>NW_027437189.1:4920939-5223439 GCF_033239565.1 Halichoeres trimaculatus | reverse complement strand
GTCTTTTAGGGCCTGATTTACATCATCAGTGAGCAAAGTTAGTCAGTAACTTTCTCTCCTTGTGAAGTTTCCAGCTCTGTTAGGGGGATCAGACCTTTGCTCCAGTATAGCTGAGACATGTGATCACCTTGATGTTTAATGGATCTCTGGACCCTCTCTTATTTGTCATTGCTAGTGTAAGATATGGGAGCTTGTGTCCATAATTCAAAAAGGCTTTTCCGGAAAAATCTCATAAAAATGGTTTATAGTTTTATAGGTACAAACAAGTCAAGGAGTTAAAAGTAAATAATGACACTACTGATGATTAGGAGTCCCTTTGGTTGATGCTGGACCTGTTTTATTGTTCTTCTTATAAAAGCAGTTGTTAACAGAGAAAATCTAGCCAGTCTGACCTCTCTTTGTCATGTCACCCAAACCTTTAGAAAAATACAGAAGTCATCTGTGCGTACACACATGCAGCTGAGAGAAGCACATGTAGATATACAACCCCTACATCTCATCTCTCTGTTTGCTGTGTGGATCTGTGCTGTGTCCCTCTCCTCTGTTACTCTCCACTGCCTCTGCTCCTGTTGCTGCATCCTCCTGAGGCCAAGATACAAGTTAAAATGACACTGAACCAAAGTCCCGGCCATCAGAGAAGCCAGAGACTCAGGGGATCTGAAGTCAGCCGCACAGCCTCGCACAGCCTCGCACAGCCTCGCACAGCCTCGGACAGCCGAAGAGAGTGAAGGGTGTGCACGACAGAGATTACAGGGAAAGAAACAGGGGTGTGATTCTACAACCTAGACTTTTGGTGGATATAATGGATATCAAGACATTTTTTGGGTATATGTGCTCAAAATCATAATCAATGATTCAAGCTGTAAAAATGTTTAATTTTGGTTTTAAGTTAAGAATTTTAAAGTGCTGCTCAATAAACTTGCTTTGAAAGCTTCAGGTAGATCAGGGAACTACAGTTTTGACTCAGTGATGTTCTCCTGGAGGCCTCTCACCAGGTTTAAAGCTGAAGGTAATTCCATAAACTGTATAATACATGGACACTGTCTCTATGATGTCACTCATTTGTTTATAATACAGAGTTTTGAAGCCTGTTGTTGACTGATGTCATGTTGGAAATCCTGCTTTACAATTAGGTAAAGAGGCAGATGTTTAGCCTCTTTGCAGCTACAAGGTGCTCACCTGTCAGTCAAGTCAGTCATATCCTTATATGGGCAAAACTGTTAAGTTGAAAAATTCTTTTTTTTATTTTTTTAAATTCAACCCTGTTCTGTAATAGAAAAATGAGACATTCGGACATAAATTGCTGTTTTTTTGTTTTTGTAAGCATACTAAATTTTTTTTTTTAATAGATTTTTATTTATTTATTTTATTTTACTTTTTTTTAGGACCCATTTATTTAGGAGCCTGCCCCATGGCCAGTTGAGAGACTTCTTTTTTGGTCATTTTTCTGCCTATTCTGCCATTATTTAGAGAGAACCACATCATGGATAGAGCAGGAGACTGAATGAGAACAGTACCTTTGAACAGTCTATACGTTTCTTAATGCTACAAAAATGGGCTTTTGGGCTTTGTTTGTTCTATGTTTTTCTTGTTTCCTTAATGAAAAAGTTGGTTGGCTATCTTTTAAAGAGAGACTGAACAAACATTGTTTTTTATACATTTCTTCAAGTCCTTACTGGCAAACTATTGCTAGGCGCCGCCCTGTTGGTTGTGGCAGCAGCTCTCTATGCTTTGCCCTGTAATTTTTTTGGTCCTGTATTTGTCTGAAGATCCTACATGTAACCATGGCTGGATTGTTTACATGCAAAATCAGCTGTTAGCAACCTGTAGCATGTCAGTGCTAACTGGTGCTGGTGTTTCCCACAAGGTGAGGAGAAGGAGGTGAAGAAGACGTGCTGGTTGACGTGCTTAGTTCCTGATGCCACAATGACATGTTTGCCTTTCAATCAATGTCAAGTGTAAAAAGTCAACCTGGAAATGTGGAGCAGCTGCACAATGATCGCACACCAGTCAGACATAACGTCACAGTCATCTGATCAAACTCAACTGCAGGGATGGTACAAAAAAGTGAACACAGTTCGGGTTGATTAAAGCAGCCCGTTCTGAAAATTTTCGGACATCTCCGGGACGTAAGTGAAAGTGTGAAAATAGATTTGGTTGTTCTGCTTCTGTTTCCCTGTGAGTGGATCTATTGAACAAACCATTACAGCTGTAATTTAAAAGTGTTCACCATGGCAGCGTTTGTGATCAAAACAAAAATCTTTATCCATATTTTCAAGACCGACAGCGACAACTAAGACATCTGAGGCAATTAGGGGGTGGCTGAACCTGTTTGCGTCCCTCTGTGATTATTTTCCGCCCTGCGCACTTTGAAATTGAAATAGAAAATGTTCCCAATCGCTGAGAGAACAGTCAAGGCTGTGTTTATCAGTACAGAAACAAATCTCACGCTGCTGCTCCTCAGCCAAACATCCCATCATTCTGCCTGAATGATTTCATGCTTGTGGAAGCAGAGGTTTAGTGGAGTAGCTATAGGAGGTAGGAGGGGATAAGAGCAGGGGGTGGGAGCACCTTGGACTGATTTGCATTGTTCAGCACAGGTTGTCTTTACATCCAGAGAGCTGCTGTGAGATCAACAAACTGTTCTTAAAGCGCTGAAGTGTGAGCTCCTCAAATCAGATTCGATTCGCTCATTTAGACACGGATGTGATTATAAAAGCAGTGAATGAGACATTTAGTCGGGAACATTTCTTTATTTTCAAATGTGTGGCTCATAAATTCATTACCCAATTAAAGTATGTCTTCTGAAAGGTCTGAAGTCTGTGACAGTGATACTGCTCCCTGATCCAGGGCTGAACATTTGCTGAGCTCACAGGCCTTTAACCCCTCAGATTTAATTTTGTTAACCCTCATGCTTGTCAGGCTTCAGTTTCCTTGGTGACTAGATCACATCTCCTCCTGTGGAATGAGAACAAGCTCATTTAGTCTGTGATTTCCGGGCTCTGTTTCAGTGCCGGCTCAATACAAGCTGTAAATGTCCTGAACTGCTAACACACTCATCAGACCAAAGACACGCAGCCCCGGGCGGTGGGTCCTCTGGGTGGGATTTTAGGCTCATGAAGCCAGAGAGAAATCCTCCATATCAATCACAGTTTATGTGGCTTTAACGGCAGGGTTTGGGAAATTATCGGAACAGTGGTTCTGCTGAAATCTGTCTAGACTTTCGGTCAACAGAAAGGTGGAAAATACCAAAACAAAACACAGCAAGAAGAAAATCAGATGCAGTGAGGAACTATATGTTACAAAACAACACAGCGTGACTAGTGTGATGCAAAACAATAAAACATATTTCAAAACATATGATATGACTAATATTGATGATGCCATATGTTGCCTTTGATTCCCTGTGATGCCGTACGATGCAGATATGATATAGAGTAGAATAGAATAGAATAGAATAGAATAGAATAGAATAGAATAGAATAGAATAGAATAGGAAACAAAAGTAAGAAAGTGTATAGAAAGTGCAAAAAGGTCCATAAGAAAAAAGATGCTGACAGCTTGTTCATCATTGTCCAGTTCAGCCAGCCTCCACCTCCACAGGGTCCAGGACTGAGCTTCTTCAGCTCCGTTAGCCATGTCTGTGAATAGCATGATGCTACTCTGCCTTCTGGTATTCCCTCTGTTGCTGGGTTAGCATATCTAGCTTGTCGGCTAACGATAGATGGAAGGACAGGTCAATGTTGTCACTGCTTAGCTCACACCTGAGAACCAGCACGTCGTCCTTACCTCCTTCTCCTCACCTTGTGGGGAAACATCAGGCCTAGCACCAGTTAGCACTAACATGCTACAAGCTGAGAGAGAAGCCTCCAACCACCAAAAAAGTTGCTAGATTTGTCGCTAGTCTCTTTTCTCTAATTTTCTCGCTAGGGGGGTCCAGGAAGTTGCTAAAAATAGTGACAAAATTGCTAAGTTGGCAACACTGCTAGCAGCTGATTTCACATGTAAACAATGCAGCCATGGTTACATCAATCAATCAATCATCTTTATTTGTATAGCGCCAAATCATAACAAATGTTATCTCAAGACACTTTACAAAAACATTCACAGGTCTAGACCCGTAAATGTTAATAAAATTTTATTAGAAACCCAGCATCAAGACAAGATAAGGAGTCTTATCTTATATTAATCCACCATATGGCAAGGAAAAACTTCCCTTTAATGGGCAGAAACCTCGGACAGAACATGTAGGAACTCCAGACAAATACATGAGAAAAAGTAGTAAAAATATCACTGAAGACAAAACCAGTTTGGTGTCCATGACCAAAAAATGAACCATACAAAGTAATGATCCACTCCAAATACAAAGATGACGATAAAAAGACAAACAAATTACAAGAAATGGACAAAGAAAAAAGAGCTGCCTCAGCAGGCAACCACAACCAACAGGGCGGCGCTTAGCAACATATGATATGATGTGATTTGATGCCATTTATTACAATATTATAGAATATGATATTATGTGATGCAATACGATACAATAGGATATTGTGCGAGTCAAGACTGCCAGCTACTATCATATACTAAGAGACACAATATGATAAATGTGTAATATGATGCAAAGCCATACCAAATGGTTTGATGCTGTTTAATACGACACAATGCAATATGATGTGATACGTTGTGATAGAATGCATTATAAAACTGAAAACCTATCTCTTCAATAAAGCTGTCCACAAATATCTGACACTAGATACTCTGCCTCAAGCACCAACTTTGCTATAATTAGCATGCTAACATTCCCAGCTCGGCGGTTTTAGACCCCTGGCCTTGTTGATCTTATTTTTCTAATAGCCTCCATTGGTTTTAGATGGTGTGGTGTAGTCTGAACCATTGTATAAACCCACCCCAGCCACATGTTCAGTCTGTGAACTATTTTGTCACTCGTCATCTTGTCCTGGTCTGTGCCTGTAGCCTGAGGTTTAGGTGATGCTGTTGTTGTTTCTGCTTCATGCTTTTTGGCTC
The DNA here is from genome assembly GCF_033239565.1 of Halichoeres trimaculatus. Taxonomy (NCBI): domain Eukaryota; kingdom Metazoa; phylum Chordata; class Actinopteri; order Labriformes; family Labridae; genus Halichoeres; species Halichoeres trimaculatus. Next base: position 5,218,414 of record NW_027437189.1, on the reverse strand, counting down.
CAGCAGTTTGTTTTCAAGCTGCTGTCAGCCGGCAGCTACTTGGTATGGGTGAAGTGACTGAATCCTCTTTGTGAATCATTTCAGCTTGCAGGTGAGTGTGGTCAGCTGTTTACCAGAGGGCTGTTGAGTTAGATCAGATAGGGAGGGCTGCCAGACAGAATCTGCTGAAAAATTTAGCTGCTGAGAGCCTGAGTGGAGAAGAGGTCTGAAATGGTTTCAGCCCTTAGAAAGATTCATTAACAGGAGAATGGATGAGCAGTTTGACTGCTGGATGGACTTTCATGAACAATTAACTGACGTTTATGGTCCTAAGAGGGTGACTGACTGACTTTAATTGTTCTCTGGATTTTAGACTAATGTCTGTGACTTTATTTATGTACAGAAAGATTAGAGAGCCAGTGAATAATTTGATAAATACTTGTGTTGTTCGGAAAATGAATTTTTATTTAAATGGTAACCATTTCATAGCACCATCAGGTCGGACTTTTTAAAGTTTCTACAAACAGGATATTCACTGTCCCTTCAGGTAGTATGGTAAACCATCAAACCCAGTCTTATACTGACACATCATCAAGTGCAGCATCTTATTTCCCATCTAGCAAAAGCAGGTTAAGCACAGTACTGCATTGTATCATTCTGGATAGTGTTGTGTAACATTAAATGGAACCTTACATTGTTGTTCCGTACCGTTTCTTATAGTATTGCATTGCATCATAAACTATCATATTACATAACATTGCACCGGATCTTGTGGCAACACATTTATCACAATGTATTGTATCTGATGACATCATATCATATCATATCATATCATATCATATCATATCATATCATATCATATCATATCATATCATATCATATCATATCATATATTAAAAAGCTCTAGATTGCATTGTATCATGTTGAAATATATAGAACCATATCACGTTGTATCCTATGGTGGCGAAATGCATCATGTTGTATCCTATTGCATCACATTACTTCACATTGTATCATATTGTAACCAAGGTTATAATAGTTTTGGATTTGTGATTATAGTTTAGTTTTAGTTAGTTTTGACATTTTATTTTCCATTACAGTTCATTTTTAATTAGTTTTAGAGCAGGCATTCTAGTTTTAATTTAGTTTTGATTTTTGCATCAAGGCTTAGTTTTAGTTTATTTTTAGTTTAGTTTCAGTTTTATTTTAGTTTTTTTCTCTGTAACAATAAAGGCAGACTCGAAAACAATTTAAGTCAGACTCACAAGCAATTAAACTATTACAGATGCTCTGATTCATTGCTCCACTTCATTTCGTCGCAGCCAGTCAGTGCAGTAAACGAGCTCGTCCCAGTACGTCACTATGATGGTGCTGTAAGGCACTGACAACTGCCGAAAACTGTCGTAAAATTGGTTGGGAAAATGTGTCGGATTAATTTAAATCCTAAAGGCTATTAATATTGTCAAAAACTATAACTAAGGGAATTTTGTCTATCATTTTAGTTAGTTTCAGTTAGTTTTGTGAACACAAGATACAGTTTTAGTTTACTTATTGTTTTTGTTTTCTTTTCTAGTTTTTATTTGTTTGAGTTAACTGCAATGAATTTTTAATTTTAGTTTTCGTTTTTGGTTTCGTTTTAGTTAATTATTATAACCTTGATTGTAACATATTGTATTGCATCATCCTCTGGGTACCATGATGCAGCAAACAGCCAAACAGTCCTGGGACACGGAACTCAATTCTGAAAACTTCACTTCACAAAGCCACAAGAGACCTTGAACTTGGATCAACAAAAACAGAGATTAATCTCCTGAGGATCATGAATGATGTACACTCAACGGCCACTTTATTAGGTAGACCTTGCTTGTCCCAGGTTGGACCCCTTTTGCCTTCAGAACTGCCTTAACCTTTGGTGGCATAGATTCAACAAGGTACTGGAAACATTCCTCAGAGAGTTTGCTCCATATTGACATGATAGCATCACACAGTTGCTGCAGATTTGTCGTCTGAACATCCATGATGAGAATCTCCCGTTCCACCACATCCCAAAGGTGCTCTATTGGATTGAGATCTGGGGACTGTGGAGGACATTTGAGTACAGGGAACTCATTGTCATGTTGAAGAAAGCAGTCTGAGATGATTCCAGCTTTATGACATGGAGCGTTATCCTGCTGGAAGTAGCCATCAGAAGATGGGTACACTGTGCTCATAAAGGGATGGACATGGTCAGCAACAATACTCAGGTAGGCTGTGGACTTTAAACCATGCTCAGTTGGTACTAAGGGGCCCAAAGTGAGCCAAGAAAATATCCCCCACACCATTACACCAGCAGCAGCAGCCTGAACCGTTGGTACAAGGCAGGATGGATCCATGCTTTCATGTTGTTGAGGCCAAATTCTGACCCTACCATCTGAATGTGGAGCAGAAATCCAGACTCATCAGACCAGGCAACGTTTTTCCAATCTTCTATTGTCCAGTTTTGGTGTTGCTGTGTGAATTGTAGCCTCAGTTTCCTGTTCTTAGCTGACAGGAGGGTCACCCGGTGTGGTCTTCTGCTGCTGTAGCCCATCTGCCTCAAGGTTGGACGTGTTGTGTGTTCAGAGATGCTCTTCTGCAGACCTCGGTTGTAACCAGTGGTTATTTGAGTTACTGTTGCCTTTCTATCAGCTCCAACCAGTCTGTCCATTCTCCTCTGACCTCTGGCACCAACAAGACATTTTGTCCCACAGAACTGCTGCTCACTGGATATTTCCTCTTTTTGGGACCATTCTCTGTAAACCCTAGAGATGGTCGTGGGTTAAAATCCCAGTAGATCAGCAGTTTCTGAAATACTCAGACCAACAACCATGCCACGTTCCAAGTCCCTTAAATCAAACATTGTTTTGTCCAAACATTTTAATATGTAGGGTTGGAATTTGACTCCAACACCATCTGTGAGAAACAACAGCCCACTGCCTCCACGTCAGAGTGTATTTTTCAGAGATGGGGGCTGGATGTTGTGTGCTGCTTTCAGACAGAACCACCATCATCACATCAGTGAGAGCAATGTTTCATGTCTGTCCTGCATTACTGTCAGAATTTAAGAGCGCAGGCTTCAAAACGCCTTTTAATTCTCAGGCTACAATTTAGACGTCTTCCTGTCAGGCGTTCAGAGGAGCAGAAGGATGTTTTTAGATGTATTGAGACGTAAGTTTTGGGTAGAGAAGTGTTCATTTTCAGAGCACATTAGAATAAAAATCTAATTTCTGTGTTTGCATGAGCCAATGTGATTTTGTTTAGTGCTCTCCATATGAAAGACAGCTTAACTGGATTTACATAACTGAATGAAAGCATGAAAAGGAAACGCAGCATTGAAGTTCTCCGGAGACATCTCGCTGGCTTTTAGAGTCCAACTTTCAAAGCGCGTCCTTTCTTCCACTTCTCTCTCTTTCGAGGACCAGATAATAGATCAAAGACATGATTGATCCTCTCCGCCTTCCACATCAGAAGAGTAGCTCCCTGCACGCGCTGGACGAAGTGCTGCTGCAGCGTTATCAACCTGTGAGACTTCTGTGGCTTCGTGTGGAAGAGAAACTTTGGGACGGTGGTGCTGTGGTTATTTCTCTCAGATGGAATAAAAGACACGTCATCAAAACACGGATTGTCTGTTTCAGCTTTGAAACTTTTAACGCGACCTGCTGATGCAAAAAGTTTGAAACACAAAAAAGTCTCATGGATGCTGAGTCACAACAAATGGTTTTACATGATTTGTGCATTAAATCTAAAATGCAATAAGCTTTTGTCGGCATAAAAACTGGAGAGAGTTGAGCATGTTATATACAAACAGTTTTAGATTCAAGCAGATTGGAGAAGGTGAAGTCCCCCCTCAGTCTGGCTGTGTCCCTAATTCAGCAATCAGATACGCAAAGGTCCTATTAATGTCAGATGCCGGTGCAGTGACGCGTCAATTTACAAAATACAGATCAAGGAGGACAGGAAGTCACGTATGGTAGCCACAACTTTCATATAAAACAAACTGTGTCAAAACTAGATTGTAATTAGCTTGAAGACAACAACAAACGGACAAAATGAGCGGAGCCAGAACAGGAGTCAACAAGTGTGTGACGCCTTGGGATGGATACCTTTCATATATGGAGTGATATGGTTTCGTGATAAAATCTCAAATCCTCAAATCCTTTGTTGCTAGGCGCTGCCCCATTGTGGCTGCCTGTTGCCGCAGTTTCTTGTATTTTTTCATCTATTTTCCGTCATCTTTTACTTGGAGTGGATCATTACTTTGTTCGGCTCATTTGTTGCTTGTGGACACATAACTGGTTTTGTCTTCAGTGATATTTTTACTGATTTTGCTCCTGTGTTTGTCTGGAGATCCTACATGTAACCATGGCTGCATTGTTTACATGTGAAATCAGTTGTTAGCAGCCTGTAGCATGTCAGTGCTAACTGGTGCAAGGCCGGATGTTTCCCACAAGGTGAGGAGAAGGAGGTGAGGCCGACATGCTGGTTCTCAGGTGTGAGCTAAGAAGTGACAACATCAACCTGTCCTTTCATCCATCGTTATTGGGAACATAAGATCTATCTCCAATAAGATGGACGAGCTAGCTGTGCTAACCCAGCAACAGAGGGAACAGGTTTCAATTCAGGTCAGTGCGTTGACTCTCAATGGCTACATTTACATGCAGTCAGTAACCCTTTCATATTCGGAATATTAGCTACAACATGGTTGCAAAAGGGCCATGTAAACACCAAAAACCCTTTTTGAAAAACAGAATATGCTCATATTCGGTTTTTAAAAACTTGAAAACCACCCCTAGGTTACTCCTTTTCTAGCTTGAATACATAGTCATGTATACACGTTATCTAAAGAAACATTCATTTGTGTTCTACTCATGCTCTGGTTGCAAGGAATCTTGGTCTTTTAAGGACAGGAAGTACGCCGTGCTGCTGCTGCTGTTGTTGTTGCTGATGCTATGGATACAGGAAGACAAAGCGGAAATGACGCTCATGATGACGTTCTCTGTGCGTCGCTGTTTTGATCAGTGTACCATGTAAAAAGGAACTATTGCTCCTGAATCTTGAAGCAGAGCCCCATGAGGAAATGACAGGGGGGGGGGCAGGTGCAAGAAAATGATGGTGACCTGATTGGTCCACCGAAGCAGATACCCTCGTACCAGCCCACTCCTCCCCCTGCATCTGGGGAGAAATCTCTTCAGCAGCAGGGAGGAGAATGCTAAGGTTGAAGAGCCATCACTGCTCTGTTTTTTGCTGTAAACAGCCACATAGTTCCATGCACAGGCTTCCCATCTCGGAAGAAGACAAGACTAAGTGTCTAGAGTTCATTTATCAAGGAAATGTTCCAGCTACACTCAGTAAAACTGTGCATGTGTGTGCCAGTCACTTCCCGGCCGACTGCTTTTCCAACTTTGGACAGTCCAACAGAGGGCTAGCCAATAGACTGATCCTGAATCCAGGCGCATTACCAACCATCCACCAACAAACCTCGGACCCTGGAAATGTGAGTATTTTAAATGCTGTGTGCTGTGGAGCAGATGTAAGAGCTTTTCCTCAGTGTCTCCCCTGTCTCCGTGTTAGCGTCAGGATGCTAACTTTAGCTGCGGTTAGCTTGTTGTTTTAGCCTGTAATGTTACGGTAAACGAGCTTCGCTGTTTTCTAAACATTGTGCACTTGGAGCTCGTGGCGCCGCTCTCAGTGACGTGGAAGAGCGGGGCGGTATCAGTGGTGGCTCATTTACATATGAAGGCCACGCCCACTAAATCAGAGCGTTCTGAACAGAGGGGCTATGAGAGCCTGGAAACAATGCTGCTGTGCTTGATTTTTTGGCTTTTTGGACCAAAACATGTTACTACCATTTCATGAAGACATCAATGATCCATATTAAACTGCAGAAAAGGAACAAAATATGGGACTTTTAAATAACAAATTTTGTGGGCTGGGAGGAAAGCCAAAGACCAACAAATTTCACTGAAAGACTTAATAAAGTGATTTTTGCATAATATGGGACCTTTAAACTCAAACATCACTTTTTTTTTTCTTTCGCTGGGAGGGAATCAGGTCCCAAATTGGCTGGATTCGATAATAAGATGTTTGGCATTGGCAGAGGAGATTCGGCGCACACTCAGCTCTGCTGTTCATGCCACAAACATATGTTCATTACAAACAAGACTCCATTTAAAGATAAATTAAAGAGGTTAAATAAAAGATTAAGATTTATTACTGACCTTAGTTCATAGACCAAAGAGTTATGAGAACTGTCTTACCCATGTAGTAGCTCTAAAGCCAGAGGGGAGAGATCTGTTCATGAGCTCTTCTTTCCTCACTAGTGGAGTGAAATCAACCTTAGCTGACTAAAATGTTTTGTTGACTAACTGCGTAAATAAAAACAGGTCTGTTTTTAAGTCGTTCTGAAACACTGGGCACTGAAGGTGTTGTTAATGTGTTTAACGCTCTCTGACAGACGAAGCCAGCTTTAGTTATATCACATAAAAACACTCATTAGCGGGATGAAAGCAGCTTCTGTAGATAACAGTGAGTTTCTGCAGATTCTGCATCCTCTAATAAAAAGCTTGACAGGATGTTTTCCAGGAGTGAAAAGTTTGTTTTTGCTTGTTTTAAGCAGAAACAATACTTAGAGAAAGATTTTGAACCCAATCTCCGGCTGTCAAGGTAAATTTCCAGAGCCTCCTCTGTGTGTTGTTGTGTTCCTGGAGGTTGTTCAATCCTTTTTAGAGGAGTTTAACTCAGCACTATCAGACAGTGAAAATACTGTCCCTCTCTGCTACTTCCTTTTTTCTCTTTATCACATCATTGTTATTGATTAAAGATCTGAGGAAGTTTAATACTTTTATTCCCTGCCACTTCAAATCTCCTTTTATTGAAAAAATGCAGCCGCAGTGGGAATAGTTGAATCGTCTCATTATGGTTATTCAGTTTCCCAAATTCCTCCTTATTAAAGACAGAAACGGTGAAATAATCCTTTTATTGGGAAAATCAGTTAAAGACTAATGAGGTAATTTTGAATTCATGTCATTGTAACTAAAGAAAAACAGAGACTTCCGCGCCGTCTGAGAGCTGAGAGAGTAAAAACTCTGCTGCAAACATTAACACAGGATATATTATGTTACCAACGTTTACAGGAAGCAGAGAAAAACACCTTAAGCTGGAAATAAAGAGTGGTTTCTGGGTAAGTTGTTGAGGGTGTGTGTTTCAGATGGGAACTGCAACAGTTGTAATAAAAACAATGGGTGAATAACTGAATCTGCTCAGGTGCTCTGGAGACCGGCTCACTTTATTGTGCAGCGCTTGCTTTTTCCCATAAACCTGCTGCACACAGACCTGACCTTGACGGATCTGCAGTATTTGTTCTTCTTTATGTGGTTCAGATTCTGAGCCCACTGGACCCAAGTGGATTTTTCTTTCCTCTTACACAAATACACTCAAGCTCTCCACCACACTGACCCCGACCATCAGGATCCAATGTGCAGCGAGGACGATCAGGAAAAGATGGGGTTTTTCAGGATAAAGACTTTGTTTCCCATGAGCACTACTTTTCTTTGGTTGTGTCCTTCCAGAGCTAATGTAACCTCACTCTTCATTTTATTGATAGACTCTCAAGTTTGAACAGACCACTGCAGAATAACTGCTGACTGTGGGTTGGAGTCAACATTAGCACAAAGAGATTAGCCCTTTTAGCATTTAGCTCATGCTCTATCTCTATTTCAGCTTGAAGATTAAGGGCTCGTGGCACAGCAGGGGGCACATGCCTGGCGCAGCCTGCGCAGTGCTAATTTTGTGCAGTGCACCGCCGTGCGCTGCCAATTTGACAATTTGGTAGACCGTCTGCGCAGAGATGGGTGTGTCTGCGCACCAGGAAGAGTAGATGGCGCACCAGGGGGAGGTGTCAGCAGATTCATGTTGGCGCAGTGACAATTTCGTGCCAAAAAAGTGCGCTGAAAGCTCGCCAGCTCCAACCTGGTCCATCCTCGGCGCAAAGCGGAGTGCACCCTCCGCAGCTGCAATTTGGTGACAGGCGCACATGTGCACAAATGTCAACAAAGCATCAGAGGCAGGTTTCCAGAGTGTCAGGCACTTTTTAATGCAATAAACAATCACAGCAATCACTATTTAATGTAACCGTCTGAACCAGCATATACATTTATATCTATATTAACTGTCCTGTCACATCTGATGTCAGATTAAAGCCGTTTGTCATAATGGAAAGTTAACCTGACGGCAGCTGGAAGTTTAATGCACATCTTACAATTAAACAATAAACAGCCTTAACATCTGATACTGAGTATATATCTGGCTTCTCTCATTTCATTTAATTCAAAGAAAATAGGGAGAGAAAAGACGAAGAAAAAAAGAAACAAAATAAATGTGTGTCAATCAGGATTTACCCGTGATTTCCCATATTTCTTTGTTTTAGTCTTTGCAGCTCCACTGCGCTCCTCTGTGCCTTGACTGCGCCTCTCTTGGCACTGCAGGAAACTTGCCAAGTGTGCTGGTCAGGCCCTGTCCGCGCGGTGAAGGCCGGCGCAGGGCAGGTGCGCCTGCGCTTGCGCCTGGTCTACGAAATTAGAGCCCTAAGTGTTTTCAGGTCAGTCTCTTAACTCCTGGAAAAGCTATTAGTTCTGTAACCAGCCCCGTTTTTGGAAAAGGGGTCTAAAAGAAGTCACTAAATGTAGTGACAAAGTTGTTGGCAACACCAAATGGGTGGATTTCGTCTTTTTGTCACCAGCTGTTTTTCAGCCCTTGAACTTGCATTACATGGTGCAACAGCATGCAGTTGTTTGGTGGAGTTTGTAACTACTCTCTGACACATTTCTTATGGAATCCCTGCCCATTCTTCTTTGGCAAATCTTTCAAGCTCATCCAGGTTTGATGCTCTTCTGGCATGGACCCTGGTCTTCAGTTCAGCGCCCTTTACAGATTCTCAACGGGGTTAAAGTCAGGGTGAGTTGAACCAAAACCCAGATGCCTAACATTGTCATTGAAACGATCCTGGGATATTCTGTGAGAGGGATGCAGCTTGAGTTTGCATCTTGAAAAAGGCTTCTAACACTCCTACATTAAAAAAGTCCACCACTGCAGGAATTCACAGGACTACGCTCACCGGCCACTTTATTAGGTAGACCTTGCTAGTCTCTGGTTGGACCCCCTTTAGCCCTCAGAACTGCCTTAATCCTTGGTGGCATAGATTCAACAAGGTCCTGGAAACCTTCCTCAGAGAGTTTGGTCCATATTAACTTGACAGCATCACACAGTTGCTGCAGATTTGTCGTCTGAACATCCATGATGAGAATCTCCCGTTCCACCACATCCCAAAGGTGCTCTATTGGATTGAGATCTGGGGACTGTGGAGGACATTTGAGTACAGGGAACTCATTGTCATGTTGAAGAAAGCAGTCTGAGATGATTCCAGCTTTATGACATGGAGCGTTATCCTGCTGGAAGTAGCCATCAGAAGATGGGTACACTGTGCTCATAAAGGGATGGACATGGTCAGCAACAATACTCAGGTAGGCTGTGGACTTTAAACCATGCTCAGTTGGTACTAAGGGGCCCAAAGTGAGCCAAGAAAATATCCCCCACACCATTACACCAGCAGCAGCAGCCTGAACCGTTGATAAAAGGCAGGATGGATCCATGCTTTCATGTTGTTGAGGCCAAATTCTGACCCTACCATCTGAATGAGGAGCAGAAATCCAGACTCATCAGACCAGGCAACGTTTCTCCAATCTTCTATTGTCCAGTTTTGGTGTTGCTGTGTGAATTGTAGCCTCAGTTTCCTGTTCTTAGCTGACAGGAGGGTCACCCGGTGTGGTCTTCTGCTGCTGTAGCCCATCTGCCTCAAGGTTGGACGTGTTGTGTGTTCAGAGATGCTCTTCTGTAGACCTCGGTTGTAACCAGTGGTTATTTGAGTTACTGTTGCCTTTCTATCAGCTCCAACCAGTCTGTCCATTCTCCTCTGACCTCTGGCACCAACAACCATGCCACGTTCAAAGTCTCTTAAATCACCTTTCTTCCCCGTTCTGTTGCTCGCTTTGAACTACAGCAGATCATCTTGACCATGTCTACATGCCTAAATGAATTGAGTTGCTGCCATGTGATTGGCTGATTAGAAATTTGCTTTAACGAGCAGTTGGACAGGTGTGCCTAATAAAGTGGCCGGTGACTGTATATCAACTGGGAAGCTTTGTTGCTTTTATTCTCTGCCTCCTAGCATTGAATGCTAACACCATTTACATACACTGAGATTGATTTGCACGACAGCAGGTGGCGAGAATTGACTCTCGTGTCCCTCTATATGGTGGTGTTGACAGCACCTCAATTAAAGCCGTCGTCACGGTGACATTCAGGACATGTTTGGATGAGATGCCGCTCTGTGCATGTTTCACCTGGACATTAATAATTATTCTGATCCTCATCCACGCTGCAGGTAATGTCATCCTCACTTAGTGGAAAAGCATTGTAGGTTTCAGGCATAGCAGGGGATAGTGTGTGTGTGTGTGTGTGTGTGTGTGTGTGTGTGTGTGTGTGTGTGTGTGTGTGTGTGTGTGTGTGTGTGTGTGTGTTATTGTAAATCCTGCAGGCTCTTGTGTAACACAGATCTACTTGTTTACAGATCATCTCTTCTATCACATCCTGCCTACACAATTTAAAACTGTCGCTAACACGCTTAAAGAGGAGCTAAAATAGAAATATTTGTCTGGATGCCTCACAGCTGAGCGGGAAAATCTTTGATTAACGCGTCGTGACAATGAAACACACACACACACACACACATACAGGATGCACTGATACACGCCATGCGACCTGGTGCTGTAGAAACCCTGCCATCCGCGAGGCCCTCAGGAGCGCTTTTGGAAGTGCTGCTGTTGATTAGCATAGCTTTGAGTGAGCCAACCCTTTGTCATGCATTTGCCGCGGTGAATCAAGTTCAACATCTGCAGCCACCGGGCCGCCGCTGCCACCGCACAAAGATTCACCACGGATGAGCTCCATTTGCACATCAAACCGACGACCTCCTGCGCCCGAAAAATATGCACGCACCTTCCTCCAAATCAAGACGTTGTTTATTGATGTGCTAACAGGAGGAATCCCTGAAAGTGATTTTTTAAATCTGCCAGAGTTCATATCCAAAGCTCTCTCAGCAGTTACCTCGATTATCGCTGTGATCCACACACTTTAAGCACTTTTCTCGCTGCGGAGCGTTTAATTATTTAAAGAGGGAGACTCTCCTCCACCACAGACACTGTTTAGAGTTTTTCCTCTTTGAGCTTTATGAATTATTAACAAAGAGGGTGAAAAAGTAATGTGCAGTTAAATCTGAGGCGTTTAATCAATCGGATTCTGTTTGACTCATGGAGAGCGTTGACCAGCAGCAGCTGTGTGTGAATAAAGAGAGGAGGAGGAGTCATACGTCTTCTTTTAATACGACCGTGCAGCTGCTGCATCGCTGTCGGAGCGGGAAACAGCAGGAGGATCGTGGCTTTCTTAATTTGGGAGTTAAATCATTTAAAGTGAATGAGCATTGTGTAAAAAGTTTTTAATTAAAAAAGTTTCAGATATCGTAAAAATATGTGTAGTTATTGAAAATAGAAGCAGTGATGAGGAAACAGCAGTTAGTGATTGGAATAACTTTATTATCCTAAAGCTCATTAACGTTACAAACCAACCATAATACACTGGAGCTATTTAATTAATGTATTTGTCTTTATTATATTTTTCTCCATTATTTAAACTATGATTGGTGGAAAGAAACTCCTTTTTTTCCATCGTGATTTAATCTTCTAAATCTCAACTAATGTAGGAAAAATAAAACAGGCGAAGTCAGGAAAAATATTGTTATTGTTATTATTTTTTTAAGGGCTGCCGGCTATTGCAAGAAAGCCATTTACAGGAGCACAAAAATAAAATAAAATAATAAATATGGTTGTATGAACATACAGGGGGGATTATCAGTCTACGACATCATCAGTGTTGCCACAGTTACTTTGAAAAAGTAATCTGATTATTTATTACTCCTTTAAAGGTTCCATATTATGCAAAAATCACTTTATTAAGTCTTTCAGTGAAATTTGTGGGTCTTTGTCTTTCCTCCCAGCCCACAAAATGTGATATTTAATGACAAAACCTGTACTTAGTACTGCTTGTGAATGTAAATCCTGAACTAAAACGAGCTGATTGGATTTTAGGGATTTGCCGACGTCAGCGATTCCCATTTTTGACCAATCAGGAGCAAGAGCAAGTGGACCTGATTGGTCCACCGGAGCAGATACCCCCTAACCCCTCCCCTACCTGCTGCTGCTCCAGCAGCTATCACTGCTCTGTTTTTGGCTGTAAACAGCCACATAGTTCCATGCACAAGCTTCCCATCTCCCATCTCTAAGTACAACAGAGGGCTAGCAAATAGACTGGTCCTGAATCCAGGCGCATTACCAACCATCCACCAACAAACCTGGGACCCTGGAAATGAGAGTATTTTAAATGCTGTGTGCTGTGTAGCAGATGGAAGAGCTTTTCCTCAGCTTCAGGATGCTAACTTTAGCTGCGGTTAGCCTGTTGTTTTGGCCTGTAATGTTAAAGTAAACGAGCTTCGCTGTTTTCTAAACATTGTGCACTCAGAGCTCGTGGCGCCGCTCTCAGTGACGTGGAAGAGCGGGGCGGTATCAGCGGTGGCTCATTTACATATGAAGGCCACGCCCACTAAATCAGAGCGTTCTGAACAGAGGGGCTATGAGAGCCTGGAAACAATGCTGCTGTGCTTGATTTATTGGCTTTTTGGACCAAAACATGTTACTACCATTTCATGAAGACATCAATGATCCAGATTAAACTGCAGAAAAGGACCAGAATATGGAACCTTTATAAAGTTACTTAGTTACTATACTGACTGCATAATTTTAATAGTAACTGTGTTTGATAACAAGTTACTTTATTAGTTACTTTCAGCTGCTGCCCACAACACCTGCAGCTGCATGATTTGGCAAAATTGTGTGATGCAATTAAAATGAATAATAATGAGTCTACATGTTTTGTTTTTAAGTAACATGCAGATATTGGTAGTTGTTCAACTTTACAATTAAAAACAAAAATATTCATTTTATACATTTTGAATCTCAGAATACAGCTATAGGAAGCTTTTACAGTAGTATTTTTGGTTCACAACAGCACTATTGAGTTAAATTTTAGATTTATTTTCTTTTTAAATACTTTGTTTTAGTCTAGTTTTTTTTTTATCAGTTTCATTTAAGCAAAAAATAAATGTTACTGGAGTGTGGGCTCACATAATCCTCAGTACAGTGCTTGGGGCACCCCAGTCTAAAAAGTCTGGGCACGCCCCTGCTTGTCACCGGATGCCACCGTAGTAGCCTACGTTATGCTGCTCTGCTCCTAAACGGATGGATCTATGCTAGACAGAGGGTTCAGCTCGTGGAATAGAGGGAGTTACAGTGAAAGACAGGACTCACCTTTCCCCAGGTAACAGTCAAACAACTTCTCAAGTGTTTATGGTCACAGTCTGCATGTTTGAGTCAAATATCTTAAGCAAGCTGTCAGCACAGAGTAGATAACGAACCTTAATACTATCATCTTTAACTGACAAACTCAAAACAGTGACTGTGTTTCCAGCTAGAAAACGCGCATCTCTCCTCTCCCCCTCTGTTGTTTACGCTTGAGTGCTGGCTGCTATTACACGTGAGTTGTCCTCGTGCTGAAAACGTGATGAACACGCGACTCCTGTCACTCCCTGAGACGCAAGAAAAAAAGCAAATGTATATTTTTTAACAAGAAAACTGAAAAGAAAAGTAACGCAGCGTGATTTGGGTAGGTGACTTTAATCTGATAGCTGGTTTGGAAATAGTAACACGAAGCAGTGTTTAGCTTCATTCGTTCAGAGGAGTTAGCGTTTAACGCTAACTCGTCTGAATGAATGATGCTAAACACTGCTTCACGTACATTTTTGTGCTGATTCATGCTGATGTATCAGCACAAAAATGTACGGTTGTTCTGTGGTCAGTTTTTAGAAATGATACTAAACAACAGAGGCAACGTCTATTAAGTTTGACCATCACAGAGCAACCGGTGTTCTGGAGTTAATAGCGACCATGCTAACTGGTGACTCTCAGCGGACAGCAACAGCGATTGACCATAGACTGTAAAAAAACAACAACAACAACAAAAAAAAACGACGTCATCTTGCTTGGCTCAAAGTGAGGTCACCACAATAACTGCTCCCCCTGGTGGCTGGTAGCAGTATAGATCAAAAAATCCATCTCCCCAGTCATTCCAGATGGGCAAAAACAATCGCCTCTGAAGCCTGCAATGCTATGCCTGGCCAATAAGTGGCAGGTTAGCAAAATGTGAAAACCATAGAAGAAGAACGTTAGGAGCATGCGCAGTCAAACACAGTGGCTTTATCCGAAATGGCATACTAACATACTACATGGTCGTTGTGTATATACTGTATACTACATACTATAAGTATGATTAGAATGCCAACTGTTTACACTGTAGTATACTACTCGGTTCCCATGATGCATTTCAAAACCTCAGACGACAAAAATTGGAAGCACACATAAGTCTATGGAAGCACACCAGGCTATCAAATATCTCTGTTGATTTGCCACATTTGAAAGTTTTAAGAACATTTTAGGCGAGAAAGTCATCATGTAGAAAACCAAAATGTGGTCATTTGGGCCACAAAACGCACGGATACAAATTTAACTTCGACATTTCGGACATTCTGTTAAGAGCGCCAATATGCTATCGAAGAAACTTCCGGTCCGCTACAAAACAAGAGCCTAATTTACAAACGCGTTCAAGAACTTAAAGGAGACAATAAAGGGTGCTTTTTATTTTGAAAACGGGAAGTTCGCTAGTGGATGATTTTTAGCTAACACCGGTCTCAAGACGAATTCATCTCTCTTCAAAAAATTAAAAAATGTTTACTGCTCGCAGACACCGAAGACGATCCGTCCGTCGCCTCAGGCACTTTATTTCTTTGTACTTACGTTTAGGTTTCCCTGTAGAGCTAAGTCCACTTTAGTTGCTCATCTTGTCATCTCATTCACTATTTATGTTTATAAATACGGGGCTCGCAAAGCATTATGGGGCGTGTCAGTGTGATTAGTATGCCCACCTCCCATACTTAAAAATTTTATCGATATAGTATACATCCGGGTAATTCTCGCGCACACAATCTTTTCATACTATTTAATGTGAACGCACTACATACTATTTTTGACGTCACACTTAGTATGAGTAGTACGTTAGTATGCCATTTCAGACACAGCCAGTGACTTGTTGCTAGGAGCTTGACGTCATCGCGTCAACAACAGCTCCGTTTAACACCGCTACACGGATCCACTCAACCGGATATTTTTTTATTTCTTCTTTTTTTTTTTCCGTTTTTAAAAATCTCCGTTTATGTGAGTGAAATTGCCGTGTTCGTGTGGTTGAGAGGCCCAACTGGACAGAAAAATGTGCCTTTAGGAATATATCCATATACGTGTGGTTCAGGCCTGAGTTAGAAAAAAAATTCACCCCACGTACAGTGTGTGCTGATAGTAAAATTAGCGACTCAGACAGGAGACGTTTTTTGAAATAGGCTGTAAAAGGTTAATTTCTGCTTTGAAAGCAGCTTTTTTTTGGCTTGGTGTGTATGTGACTTCTGGTACTTGTGGATCCAGCCTCAAGCGGACACTGAAGAAACAGCAGATTTTAGCACTTCAGCATTGTCTCATTTCCTTAGACCAAAGGTTATCGCATGAACTGAAGCAGCTATTGGCATCCAGGGCATGGTTGGCTGTGGAAATGCAAACAGGACCAAGCTTAATGGATCCAACCTGTACCAAACTGTTCTGATCTAAACCGGACTGCTTGGTTGAAATGGGATTACTCGTATCGAGGAAGAGAAGTCAGTGGAGTCATAGTAAAATAAAGATGTTAAACTCAACACTGCATGAACCAAAGGATGAAACTTTCTGAGATAATGAAGCTAACTCATCAACTCTTTAATCCAAAGCTTTGTAGGTCTTAGAGGCAGATCATCAGCTCCTCAGCACTTCTGGACCTGGAGTCTGTCTCTCCTCACTCAGCACACAGGCCTGCTGCTGTGCATTATTTACTCTGTCCTATAGATGGGATTATTCTTAGGTATAAAAGTGGACCGAAGCTGCAGGCTCCTCTCTGTGATGGTGCATTATCTTTTTTTATAGCCGGCTATTTCCCAGCTGTCTCATTATCGTAGCGTAAAGTTAACAAGAAACCATTACATACAGAAGCAATATTTGTCCGTGCATCCTCGCTGTACTCCTTCTAAATAATGTAACGGCCGTACAAAGCTCTGCTGCAGCCCGCCTCGGTTTTCCGGCGCAGGCTTCAGCAGCACTGGAGGGAGACATTAAGTGGCTTTGTTTTGGCGTCTTGTGAATGCAGGTGGCTGTAAACCTGTGTGCAATGAGCGGGGCGAGGCTGGATCAGCTGGAGGAGACTGGAGGAGGAGTAATTGACCCTTTTAAAAAGAAGCAGCAGCCAGAAACGATGTGTTATTAGCCTGTTAATCAGGGCTGCCCTGGGAAAGTAGATCCAATCTTGAGCAGCGGGAAGCAGCTTAGACCTCTGATCAAACCTCTGAGTGGCCGAGATAAGCTCTTCATTGTCTCAGGACCACGACCCGCTAACGTAGCCAGTCCTGCTAACTCACTTAGGAAAGGGAGTCCAATAAGATCGGGTTTAACTCAATTTTATGTCTAAACGCAGGAGCATGAAATCATTTTTCTGGAGCGTAATTCGTCTCAGAGTTCATTGAATTACTTTGATTAATGAGTTCGAGTGAAATGAAGAGATACAGGAAGGGAAGTCAAGTCTGTTGGGTTTTTTTTTTCCACGCCTGGGGTTCCTGGTCTGACCTTAATTTAAGAATAAAAGCCGATGAATGACTTTAATGATCAGATATGAGGATTTAATTTGAGCTGAACCCTGAGAGGTTTAGAGAAGAACGCAGAGGAGTAGTTTGTATGGGGTACCAATAACATTTCTCCACATTTAGCTCTAAAACATCACTTTTTATGCAGATTTAGAGAAATGTTTGAGAAATATATTTTTAAAATGTGATATATAATAATAAATGTTAAATGTTTTATCTAAATGTTATGTATGACTAGCCTGATTCTAAATCTTAAGCAAAGATTTCTAAATATTTAGCTAAAATGCAAATTCACACCCCAGCCCGATGGAAGCACCAAAATAAAAGTTCAAGGAAGCGATCAAGCCAAGTGGGATTTTGCGAATGTGAATTTTGAAAAGTACTACGAAGGATATAAGCCCTTTGAAGCTTTATAGATAGAGTTAATCATTTACTTGCTTTTAAAACTTTTCTGTGTCTCTTTGGATAAATAACCTCTTTTAACTTCCCTTGCGTTGTGGCTTTTGCATTCGTGTTTTTTGGTCTTGCATTTGTAGTGTCACTTTTGCGTTTGTGTTTTTTGCCCTTGCATCAGTGTTGTTACTTTTGCATTTACGTTGTCACTTTTGCATTCTTGTTTTTTGCTCTTGCAAAAAACAAGAGTTTGTGTTTTTGGCTTTTGCATTTGTGGTTTTTGCTCATGCATCATTGGTGTGGCATTCACATTTGTGTTGTGGCTTTTCGCATTATTATTGTGACTTTTGCATTTGTGTTTTTTGCTCCTGCATTTGTAATTTCACCTTTGCATTCCTGTTGTGGCTTTTGCATTCATTTTTTTTGCTATTGCATTTGTGTTGCGCCTTTTGCATTTGTGGAGGTGCTTTTGCATTTATGTTTTTGGCTTTTGCATTTGTGGTTTTTGCTCATGCATCATTGGTGTGGCGTTCACATTTGTGGTGTGGCTTTTCACATTATTATTGTGACTTTTGCATTGGTGTTTTTTGCATTTGCATCAGTGTTGTGGCAATCGCATTTGTGTTTTTTTCTCTTGCATTTTTGTTGTGGCTTTTGCATTTGTGGTGGTTCTTTTGCATTTGTGTTTTTTGCTTTTGCATTAGTGGTTTTCACTCATTCATCAGTGGTGTGGCTTTTGCATTTGTGCTGCGGCATTTCACATTATTTTTGTGACTTTTGCATTTGTGTTTTTTGCTTTTGCATTTGTAATTTCACCTTTTTATTCCTGTTGTGGCTTTTGCATTCATGTTTTTTGCTCTTGCATTTGTGTTAAGGCTTTTCCCATTATTGTTTTGACTTTTGCATTGTTGTTTTTTTTGCTTTTGCATAAGCAGTGTCCATTTTGCATTTGTGTTATGCATTCGCATTGGTGGTGTGGCTTTTGCATTAGCTTTTTTTGCTCATACATTTATAATTTCACCTTTGCATTCCTGTTGTGGCTTTTGCATTTATGTTTTTTGCTCTTGCATTTGTGTTGTGGCTTTTGCATTTGTGGTGGTGCTTTTGCATTTATGTTTTTGACTTTTGCATTTGTGGTTTTTGCTCATGCATCATTGGTGTGGCGTTCACATTTGTGTTGTGACTTTTCACATTATTATTGTGACTTTTGCATTGGTGTTTCTTGCTTTTGCATCAGTGTTGTGGCAATCGCATTTGTGTTTTTTTCTCTTGCATTTTTGTTGTGGCTTTTGCATTTGTGGTGGTTCTTTTGCATTTGTGTTTTTTGCTTTTGCATTAGTGGTTTTCACTCATTCATCAGTGGTGTGGCTTTTGCATTTGTGCTGCGGCTTTTCACATTATTGTTGTGACTTTTGCATTTGTGTTTTTTTGCTCCTGCATTTGTAATTTCACCTTTTTATTCCTGTTGTGGCTTTTGCATTCATGTTTTTTGCTCTTGCATTTGTGTTAAGGCTTTTCCCATTATTGTTTTGACTTTTGCATTGTTGTTTTTTTTGTTTTTGCATTAGCAGTGTCCATTTTGCATTTGTGTTATGCATTCGCATTTGTGGTGTGGCTTTTGCATTAGCGTTTTTTGCTCATACATTTGTAATTTCACCTTTGCATTCCTGTTGTGGCTTTTGCATTTATGTTTTTTGCTCTTGCATTTGTGTTGTGGCTTTTGCATTTGTGGAGGTGCTTTTGCATTTATGTTTTTGACTTTTGCATTTGTGGCTTTTGCTCATGCATCATTGGTGTGGCGTTCACATTTGTGTTGTGACTTTTCACATTATTATTGTGACTTTTGCATTGGTGTTTCTTGCTTTTGCATCAGTGTTGTGGCAATCGCATTTGTGTTTTTTTCTCTTGCATTTTTGTTGTGGCTTTTGCATTTGTGGTGGTTCTTTTGCATTTGTGTTTTTTGCTTTTGCATTAGTGGTTTTCACTCATTCATCAGTGGTGTGGCTTTTGCATTTGTGCTGCGGCTTTTCACATTATTGTTGTGACTTTTGCATTTGTGTTTTTTGCTTTTGCATTTGTAATTTCACCTTTTTATTCCTGTTGTGGCTTTTGCATTCATGTTTTTTGCTCTTGCATTTGTGTTAAGGCTTTTCCCATTATTGTTTTGACTTTTGCATTGTTGTTTTTTTTTGCTTTTTCATTTGCAGTGTCAATTTAGCATTTGTGTTATGCATTCGCATTTGTGGTGTGGCTTTTGCATTAGCGTTTTTTGCTCATACATTTGTAATTTCACCTTTGAATTCCTGTTGTGGCTTTTGCATTCATGTTTTTTGCTCTTGCATTTGTGTTGTGGATTTTCACATTTTTGTTTTGACTTTTGCATTGGTGTTTTTTGCTTTTGCATTTACAGTGTTGATTTAGCTTTTGTGTTTTGCATTCTTGCATTTGTTGTGTGGCATTCGCATTTCTGTTTTTTGCTATTGCATTTGTGTTTTTGGCTCTTGCATTTTTTTGTGGCTTTTGCATTTGTGTTGTAGTTTTTGCTTTCACATTTGTGGTTTTTGCTCTTGCATTTGTGGTGTCACGTTTGCATTCGTATTGTGGTGTTCATATTTGTGTTGTGGCTTTTGCAAAAATTGTCTGACACCCACCAACCACCGTAGTAAATTTGCATATTAGCTTAATATTTAGAAACTGTAGCTACATACTTAAAATTGTACATCAATTTTGAAATCTTTGTGAAATATTTAGAAATCTCAGAGAAAAATTGAATCTTAACTTAATATCGGACATCTTAGCTAAATATTTAGTGTTAGCTAAATATTTGGAAATCTTAGCTTATTCACACAGCGTAAACTAAATGTTTAGAATCAGGACATTCATATATATATATATAACATTTAACATTTAGATAAAATATTCAACATTTTCATATATTTTGACAAATATTTTTGTCTGAATCTGCCGAAAAAGTGATATTTTAGAGCTAAATGTGGAGAAATATTAATTGTAGTGTGTGTAACTTTACAATCAGCGCCCCATGTTTGTGTTCTGACTCGGCTTCATTAGCAGAGGTCCCAACAGAAACATAGCTGCACTGTTAAAGTCACGTCGCACTTCATACCTTTTTACATCAAATGGCTCAGCAGCTGCAAAAAGAGGAGATGCGTTCAGAATAACTGCAGAGATCAGCGTTTTTAAGTGTTTGCTGCGTGCAGCTGCTCAAACTACCCCCTGTCTTTCCCTTTCTGGCTATCTCCTCCTGCAGACGTGTAGTTAAGCCCTCATCATTACAGGGCTGTAAACAGTCAGGGATCCCAGTCAGAGTGACGGGGGACGACGGAGCGCTGAGACCTGGCAGTCACAGGTGGTTCAAGCTCAGGGGGGAATTTATCACAGGAGACAGCCTGACCTGAGAAAAACAAGCTCAGTGGTCGTTATGTTATCTTTTTTTCTCTCTGTCGAGCTCGCTCAGAGAAGCAGCAGGGTTGACGACAAACTGAGGAGGGATGAGGAGGGGGGAGGAACAGGAGGCGAAGGGGGAAGGGGGTCGTTGGACTCCAGCGCTTGTTGCTCATGATTATTGTGTTTCATTTGAATTTCCTCCTCGTGTGATGCAATGATTCTGCCCTTGCATCACCTGCGGGCGCAGATGACTCATTAAGTCCTTATGCATTGTTACACACACACACACATTTATGTCACAGCACGCATGTTCATGCTCTTAACTATCTCGGCCCTGCATGTGCGCACACACATCCTGCGTGTTTGTGTGTAAACACTCTTAAGAGATGAGAGCAGACGGAGAAGAATCATCCTAGTTGTGTTTTATCTCGTGCATGCACGGCTGCTGCTGCCGCTGCTGCCACTGCTGCTGCTGCATGTGTGTGTGGGTGTGTTTGTCCCCCCTTTGGATGAGCACACACGGCTGAGGATGCTGCTGGGAGCATGAGTTCTGACCGAGAGGAGTATGACATGATCTGTCAGAAAGCTGTGACCCTAATTGTTGACCTCTGCTTGCACAACAGCACCCTGCTGGACCAGGACACCTGTCAGGACTACCTCTCCCTCCTGTCCAGCCAGAGCTCTGACCACAAAGAACCGGGTAAGGACTATAATTAACTGCTGATGTGAGCTTAGGGAGGCAGTTGTTGCTCTGTGTAAGCTTCTTTTACTGTTAAGATGAGACTTTTTCTTTCTCTCCGTCCTCTAACATGTGCTTTTACTCCTCTTTCTCGTGTTTACCTCTCATTCGGTCTCAGATGGTCGCTCTGACACGACTTCGACCCAGCCATTAATACACCCTTAATGAGTTTTTGTGACCAGGGGGCAGCTGGGAGCCAAAGGTGTATAAAGCAAACCCACATTGACTTTGCAGTTTGCTCCAGGGAGCACAGCTTCCAGATAAGACTGGAGGGCTGACTAATGCCAGCTGATGCTGTCCTGTCCACTCAGGCTTACTCAGGAAAAGAGATACCAGAGAAATCTTTGGAAATAGAAACGAAAAAGTAAGCGAAAGGAGAAGAAGAAGTAGTGTTTGTAATCTTCTCTGCGAAGTTTCCAGGAGAAGAGGCTCTGACTTATTCATGAGGAGTGATTTACACATCTGTTGCCGCCTCGTGCATCTGTTGCTTTGGCACTTGTAGCAGCTTCATCCTCTTTAAAGGAATAATGTTCTCCCCTCTTCTCGCGCATTGTTGAGGGAGCAGATGTACTCTTCATGTTCTGTCACACTCGCTGAGCTTTGAAGTCTTTGTTGTGTGATTTCTAGCAAAGAAAAAAAGAGAGCTGAATTTCGTAACAGAGTGATGAATATAGTAATACAATGCAGATAGCATTACACAAGATGTGCCCAGAGGCTGTGTGGAGAATGGGAGCTTTGTAGATTTAGAAACGCGGGCTCTCCTGAGCTCCGTGGATGATTTAAAAAATGCTGCTTTATTTTTATCTGCAGAAATTGGATTGGAAAACCAAGCAGTGAGTCAATCAGGACGTATGATTTCATACCACATTCATGATCTGTTGCATAATAGATAACTAAACAATCATATGCTAATCCAGATTTTCTTCCCCTTCCTAAAAAGTCTCTGTGACGGAGCATTCAATCTGAAGGTGCACGCCGCACAGGGAAGATGAAATATTACTGTGTTCCTCCTCGCTGAGTGCACGTCACACCAATCCTGACCAAATCCACTGTCACCTCGCATCATTCTCAACTGAGGAATTGAACGTACACCACAGCGCCACTGGCTTCCACTACTGAGCTGTGGGGACATTAAATGCCATCGCATGTTACGCGGGCACTGATGTGAATTACTTCTGCCACATGGAAGCTGAAGACAAGCTGCTTCACATACTACTGGAGGATGTGGCGTAGGGTCGTGCAAAGTGTCTCCTTCTCTGGGTTTTTGTTTGGCTCGCTGCAGAGGTCCCACAGAGAGGAATATATACGCTCAGTGTGAGGCTAAAGGAAGCAGCGTGTGCAACGAAGAAGCTTTTAAATATTAAAGCAAAGTGGATCAAAAACATCCACGCTGATGTTACACCTGAATAACAATACATGACTCATTACACATCATATGATCACAGTTTTCCTTTTTTTCCCTTTTCTATGACGGTGCAAAACTTAACATCAAAAAACAGAGCTTTGTTTTTTTTGTTTGTTTTTGACATTATTGGTCTTTTTCTACAAACTTCATCCAAACAGAGGAAATTAGAGGTGTCCCAGTCCGATATTAATATCGGATATCGGACCGATAACAGCAAAAAAACAAATATCGGTATCGTATCGGAACGCATCGAAAATGTCCGATATCAGCACTCCGATATAAACAGTCTATTCCAGACTCCCACTGTTTTTATTTGATTTATTTAGGTTATTTTCTGGGTCTTCTAATTTATTCTTTATTTTATTCAATTACTAGTATTTTTTATGTTTAATGTTAAAATTTCTGTTACCCATTGGTTAATAATAAATTGGTCAGTTTTTCCTCATACCTACTGTTGCTGACTACTGTTCTTTGTTTGAATAATATCACTTAATCAAGACTTTTCTAACATGTCAGACATACTACGAATAAGTAATAAAAGTTTGCATGTTTAATGGTATCGTATCGGATTAATATCGGTATTGGCCAATACTCAATGTTGCAGTATCGGTATCGTATCGGAAATGAAAATGTTATATCGGGACATCCCTAGAGGAAATATTTATTTTCATTTGAGGTGGCAGTACAAGGAATTTTAGTATGCAGCCGATACCAAGTAAATACAATACCGATACCCATACCAATACTGATACCAATGCTGTTACCAATACCAATACCGATATGGATATCAATACTCATACCAATACCGATACCAACGCTAATAAAAATATCGATACCAACACCAATACCAATACTGATACCAATACCGTAGCCAGTACTGATACCAATACCGATACAAATACTGATACTAATACCAATACCAACAAAAATACCAATACCAATACTGAGGCCAATACTTTTTAATATTTAGGGTCCGAGGCCTGAGCTGATGACACCTTCTAGCAAGAGCTAGAAGAGCTCTAGCTAGAAGATGTCCTTGGCCTGCGGCTAAGGACACTATTGTATTTTTAATATTTAATGTTGATGTAGCATCAAACCGCTGCCCTTTAGGAGTTTTTGCAATTTTTAAGGCAAGGCAAGGCAAGGCAAGTTTATTTGTAGAGCACAATTCATACACAAGGCAATTCAAAGTGCTTTACAGCTAACATAAAATAAAATCACAATAGGCAAAATAAAATCATTGCATAAAATCACATCATAAAACATTAAAAATGATTAATTAAATTAGAAGAGGAGAGTGCAGATAAAATACTTTCAGTTGTTGTATGCTATGCTGAACAGAACTGTTTTCAGCCGGGCTTTGAACATTGTCAGAGTTGAGGCCTGTCTCACATCTTCTGGAAGACTGTTCCAGATTTTGGGGGCATAAAACTGGAATGAAGCCTCACCGTGTTTAGTCCTGACTCTGGGCACCAGCAGGAGACCCCTCCCTGAGGTTCTCAGAGACCGAGTTGGTTCATATGGTTCTAGCATGTCCAAGATGTACTTTGGTGCTAGACCATGAAGGGACTTGTAAACAAGCAGAGCTGTTTTAAAGTCTATTCTCTGAGCCACAGGAAGCCAGTGCAGAGACCTGAGCACTGGACTTATATGGTCGTATTTCCTGGTTCTGGTCAGGACCCGAGCAGCGGCGTTCTGGATGTACTGCAGCTGTCTTACAGCTCGTTTTGAGAGTCCAGTGAGCAGGCCGTTACAGTAATCTAACCTGCTGGAGACAAATGCGTGGATCAGTCTCTCTAAGTCAGGTTTAGACACTATTCCTTTAATCCTCGCAATGTTTTTGAGATGGTAAAAAGCCGCTGATGTTATTGATTTGATGTGGCTGTTAAAGTTCAGGTCTGAGTCCAATATCACCCCTAGATTTCTAACCTGGTTACTCACATTTAGAGAGAGAGTCTGAAGGTGACTGATAACCCTTTCTCTTTGTTTCTGTGGGCCACAGACAATGGTTTCAGTTTTGTCTGAGTTCAGCTGGAGGAAATTGTTCTGCATCCACATACTGATCTGTTCAACGCAGCGACAGAGTGAATCTACAGGCCCATGTTCGCCTGCCGTCACTGACACGTAGATCTGAGTGTCATCAGCATAGCTGTGGTAGGACACATTACAGCTGCGTATTAGCTGACCCAATGGGAGCATGTACAAATTAAACAATAGGGGTCCCAAGATTGAACCCTGGGGAACACCACAGGTCAGGGCCATTTGGTCTGAGACACAGTTACCAATTTCAACAAAGAAAGTCCTGCCCTCGAGATAAGACTTGAACCAGTTTAAAGCAGTACTAGATATTCCCACCCAGTTTTCTAACCTCTGTAATAAGATCACATGGTCAACAGTGTCAAAGGCAGCGCTCAGATCCAGCAAAACTAAGACTGAGACTTTGCCTGCGTCTGTGTTCAGGCGGATATCATTTGTCACCTTGACCAGAGCTGTCTCAGTGCTGTGGTGGGGCCTAAAGCCTGATTGGAAGGTATCAAACACATTGTTATGCAGGAGAAAGTCAGTAAGCTGTTGGTATACAACTTTTTCTAGGACTTTGCCTAAGAATGGCAGGTTTGATACAGGTCGGTAGTTATTCAGTACTGTGGCATCAAGACTACTCTTCTTCAGGAGAGGCTTAATGACAGCAGTTTTTAAGGCCTTTGGAAATGTTCCAGTCTGAAGGGAGATGTTGACCAGATGAGCGAGTTGTGGTAACAAACTGCTTAACACAGACTTTAGAAATCTAGTGGGTAACTCGTCAAGGCAGCACGTTGATGGACTCAGATTGCAGATGATCTCTTCAACTGTTTTGTTAGTTACTAATGAGAAATGTGTCAGTTCTGGGTGTCTAAGTGGCTGCAGAGTAGTTCCTTGTATTGATGAAATTATTGTACTTTTAATGGCTTGAACTTTGTCGTTAAAGAATATTGCGAACTCATTGCATTTGGATGTAGAAATGAGTTCTGGGGGCAGTGAAGCTGGAGGATTTGTTAATCTGTTGACTGTAGCAAACAGGACACGAGAGTTGTTACTGTAGCTTTTGATGATTTGAGAAAAATAGTTTTCTCTTGTTCTACGTAAAGTCTGGTTAAACACACATAACTTTTCTTTGTAGATCTCATAATGAACCTGGAGCTTTGACTTGCGCCATTTCCGCTCAGCTCTACGGCACTCCCTTTTCTGTGCCCTGACTGAGTCTTCTTTTCTCCATGGCGCCTTTTGCATATCTTTAACCATTCTAACCTTGACAGGAGCAATGGTATCCAAAACATTTAAAACACTTGACGTGTAAGAGCTCAACAGGTCATCAACATTAGAACACAGGGCATCATCAAACTGAATCATTTCCTTGAACTGTGTCCCTGTGCTGTCATTTATGAGTCTCCTCTTAACGACTGCAGACCCAAATGCTGGTTTGGGTGTAACAGACAGGTCAAAGAAAACACAGAAATGATCAGACAGAGCAACATCGACAACATCCACTTTTGAAATGAAAACATTCTTGGTAATGACCACATCCAAAGTGTGTCCTCTGCTGTGGGTGGGTTCAGTTACATGCTGAGTTAAACCAAACGTCTCAAGGACAGCAGTGAGTTCTCTGGCTTGTTTGTCATGGGCTACATCCAGGTGCACATTCAAGTCCCCTGTTATGACCAAACAGTCGAAATCAGTGCATCTAAGTTACCTTAGATCTCGTTTGGTATGGGCTGACATTCATCATAAATGCCCTGGCCGCAGTCTGGAGGTCAATTGGTGGCAGTGGTCCTTAACAAATGAAGAGGGAGGTTCATCTCCTGTGCTCTCCGGAGAAGAACGTTCATTACGCAGGGGTGGAGACCAGGGCAGCCAGATTAAAAAACACAAAGCTACAGGATAGACGATATGTCTCTGCTGTTTAATGTCTGACAGCCCAAGTGTGTTGATACGTACACAAAAGATTCTCTCTGTCCCTCGTCTTTCATTGCACCTCAACTACCATAGCTGTTTGTTTGTAACGCTGTGCCAGTTTGCACCTGCCTTTCAAACATGCTAAACATATACGCAAAAACAGCAACCGCTAACAATTTCAGGTTTGATGAATCACTCAATGAGCGCTAAATGGATATATTTGCATCTCCTCCGCCCAGATATAATTGGCTGACCAAAAGTCTGTCAAAACATGAACAAACGAATTCTATCAAAAATCCATGTCTCTTATTTCTATTAAGCAAAAGTTGTTTGGCCATGTATCTCTTTATCGTTTTATTGCCCAGGCCTACTCACAACACTCACAAACAATTTGATAGAAAACATATTTTTAACAATAGGTTACTGACATTCTTTCTGTGCAGAAGCCTGCCCCATGTGGTCAGTTAGGAGATTGCAGCTTTTTTTCTTTCTTTTTAGTTTTTTTTTCGGCTTTTTATGCCTTTATTTAGGGAGGACAGCACAGTGGATAGAGGAAGAGCCAGAGTGAGAGTGAGGAGTGACATATGGGGCCACAGGCTGCGTTTGAAACCCAGGCCACCCGCTTCAAGGCGAACTTAAACCACTAGGCCACAGGTCAATAAATGTCAACTGGTGGCTGGTGGGCCAAACTCAGCCCAACAGCTTCCAGTTTCCCATCTGGCTACCAGAATATTAAAAAATATCCTAGTGAGGGGAAGAAATGATGTTACTCTTTTTGTCTACTTTTTGAATCAGATGAATCACATGCCCTCTGAAAGTTAGCTTGTACTGTTGCCTGCCTTCGATCAAAAAAAAAAAAAACAGACTGATTTCATGCAGAGACACACATGTCTGCAGCTCTTCTAGTGTTTACGGTTTACGGTGGAACAGATCAGGAAACACCCAGACCAACTGTATTTGTGTTAAGCCATCCCACTTGATACTGCTTAGCCAATGGAGTCTCTGCATATTGTCAAAAGTTTGGGATGAACGACAGAAGAGAGGAGGATAGAAAGATAGACTTTATGAGATAACTTCATACGGATCCACAGTATCATGTATGTTTAAATGTTAAGGGACCGTTCAACTTGTCAAAATCTTTACAAATCAAGCTGAATGTATTTGATGTTAGTGTCAGGCGTTCATAACACACGCCACAATAACTCATGCTAGCCCTGATGCTCTGGACCTTTGCCTCTGCTCTGGGTCCCATCTGTGTCCCAAGACTGCGGCGTTTAATACGTCCATGCTGGATTCATTTTTCCGCCTCAGAGGCTGCTGCTTGTCTGTCAATATTTGCTCTGTTTCATTGTTCACAGAACTCCAACAAATGAAATGTCAAGTGGGGTGCTGGTTCAGCTCAGCGGCTCAATGAGCTCCCCATGAACAGAGACATAGTCCTCCATCCAGGTGGTCTGGGTTCGATCCTGACCTGTGGCTCTCAGTTAAGACATAAAGGCTAAAAACAAGGTGTGGAAAAAAGAGAATGAGGACAGGTGAGGGCAAAATAAATACAATGGAGTGTACAGGAAGGTGGAGAGAAGAAAGTGGAAAGACACACGAAGGAGAGGGAGAAGTTTTAACTTAGATGTGGTTAGCCTAGCTTGATAGCTTCTCCTAGCACTGTCAGTCCAGCTGTTTGGTATAAGAAGGAGCAGACTCTTACCAGGGTGCGTGTTTGTTTAGAAGAATTAATGGAGATCAGATCTTCTTTTTACCACTACTTTTCTTTGTCCAAGACAACTTTGTACCAGGTACAATGCAACATATTGCCGTTTTGTGTTTTTCAACAGTTGTGCTACGTAGAAATACTGTTTGAAATGTGATAATAAACAAACTTTGTCAGTTTGTACCATGGTTCAGTAGCTGGTCATTCATAACATGTAATGTTAGTAAATCCTGTTTAGCTATGTCCTGCCAGTCATCTACCAATCAGAGCTAATGTAACCTCACTCTTCATTTTATTGATAGACTCCCAAGTCTATCTAAGGTTTTAACTTAAGCTTGTATTTAAGCCTTGAGCCCATGTTTAAGCCCTTAGTATATCTTCTAACCTTTAGCTTGTGTTTTAGCCTTTAGCTCATGATTTTTATTCTTTTGCCCCTGTTAAGGCCTTAAGTATCTTTTTTAACCTTTAGCTCATGTTTTAGCCTTTAGCTCATGTTAAGGCTTTAAGCCTATATTTTAGCCTTTATTAGTCCTTTTATGATCATTTTGTACTTGTGTAAGCCTTTAGCTCATGTTTTAGCCTTTAGCTAATGTTTGAGCCTTAAGCTCATGTTTTAGCCTTTAGCCCATGTTTTAGCCCTTATTTACTGTTATTACCTTAAGCTTGTGTTTTAGCCTTTAGCTCATGTTTAAAACTTAAGCCCATGTTTAGGCCTTATCATATTTCTTAACCGTTAGCTTGTGTTTTAGCCTTAAGCTCATGCTCTAACCTTCAGTATGCGTTTTTAACCTTAAGGTCATGTTTTTGCCTTTAGTATGTTTTTTAACCTATAGCCAGTGTGTTAGCCTTTAGCTAATTTTTTTAGCCTTTAGTTTGTTTTTAGGCATTTAGCTGACATTTTAGCCCTTACTTTATTTTAACCTTTAGCTTGTGTTATAGCCTTACGCTCATGTTTTAGAGTTTAGCATGTTTTTTTATTTTTTATTTTTTTTAACCTTTAGCTCATGTTTTAGCCTTTAGTTTGTTTTTTACCTTTAGCCAGTGTTCCAGCCTTTATGCTATGTTATGGCCTTTAGCCCATTTTTTAGCCTTTTTTTAATTTAATTTAATTTTTTTTTACTTTAGCTTATCTTTTAGCTTGTAGCCCATGTTTTAACCTTTAGCCAGTGTTTAAGCCTTTAGCTCATGCTTAGTCCTTTAGTCCATGTTTTAGCCTTTAGTTTTTTTTATTATTATTATTATTATTTTTATTTTTTTAAGTTTTTTTTAATCTTTAGCTTGTGTTTTAACCTTTACCCCATGTGTCAGCCTTTAGTATATTTTTTTAATCTTTAGCTTGGGTTTTAGCTTTTAGCTCATGTTTTAGCTTCTAGTATGTTTTTTTAACCTTCCAGCCCATGTTTGAGTCTTTAGCTCATGTTTGAGCCTTTAGCTCATGTTTTAGCCTTTAGCCTGTGTTTTAGCTCTTAGCTAGGGCTGTATCTCTCTTCTGTTTAGCTTTCTTCTGCTCTTTTGTCCTTTTTTTGTTGGGCAGATAGTCACAGAAATTGTTTTCAGCAGAGAAAAACCACAATTTCCCTTCTCTTTACTAAACGTTGCCAGCCAGTGCGCTGTTGCTGTAGAGACTTTGATGTTCTAAAAGTCAGTCCAGTCCTGTCCAACCTGATTGAGAAGCTAAGGAATAGCATACATGCAACATATACCGGTGATGATAATCTCATTTTAAAGAATTACGGATTAAAATCAAGCATAAATCTAGAAGGGAGACTTTTTTAAGAAGACTAAGAAACTCCTCACTTCAAATTAAATACTGGGGCTTGTTTTTAGCTAATCAAATGAGCCAGACTATCAACAACAAAACAAAACCACCAGGTGTCAGACAAAGGATTGAGAGCCGATACACACAGCGGGGTGTTGTAAATCTGTCACACAGGGGAAACCACGACGTGTCTCAGCTCTGTCTGCGGCATGCTGTGGTATTCTGCTCTGCTAAAGATACACAGAAGATCAATCAGGACAGGAAGTCTGGAGCTCAAACCGTCAATTTCAAAATAAAACACGATTTACAGACTCTAAACTGGTATCAGATTGTTTAGACAAGAAACACTCTTCTGTCTCATGGATGTAATTGTTAATACATATGATAACGGTATGATAAAGTCAGCAAAAAGTGAAGCTTTGTCTCCAGGGGGCGCCAAAGCTTACACAAACCAAAAGTTCCTCATTGGAGCTTTATGATAGTTTGTTTCCCACATGTTCCTCTGCAGTAGTGTTGATGTTGAGCTCTTTTCAGATGGAATAGACCGAGCGTGCCAAATGTTTTTCAGCTTGAAGTGAGACTTTCTTTGCTGTTTCTCTTCCAACAGAGTGTCATTGAACTTCTGTTGCTCCCTCTCATGTGAGTTTTTTTTTTTTTCACGTTTTTGAAAAATTTCAATTTCCTCTTGGCTCCATCCAAGCTTTTACAGGGATTTCTGAGAATGAGATTCAATGCTTTAATTCGTCCCATTTTCTCCTCTGTGGCAGCGCAAAAAAAAAAAGCACACAGCTGCTGGGATATATCTGCAGCTATCAGGCGCAGCAGCAGCAACAGCAGAGTCATTTCAGCAGAGCAAATCTCTGCGAGAACTCCCCGCTGCTGGCTGAGTATCCCCTCACCCAGTTTCTCGAATCGATTATGATAAAATAAGAACGACTAATTAGAAAGCCTGGGACTTCAATTCCCCTGTTCTGATTCGGCTGAGAGATAATAAGCCGCCGTCTTTATCAACCAATTTGTTGAATCTTGAGCTGGGTGATTGTATTCCAATCAGAGCTTGGCGTGTCATGGCGGCCGACCCACCTGCTGTGCATGTGAAAAGCAACACGAGACTTTTTCAGGGCGATAAACGAGAGCTGAAGGAATGTTTCCCAGCGATCAGCCGCCCGCCTTCGGTATTGATATTCACTCCAGAGCCGTGCCACAGGTTACAAAACCCTTAAGCCTTTGGAGATCCTGAATTGGCAGAATGCTCTCAAACCCCCCGTGCTCTTTCTGACACACACACACTCACACACCCTCATTACAGATTCCTCTTTCATTATCAGCTGCAGCTTCAGGTGTGTGGGCCTGAATTGACGAGGCTTATTTCTGATCACATTATTTCTCACACGCCCGTCTCATCTTGAGGTTTATTAAACAAGACCTTGGCTGGCAGAGGACGTTAGCGTCAGCGGATCATTTAGTTCCCACACGGTCTGCTCCTTTAACGTCTAACGTGGTATTTGCAGGGACGGGTGGTGCATTGCAGGTTGAATCCCAAACAGGAAAACAAGAACATCAAATTAACTGCGCTGTGGAGATTAGAACCAACGGGCCTTTCAATAATTCATACTCGCTGTCTGCCGTCTCTGCGTTTTATTGATACAACATTTCACTGTAGACCACAAAGGAACACTGGAGACACTGTGTGTTCCTGTTCTGGGAGATAACACCAGGAAAGTGTCTGTCTCAGCTGTCAGGGAAAGACCAAATGCCAGTCCTTAAAGGCCTGAGCCTTTATTGCTGTAATCACTGGAATAATTAAACTTTTTTTCCTCTTTTTTATGGAACTCATCAAGCAGAAGTGGGTACTTAAATCGATCTGAGATACAGCACTGGAAGGTCGATCAGTCTTAAAATTTAGCTTGAAAAGTAAAACTTTATGGGTATGACATCAAACATCTGGATCTCAATTTGTGTTTGACTGGAATTTATAAACATGGCATAACATGAGACAAACTGCAGTCTGAAAATATTGGTCATGAAACCCTTTAGGATCTGCATCATAAGCTGCAATTTGACGAGAAAAGAAACCCTAACCACCCCTACAGGGCAACGATTGTAACTACACACTACAAAAAACAACATTTCTCCACATTAAACTCTAAAACATCACTTTTTATGCAGATTAAGAGAAATATTTTGGAAATATATTTGTTAATTATTTTAAGATAATGTTAAATGTTTTATTTAAATGTTAAATATTACGTATATAAATGTTGTGGAAGAATGTCCTGAATCTGAGTATGAAACTACGTTTGTTAACATTTCTAAAAAATTCTCTCTAAGATTTCTAAATATGTAGTTAAGATTTTAAAATATTAAGCTAAGACTAAATAATTCTCCACGATTCCTAAATATTTCACAATTATTTTTAGATATTTCACAACAATTTCTAAAGATTTACTTAAGATTTCTAAATATAAAGCTAAGACTAAGTATTAAGCTAAGACTAAATTATTATCTTAGATTTTAAAATATCAAGCAACGACTAAATAATTCTCTTAATATTTCACAATGATTTCTAAATATTTCACAATATTTTCTTAATACTTAGTTAAGATTTCTAAATATTTTACGATGATTTCTTAATATTTCACACCAGTTTCTAAATATTTGGTTTAGCTTTCTGAATAAGTAGCTTAGACTAAATATAAAGTGAAGACTAAATTATTCTTTATCATTTTAAAATATCAACATAAGACTTAATATTTCTATAAGATTTTTTAATAATTATCCAAGATTTCTGAATATTAAGCTACGACTAAATAATTCTCTAAGATTTCTAAATATTTCACAATGATTTCTAATTATTTCACAATGATTTTAAAATATTTCGCAATTATTTTAAAATATTTCGCAATTATTTTAAAATATTTCTCAATATTTTTTAAATATTTTGCAATATTTTCTTAATATTTAGGAAAGATTTCTAAATATTTCCTTAAGTATTTAAATATTAAGTTAAACATTTTTTAAATATTCAACTTTGACGAAATAATTTTCTAAGATTTCTAAATATTTAACAATAATTTCTAAATATTTTGCACCAGTTTCTAAATATTTTGTTTAGCTTTTTAAATAAAGACGTCCTTTAAAGACGTCAGCTTTGCACAAGTAGCTTATACAGAGCTCAAATGTAGTTTAGTGAAACCTTACAAGATAAACTTTGTTTTTTTTGTGCACTTGAACGTGATTAACGTTGTGTAAGATGAAATCTTTGAGCTGTATGAAAAACTTCCACCAGTTGGAAACAGATCCACAAAAGCCTGAACTGCAAACCGTGGAAAATACAGACCACCTGCAGCTGTCAGAAATCATCTCACGGTGTCAGTAACTGTGGACACGCTCACACAGAGCATGAAAAGCAGCTCTGTGACATCTCACATCACTGGTTTGCAGATGTATTTTTGTAAATCTGAGCAAAACTGAATTCATACAAACTTCAAAATCTAAAATTATGATATTTCTGTTCGGGTAAGAGTTATTTCTTGTGCTCTTACCGTGGGTTTGTTTTCAAAGGTCTCCAGAAGCCTGTGTCTTTATTACTGTAATCATTAGAACAATAAAAGCTTTATTATTCTTTTTCTTTTTCATTAAGAAAGGTTGAGCGTGGAAATTGGCTCAAACATTCAGCTTGAGGAGGGTTTAACTATTCATTTCTTTCAATCCCACCTTTATCCTTCAGCCCTACTCTGACACAAGTGGGGAGGTGTCGAACACTTTCATAAAAGAGTGTGTTTTGATTACACCGGGGGTTGAAATCAAACACACACGGCACAGTAAGGTCAGCGAGTCGGTTCAGTGGGAGGAGGAAATAACAGCCACCGGAGTGAAACACATTTTTCATTAAAATGAATGCGTTAAAGAGAAAAGTCAAACAGCGCCTTGAATACCAATGGCTCCTGTGTGCAGTGTGTGAACAGCATTATAAAACACCTTCATCTCTATTCCTCTGGAGGCATCTTCGCTGCTTCCTTCCCCCACATTTTCATTCTGGTGGCAACTGGGACGTCCCCAGAGGAGCTAATTTTTAGTGATGTTATCTGCTCCCCAGCCGTGGAACCGCCGTGATGTGAATCCATCGGCATGAATAAATAACAAAGTCCTTCTTGGACTCAATAACGCCGCAGACGACACGCTGCGTGCTACCTCGTGCGTGTCGCTGTGTGGTTTTCTGCCCCAGAATGCATTAGCGTCATTAATAACAGGAGGGATAGCAGGGTGAGAAAGCTGCGCGGCGTGACCCGGAGCAGCGCGCTGGGCAGGGCCTCGGTCGAGCTATCGAGCAGCAACATCGGTTTATTGATTTAAGAATCAGGCCCCAGGCGAGCTGAGCGCCGAGAGCCGAGCAGGCCGAGCTGAGACGCCACCAGGGCATGACTGTCTCTAATTTGGCTTTGAAATACAACAAGTGACCATCGGCTGCACCTCGACTCCCTCAGTTGCAGCTGCTACGGGCGTCAGGGTTTGAGTCAAACTGCTGCACATACAGTTTATAAAAGTAAAGCTGACAAAAATCTAAACCACATGTTTATTTATTTTTTTTCCCCTGACCGTTAGGTAAACATTTACAGCAAGGGTCTTAAACCTGCGGCGCTGGAGCCTCATGTGGCTCTCTGACTCCTTTGCAGTGGCTCCTTGTAGCTTCAAAAAAAAAAAAAAAAAATTGAAATAAAGAATTTTTATTTGTCCTATTAATTGGTTAGGGTTAAGACAGGAAAACTAAAGAAAACTTAATCTACAAAAAGACAAATATGAAATAAAACACAAATTTAAATTTTGTGTGGATTGATTAATTTAACTGTCAGCTTAATATACAAACTTCATATTTGAGAAAAAAATAGCGAAAACAAACAAAAAAACAGAAGATGTAAAAAAAAAAAATCAAAATATCAACTTGTTTTTTAAATTAAATTTATTTACATTCATCTTTTTAAGTTTTTGCATTTTTTTTTAATTTAAACATTTTTTAAAGATTTTTTTTAATTTCAATTTTAGATAAATTTTTGCAAATTTTTAAAATTTCATTTTTCTAAAGCTTTTGCAATTTTTCTGAATATTATTTCCTTTTTGCATTTTTTAAAATGTCAAAATGTTTTAAATTTCTGTTATTTATTAAAAATATTCAATTAAGACACTAAATGCACAATTGCATACATTCAAAAAACTACTCATTTAGATATTTATTCACTGCATTTCAACTATGTATGGGATTTTATTCTATTTATAGTCTTTATTGTGAAGGTAAAGTAGATTTTGTGGCTTTAATGTAGGAGAGTGGAGGCAAATTGGCTCCTTTAAAAGTAAAAGTTGCAGAAACCTGGTTTACAGGAACTATGTGGTCCTTTTGGTCCACTGTTTTTCTGCATTTCCACCTCAGGCCAAAGACTCAGGAGGATGATGTAAATCACGCCAGTGATGTTTGAAATAAAAATAAAAGTAATTGCACTATACCACCAGGCCAGTAGAGGGCAGTGAGACAACAACAAATTAAGAGTGGCACCAGATGAAAGATATTCAGTCTGCGTTGGTTTTATTCATGGTTTTTGTCGCACTACTGATGGATTTGTCAACACTTGAAAGGAGATAAGCAGCAACAAGGTCCTGGAAACATTCCTCAGAGAGTTTGCTCCATATTGACATGATAGCATCACACAGTTGCTGCAGATTTGTCGTCTGAACATCCATGATGAGAATCTCCCGTTCCACCACATCCCAAAGGTGCTCTATTGGATTGAGATCTGGGGACTGTGGAGACCATTTGAGTACAGGGAACTCATTGTCATGTTGAAGAAAGCAGTCTGAGATGATTCCAGCTTTATGACATGGAGCGTTATCCTGCTGGAAGTAGCCATCAGAAGATGGGTACACTGTGCTCATAAAGGGATGGACATGGTCAGCAACAATACTCAGGTAGGCTGTGGACTTTTTTTTCTTTTTCTTTTCTTTTTTTTCCCCTTTTTTTTCTCTTTTTTCCCTTTTTTATTTTTCCTTTTTTTGTCTTTTCTCTTTTTTTTTGCTTTTCTTCTTTTTTCCTTTTATCTTTCTTTTTTCTTTTGTTTTCTTTTTTCTTTTTCCCCCTTTATTTTCTTTTTTCTTTTTTTTTCTTTCTTTTTTTTCCTTTGCCCCCCCTTGTTTTTCTTTTTTCTCTTTTTTTCTTTTTTCCTTTTTTTTCTCCCCCCTCTCTTTTCTTGTTTTCTTTCTTTTTTCTTCTGCCCCGCCATTGTAATTTTTTTTCTCTCTTTTTTTTCTTTTTCCTTTTTTTCCCCCTTGTTTTACTTTTTTCCTTTTTCTTTTTTTCTTTTTCCTTTTTTTCTTTGTTCCCTCCTTGTTTTTCTTTTTTTCTTTCTTTTTTTCCTTTTTTTTTCTTTTCTTTCTGTGGACTTTAAACCATGCTCAGTTGGTACTAAGGGGCCCAAAGTAAGCCAAGAAAATATCCCCCCCCCCATTACACCAGCAGCAGCACCCTGAACCGTTGATACAAGGCAGGATGGATCCATGCTTTCATGTTGTTGAGGCCAAATTCTGACCCTACCATCTGAATGTGGAGCAGAAATCCAGACTCATCAGACCAGGCAACGTTTTTCCAATCTTCTATTGTCCAGTTTTGGTGTTGCTGTGTGAATTGTAGCCTCAGTTTCTTGCCCCAATTTTCTCTGCTAGAAAAATGTCGCTCAGACTGATCGACTGGGGATCTCAGGGTTTAAAGGGTCAAGTAGAAATCCTTTTTATAAAGAAACAAACAAAACTAGAGTTTTTGGAGATTTTATTTATCCAACACAGCTCATAGACTGTTTTATTTCAGTGTAAAGAATGATTTCTTTCTGCGGCATGATGTAATATTATTATGAGTCATGTAGTCCAGAGTGAAGGAAATAAAGCACACATTCATCCATTCATCCAAACACTTTTCTACCATTGGAACAGAAATTCCTGTCACTTTTTCTGAGTTATTTTTTGCATTACATAGAAAAACACAAACACTTCTGGACAAAACATAAACTATGACTTTATAAAAGAGCACACGGTTGATCACACAGCTCTTCAGACCTCTGACACAGTCTGAACCAAACTTAATAGAGTTTTTAGGGCAGATTATATAAGAGTGTTTGTGTTTGTACTGTGAGCACCAGACTGGAAACAAAGGTGTTTTGTAAAATTGTGTAACAGATCAGGTTCAGTGAACAAAGGGGCTGTTACCAGCACTTTTATCTTCTTTGGCTCACGTTTTGGTGCCTCGGTGATGAGGTTTTATCCAAAACAGTCCATACTCTGAGCCGTTAAGTGATGCCAGTCTGTAGGAGTGAACATTCATTGGTGTGATGAACAGCCTCCACGTCTGATTCTACACCAGCAGCCCTGTGAGCATGACACAAGTGTCGGCTCCAGAGGCCCCCAGAGCTCCCGGCGTGACAGACAGCTCAGCAACCATTATGACACAACAGCTACACGAGCAGAAGCAGCAGCCAGCGAAGCTCTGAGACAGAGGAGGAACACGAGGCTTTGTTAGCAGAGAAGGAGGACGAGACGAGTCTGACATCAGCGACGGGAGGAAGTCAAATGAGGCGAGAAAAAAAAGAAGAGAACTGCTTCATCCTTTGCTTCTGTAGCCGATTAGAGCTGGAGACTGACAGATTTCAGGAGATAAAACTGCATCAACGAGAAAAAGTGTCTGTTTCTACTCTGTTTCATACCCACTGAAAGTCCCCAATCAACAGTTTTGCTATTAATAAGTTGAAAGTTACTACACCCCAGGTGCGGCAGGGATGTTCTTAGGGCGAAATGCAGCTTATAAGTTCTTGCAGGAACTAGAGCTGAATTAACAAAAAATCTTAAGTGATGTCCCCAGAGGCGTTAATTCAGGGACGTCCAAAAAAAATCTTTAAATACCTCAAATTCTAAGGTTTTCTTTGAATTTTCCCTCAGTTAGATAAAAGTTAGCATCTTTGGCCTTATGAGAGCTCCTTAGGTGAAAAACTGTTATGGGTGAAATACACCAAATGTCTCTGCTCTGTCACGGCAAACAGATCAGATGGGTTTACATTGAAGTCAATGTATTGACAAAATACTGTTACCTTACTT
The DNA here is from genome assembly GCF_033239565.1 of Halichoeres trimaculatus. Taxonomy (NCBI): domain Eukaryota; kingdom Metazoa; phylum Chordata; class Actinopteri; order Labriformes; family Labridae; genus Halichoeres; species Halichoeres trimaculatus. Next base: position 5,180,021 of record NW_027437189.1, on the reverse strand, counting down.
AAGTAAAAATTTGGGGTATCTATACTTGAGTAATTACTTTTTAGCCAACTTTTTACTTCGACTCCTTACATATTCAGGCAAAATTCTGTACTTTCTACTCCGCACATTTTTAAAATAGCCTCGCTACTCCTGTTTCATTCCAGCTCGTCATTTTTCAAAAAGACACACACAAAAAAAAAGTGAAAACAAATCCTAAAATTGCTGAAATCGCGTCATCTGGACAGAGTGAATGTGATTGTGGATGGATGAGATGTATAAACATGGAACCATTCCAACACCCTATTGTTTTGTACGTGATCCATCACTCCTGCACATGACACAAATCACGCCAAGGTTCAAGTGATGGACTATACGAACTATAGGCCCTATACTTAAGTGGTAGTTTTTGAAGTCCAGTACTTTTACACTTTAAGAAAACTTCTCAGAAACATTTTTTTTTTTTTTTAACCCTAGCATCCGAACTTCTACTTGAGTAATGAATGTGAAAACTGTTGACACCTCTGATAAATTCAGTGTAGGGAAGATCGAACAGGGCCAGAAGTTGACCTTCAAAATAAAACAAACCATTAAGAACAAACAGATCATATTTAGCTTGACCATGATGACAAATGGACATAATGAGTGGAGCCAGACCAGGAGTCAACAGGTTTGAGGTTTTACAGACCAACAGGGATGAATGAGAGACTTATCAATGGAGGGGGAAGAGCAGAAACTCCTCAGTCTGTGACTCCAGCTGTCTGTCAGATGTACGGTTTGTCGGACTAAACATGCAACTGGTGTGAGTTGGCAAATGCTGTCAAGATGCAACAGAACGGAGTAGGACTGCAGACATATCCGGTGTATCTGTGGCGTTAGGAAGAGGGAGGAGGACGTTGAGGAAGCCCAAAGCCCCATTTCCACCAAGTGGTCTGGTTTAGATCAGTACAGTTTGGCACAGGTCGGATAGATAAAGCTGAGTGGTATGTATGCCACATGCCGATAGTCGCATCAGCTACGTGATAGCGTGACGGCATAGCAGCGTGACCCTGTGTGCCTCGCTAATAAGTCCATTAAGAAGTAAAGAGTGTACGTTTCGTTTCGACAGCAGTTTCACAGTGTTTCGTGACGCCATTTTCCAAACAAAATTAAAGTTAACTTCCTGAAGTCGACTGGAGCTCTAATCATGGCGGGGCTATGTGTTGTTCTTTCTCACTGCTGACGCACAGGAATTGACGATTTTTTTTGACCAATTAACGGGCTGCTGTGTTTCTAGCTCCACTTTCTGGGGTCAGATCAGTACGTCTGGCACCCCAACAGAAGGGTACCAAAAAGTGGAACGGTACAGGTCGGTGATTCAGGGGTCTGTCACAGTTTTAGTCGAAGGAAATGCCGTAAAATGCATGCCGTATCAAGACGAACCAAACTGAACCACTTGGTGGAAATGGGCCTTCAGAAGCTTCAGCCCCATTTCGCATTTGCACGCATTTTACGGCATTTCCACTGACACATCCCGGAACAGATCCTCAAATAACCAAGACAAACCAACTTGTGAAAGATGACTGGTGCTTCCAGCCCAGCGCGGCTCCAAATCGCTAGCCAGACTCTTCTCCTCTGTTTTTCCCAAATGGTGGAATGAATTACCGAACTCTATATGATCCACAGAGTCCCTTTCTACTTTAAGAGATGTCTGAAGACTCATCTGTTCTGCGAACACTTTGGCCCTGAGGCAATCTGGGCAAAAGCGTCTGCTAAATGAAACTGTAGAACTGTAGAACCGGCCCACTTTTTGGGACCCTTCTGTTGAGGTGCCAGACTAAACAGACCCAGTCCCAGAAGGTGGAGCTACAACACTGCAGTCTGTTGACTGGTCAAAAGAGTTGTCACTTTCTGTGTGACAGCGGCTGCTGTATTTCTCCTGGCGGCTCACAGTCTTCTCTGAAACAAAACTTGATTGCTCTTCATATCAAAGAGCTACATGGAAATCACAAAGAGGACGAAATGCTGCATGTCTTCATCGTCACTCTTTGTTTACTTTGTCGTGTTTTTCTTCCTTGTTGGATTTATTAGCAGGGTTCACTGTGTTGGGCTGCTATGACGCCAAGCTATTATTTAACTGAGGCTACTATCAGCATCTGGCTTATATACCGCTTACCACTAGGGGCATTGTTGGCTGTGGAAACTGCATGGTTTAAACAGGGCGTTAGAAACTTTGTAAACACAGGCCCCAATCAATATTTCCAGATGAGGTTTGTGTTTATCTGAAACTGTTTTTTGGGCTTTTTAATTCAACCTAAACCTAATTTCCATTACGCTCCCATGTCACAATAATAATCTACCTCAGGGGTATCCAAACTTTACTCTGCCAAGGCCCCCCAAACAGCATTTGCTCCTGGGGCTGGGGCCCCCCTTTCGAAACTATACTTCAAAATATGTAAAGAAATGTCACTTTTAAGATTGTTATTTCAAACTTTTATTCACTTTTTAATCATTTTAAGTCAGCTAAGGTGGGATACTCCCTTCTTACATGTAGTCAGTCGACAGGGGGAGGAGCCTCAAAGTTGAGTTCAGTTTTTTGGATAGCTTATTAACTATCCAGGTTAATAACAGGTGGAAACTTGAAAATCCAATGATTACGGCACTTTACGTGTTACATGATCAGGGTAAATTTTTATTAAAATAAAATCTATTTTTTCCCTTCCCTCCAATTTTCTGAGACCCCCCATCGTGCCTTCTTCACTCTGAAAACCACTGATCTAGAAGACAGACTCTGAACCTAAAGCCACAGCTGTAGATCAAGTGTCAGATTCGTCTCTGAACGCGCCTCTGCATTTGACCTGCGGGCGATGGAGTGCAACGTGCTTCTCGTGCGTTAAAAGAGTGGTTACTGTGACACAGACGTGCGTCAGAATAACACCCATGTGATGCTGGTACATTAAAGGTCCAGTCACAAAGGGTGTGAGTTGCCTCTGGCTGCAGGATGAGAGATGTTCTCTGAGCTGAAGCTGTAATGAAGCACAGGCGATGACAGGCTAATGAGGAGGAGGGGGAGCCGGACTATATTAAAACTTTATTCACTAATTAGAAAGAGGTGCTGCACGCATGAGAGGCCAAATTAAATACACAGATATCGCTGCTTAAGGGACGAATCAAGGGTGTAATGTGTATGCAGCGCTGTGCTGTGCTACGCTGCGGCGCAGACAGTGCAGTGCATTCTGCCCCCGTGTGTTGTGACAGTGATTGAAGATGTTTTTCTTCATTTGTTTCAAACACAGCCAAAGGGGACGAGGACCAATTTATATATTAGTTTATAAAAAAGTCCATTACACATCACATCTTTTTTTTGTTCTGGCTGCAGACAGGTCTTTCTGTGACTGTCGTGTTAGTCACAGAGCACGCAGAACGCACGCCGCCCTGGGCCCTCCATCCATCCACCCTCACTGCAGACGAACATTCCCGTTTCCTGGAATCTCTGCTGCTTCCTTTATTCTGTGTTCTCACCGTTAGCCATTAGCAGGAGCAATCAGGTGGATGGAGGAGGACAAATTGAATAACAGGCTTTCTTTTTTTGTGTGTTTAAGCGAGGTCACTCTGCCCCTTTCCAACGCGACGCTGATCGTGTTTCAGGAAAGTTTGCTCCTCTCGTCGCCTGTGTTTAGGACGAGAGGTGCAATCCGAGGTTTGTTGTGACATTTCATCCTCTGATTATATTAGCGCCGCCTGCTCTGAAATGATGTTACCTAAGCCGACAAGAATTGATGCAATGACCTTACAGCCTGTCCACCGGCGGGAAAAATTGCTCGGTGGTTTCACTGTGAGACACGGAGACGTGTTGCATTTTTATCAGTAATATTACATCAGTGGAGCCAGATTTGGATGGGAAACAGGAGATGAGGTGATAAAACCCTCTGAAATTTAGAGAAAAGCTTCTTAGAAAACAAAATAAATCCTAAATCAAACTTCTGCCGCACAAAAAAGTAGTAATCACCTCATGCACACATGCTCCTGGAGCCTGTTTTCTATTATCCATCAACAGATGTCGCTATTACATTTGCATATTTCATCTATCCACGAGATGCTGCAACAATGCCTTCATGCAGACCCGTGACAAACCGCCTCATCCTTCATCAATCTTTACCTCGAAGAGCAAGTGTGACAGGAAATGTGAACAAACAGCAAACGCTGAACCTTTCCCTGTTTTCAGATTGAGAAAAGATTTCCAGGAGCGTCTGAGTTTCATCTTTTAAAGCTTCCACAGGAAATTCAGAGAGGGAGCTCGGATAAATCTTTAAAAGAAATTAGTACCAGGCGATTCATTTTTCTTGCAAGTTAAATGTAAAATGATGAATAATAAATCCTGACTGGTACAAGTGTTAGTACAGCATCGCTGCTTCTGGTCATTTTAACAGACTGGAGAGGCAGCTCGAGTGGTAAATCATTCAAGTGTCAGAAAGAATGAACTGTTAGCCTCAGAAAGAGGAAATACTCCACACAAGAGTGTTTGTTTATTTATGGTTCAAACAGCAGCGGGAGTTTCAGCTCGGAGATGTTGTTATGGTTCATGACCTGTCTGGAGATCCTACATGTAACCATGGCTGCATTGTTTACATGAGAAATCAGCTGTTAGCAGCCTGTAGCATGTCAGTGCTAACTGGTGCAAGGCCAGATGTTCACCACAAGGTGAGGAGGAGGTGGTGAGGACGACGTGCTGGTTCTCAGGTGTGAGCTAAGAAGTGACGACATGGACCTGTCCTTCCATCCCTCAGTATTGGGAACAGAAGATCTATCTCCAATAAGATGGACGAGCTAGCCATGCTAACCCAGCAACAGAGGGAATACCAGAGGGCAGAGTAGCATCATGCTATTCACTGGCATGGCAAACAGAGCTAACATCAGACACCAACACAACATTGGAAGAGCTTCACCTGCTGTGAGCAGACAGGATCCAGGAGACAGAGACTGAACAGACTGCTGAAGAAGCTCAGTCCTGGACCCAACACAATCACAAGCACAAGGTATAAGCACAACACGGTAGACCACGATGATCGTAACAGCGGCAGCGTTTCCACTGAAACCGCCGGCTTACTGTTAACACGGCAACAGTGTCGGCAGCGTTTCAGAAAAATCCCACCTTGGAGACCGTTTTCAAAAGCTTGCGTTTTAAGTCGGCTGAAATGCTGTTTCCGTGTAAATGTGAGGCTGAAACACAACAAAACTTTTATGTTTCACCCTAAAACTGTTGTCGTGTAAACGGCCCCTCAGGTACTTTTACCGACCAAATTCTGTCAAAAGCACAGAGTACCTATTCACATAAAAACCAAAAGGTACCATGTTTAGGTACCTAAATGCATGTGACTGTGAGGGAGTGGAAGAGTAGGCGATTTTCCATGCCGGACATAAACACATATATTGAAGAATTAATATATTAAATTGAAAAACAAATATTTACTTTATTATTAAACAAATTGGTATTTTTTACCCCATAAAAACAAAAAATACCAACGCAACCTCCAAGAAGGTTCAACAAAGATTGTTCTTCCTGAGGAAAATGAGAATCTTCCATGTTACTACAGAAAGGATGACTCTCTTCTGCAGAAGTTTTATTGAATCTGTTTCAACCTTTTGTATTGCTGTTGGTTTGGAAACCTGAACCTGACTAACAAGAACCGTCTTGGCAGTCTTAGTAAACTGCTGGAAAAACCTCAGGTTGTCAGCAGGCCGGGGTGATGTCTGTTTATAATAGACAAGTCTTGAGAAAGGCTAATGCCATTCAGGGTTGTCCCAATCATCCTCTTGGGAAAGAGTTTGAGCTTTTGCTCTCAGGCCGTCGTTTTAGGGCTCCTATAAAGAGGACTGGAAGACTTCAGGTCTCCTTTATCCCCAGTGCTTTTCTTTTACTTAATGGCAGTTAACCATTGGTTGCTCTCATTCTTGCACTTTTATTGCCCATTTGCACATCCGCACTTTGCACTTTTAGATTACCTGGTAGTAATTTTCAATTTTGGTATGAGTTCTGAACTAAACTTTTAGTGATTTTGTGTATTTTTATGTTTTTTTAATTTATTGTTTTTTAACCCTGTTGTTGTTACCTTGAGATTCGGATTCTGAAAATTGGTACCGTTGAGTACCAGTACCAATTGCCAAGTACCTTGCACTGGTACTGAATCGTTTCAAATGTGAAAGGTTCCCATTCATCGTCCAGATGTGGTTTAGTGAGACGTTACTGGATTAACTGTGGATGTACACATGGACCTGGACTTTGGAAACACCTGGCAAGCTTCCACTAGTGGAGATCAGAATAAAAAAAACCTGCTCTAAACTTTCACAGCCAAAAGTATCAAACCATGGAAAACACTGAACACCAGCAGCCAGATACCAAAAAAAACAAAACAACAACTTTCAAACCTAAAATGAGGATATTTCCTGTGCTGTCTACTCATCACCATATTCTAGATCTAAATACAAGGCACACAGAAAGATGTTATATGTGGTCTAGTGCCTTTTTACTTCCTGTTAGAGGAGTATCATAGCTTTACAGCTGTAGCCACTAGCTGGAGCTGCAGCTCTTGGTAGCGGTAGGTGTCTGCTCCACAGCTCAGACTCATCATATGACAGAATTTCAGGCCTACAATCACACAAAGATGAAAAACTGGTTTAAGAGGAGGGTTGGTGACGTTTCATCGCTTCGACTCCTCTCTACCAGCTCCTGACTCTTCTCCGAGCTCTGCTGCTGTAACACTTTAATGGGATTAAGCTTCATTCCTCCCCTCCAGCACACGAGGACAGCCTACTCAGCCATTCAGGAGGCAGAGCACAGAGCTCCTAGCTCACATCTATGCCCCTGATGACAACTGATAATGGACGTTTAATGGGCTGATAACATCTGAAACGGCTGGTGTCACTACCCACGGGCAGGAGATGAGAATGAAAGCACTTCCTGTGAGGCAGAACTCTATCGCTGACATTGGGAGTGTGTTTACTCAAACCTTTTGAAAGGTCTGTTAATTATACTGAAATGCTGATTCAGCATTTTCACAGATGTCACAGTTATTCTGGTTTTCACTGTTCACTGTTTATGGTTAAGTATGTTGATTTTTTTCCACAATTTTAACCCTTTTACTTTTTAAAATATTCAACATTTTTTACCTTTTTTTGTCCCATTGAAATGGATGGAAGATAACTGCAGTTCTGCCAAAAACTGCTTCAACTTGAAAGTCTACATTTTTCCAGACTTCATTTTGGGTTTAAATGTTCTCAAATCTTTCCACTATTTAACCTCAACTTTTTTTTTTAATCTTCTACAGCTTTTAAAATTTGTCACCCGTCAGTTTCAGCAGTTTCGTTAGCGAGGGTCATATTGGATAAGATAAGGTCTTGGGGCTTCCTTTCCACCAGCTAAAGGGCACCTTATAGAGCTAATCACATGAAATGAGCTGTGCCTCTAATTGGACAAACTCCTGGTAGAGAAATTAATGTTACAGACTTAAGCCTATTTTTGAACCAGGCTTCAAAAATGTAAAAGTCTGTTTTTTTAGCTTGGTGTCTATGTGGTTTTATGTGGTCTTTCTACAGCCAGCTTAGAGTGTATTCATGATAAACAGTGACTTTAAGCTTCATTTTTGTAAGCCAGATGTTGCCACTTGCTCGCACCACTATTTATACAACTTTTCACAGCTAAAGCCCCGTTTCCACCAAGCAGACTGGTGTAGATCAGTACGGTTTGATAAGGGTTGGCTCAGTTAAGCCTAGTCCTGTTTGTGTTTCCGCAGCCAACCATGTCCCCTCGTAGTAGGCGGCGTGTAAAGGCTGTGTTGTGCTGTGTTGTCTGCGCAAACGTGACTTGCAAAAATCGCAGTGTCCATTGATGTCCATTCTCAAACTGCAGGGGGGGCGGTGTATCACAAACGTATGTCTGAAGTTTGCCGTTGTTTACAACATCACATATCTGTCCAAGAGGTTTTTCCAGGTTCTTTTAACCAGTTTCTCTTCTCTGCTGAAAGTGGCCGCAATTTCACGCCATGAATTATTTACCACTCTGTCATCACGGTGATCTCTGTGTGAAAAGTCACACAGAGGCCTGTAATTCTGCTCTTCAACCACTAGAAAATCCTGTTCTTCGGCCATCTGGTCCGCACGACTCCGTCCAGCAGGTTAGAAATTTTCAAGTGTGCGTGGCATGGAAATTTTCCATGAGAAGGGAGCCACGCGAGTGGGCAGAGGTGTAAAAATGTCCACAAAGCTGTGCGACACCTTGGACACATCAAGCATAAATCAGCCTCAAGCCAGATGCCGCATCAGTTAAATAATAGTGTGAATCCATACCAGCGCGACACAATATACCCCACTAATAAATCCATCGAAGAAGAAAAATGCGACACAGTAAACAAAAAGCAGCATGGAAGGCATCCAGCAATTCGTCTTCTTTGTGATTGTCATGTGGCTTTTTAAGGCCCCGTTCACATGACGCCGAAAACGGTCGATTCCGCAAACATTTCGTTGCGTTTTGGCCTTCCGTTTAGACCAGACCACGTTGCGTTTTCAGTGAAAACGCAAACTTTTGAAAACGCTCCCCAGAGTGGAAAGATCTGAATCCGCTCCTCCATCCAGCTTCGTGTAGACACAGAACGGAGCGCTTCGGGGTGAAACGCTGACGTCACCGCATGCGCATGAGCAGAAGAAGTGACTTGTCCTCCTGGAGTCGTATGAACGCGGATCGTTTTCACGCCGTCCTCATGTAAACGCGGGTGGCTTTTGAAAACGCAAAGGAAGAATCGTTGCGGGAGTCTCCGTGTAAACGGGGCCTAAGTGACAATTCTTTTGACCAATCATGAGTCTGCAGCGTTGTAGCTCCACCTTCTGGGATCAGATTGGTTCAGTCTGGCGTCCGAAGGAAGGGTCTTGGTTATTTTTGGACCCGTCCCAGGACTAGTCAGTGGAAATGCCATAAAATGTGTACCATGCCTAGACGGACCGAACTGAACTGCTTAGTGGAAATGGGTCTAAAACTTCCACGTCTTCTACAACTTTTACTACTTCTACTTTTTCCTTAATGTCACATGTTCCATATTTTGAGCTTTGTTGAGAATTGAATAGAATAGAATGTAGTTTATTAATCCCTGAAAGGAAATCTAGAGTCATAGCAATAAAAGAAAGTGTATAGTGCAAAAATTCCAATAATATATTAACAGTCCATCATTGTCCAGTCAGCCAGCCTCCACCTCCACAGGGTCCAGGACTGAGCTTCTACAGCAGTCTGTTCAGTCTCTGTCTCTGGATCCTGTCTGCTCACAGCAGGTGAAGTTCTTCCAGTGTGCTGTTTAGGTCCGGTTTTAGCTCTGTTAGCCACGTCTGTGAATAACATGATGCTCTCTGCCCTCTGGTATTCCCTCTGTTGCTGGGTTAGCACAGCTTGTTGTCCATCTTAATGAAGATAGATCTTACATTCAAAATTGTGATAGATGGAAGGACAGGTCGATGTCATCTCAGCCCACAGGGAACATTGGGCCTAGCACCAGTTAGCATGGACATGCTACGGGCTGTTAACAGTTGAAGTCTTGTGTGTAAACAGTGCAACCTCTGTTTCACATAAACTTGGGACCAAAAAAGTAAAAACATCACCGCAAATGCAACCAGTTTGGTGTCCATGAGCCATAAAAAGTGATAACATGCTTGAGTAAAACAGCAGCTGCTGGAGCAGCACTGTTTAACAAATTCATGTCATATTTCGGTTTGAGTCTTCAGCTGCAGAACATATGCCACTTTCTAGAGGCCAGGTGGTAAGATTGGATGAGTTTTCTAAAGCAAAGATGGAAAAATGCCATTTTCATACGGATTACATAAAGCAGTTCTCTCAAGCGGATCATGAAGACAATTAAAGTTTCAAAACTTTGATTATTTCTCCTTATTTAAACTCCAACTGTGATGTATTTTTCTTGCAGACTTGTAATAAATCACCAGAAGTTAATTAGAAAATAAAAAAAACCTGTAACATAAAGTGCTTCCAATCATACTTTAATAGTTTCCGTGTTTAGAAATAGCTGATCTGCATAAGTTTCAGCAGGTAAATCATGGTTTTAACGTTAATCATTTCCACCTGACAATTAGCCGAATGTGTGCGGCGTTAACGCTACAGCAGGTGAGACGTGTGACAGAAATGAGTCGTCCTCATTTACCAGCTATCAGCGCTGACCTGGAGGGTCATTTATGGAAATGTCTGTATGTAAATAAGTTATACAGACGGTAATTCATCCCATGGTAGATCATAGACCCTTCTTTGACAAGCTAATCCGCAGCCAAGCGTGTAATTAAGAACAGAGCAGGGTAAGCTGGGAACGTGATGCGCGCGAGAGTGACAGTGAAGGAGCAGCTGGTGTCATCAGTGTGGAAACTAATCACCTGCCACTGGATGAGGCAGGACAAACACACTCATTAATGCATGGGATAAAGATGAAGGAGGGAAGCATCACTAACTGAAAGACGGAGCATGTTTATCGAGTTTTACCTCTGACATAAACATTCTGTCACATGTGCCGGATTTAACGTCTGCATAAGACGCCGACAGAGCGTGGAGGGATGGGTCTTAAAATATGTTATACCACAGGGAGAGGAGGAGAATGTGCAGCCTGAGGCAGAATCTGCTTTTACAATGCTGGATCCATATCATCTTCCTGTATTAGCATAGCATAATCACTTCACTGCAGCAGAAACCGCACAAATACCTGAGGGTCTGTCACCCAGGAACTGGCCTGTAGCCCACTTCCTGATGTTAGGAGAGAGGCTGGAGTGTGGTTTAAAATCTGGACAGAATCTACCAAGAGACAAAACCTCAAGGGACTGTGAGCAAGGTGTTTAACATGTTGCATTGAATGCAATTACCAAATTTGCATCTCTTAAAGGTAGTGGAGGGATGGAGGGACTGCACTTGTGGTGTTGATTGCAGCGATGCCTTTGGCTGACATTTGTTTTCCAGAATAAAGACTCACTTTCCCATGAGCACCATCAACCTGGTGTCATAAGACAGGACTCTTGACAAGGACAGATACTGCTTCTTCCAGCTAAACTTTGTCAGTTGATTTAGGGTTGCATTAAGACTTTACAGTCTATGTTCTGTAATAGAAATGTGTTTTGGGAAAATCTAACCCAACCAATTTTTTTCAATTTATTTATTTGTTAGTTTATTTATTTATTTCAGTTTTATTATTTTTCTAGTATTTATTTATATATTTGTTTGTTTATTTATTTATTTATTCAAAATAAAACAAAACTCAATGTGAAAATTTATTTATTTTGTTATATCATAAATTATTTCCTTGTTTAAGCTTTGTAAAACATTTAAGAATATTTTCCACACATTTTTAGTTTGTATATTTTATAGCTGATTTATTAATTTTCATTTAATAAAAAATTAAACTAATTTATATTTTTTTCCAAGCACCTCAGCATTCAACATAAAACAAAACTTATTGTAAAAAAAGAATTAAATCTTGTATTTATTTATTTATTTATTTATTTGTTATATAAATTATTTCTTTTTTATGCTTGGCAAAACATTTAAACATATTTGCACAAATTTTTACTTTGTATATTTCATAGATAGGCTTTTTAACCCCTGATGCATTGATTGAATAATTCATGATATTATGGAAAGAAGAAAAAGAAAAAGAAAAGTTCCTTTTTAAATTTAGTTTTGTTTTATGTTGAATGCTCAGGTGCATGACAAAAGAATAAATAAGTTTATATTACGTTAGTTTATGTTAAATGAACGAATGAATGAATGAATAAATAAATAAATAAAAAAATGGATGGATGGATAAATTTTAAAAAGGAATTGAAAACTTTTTTTCTAGATTCTTAAAATAAACATTTTAGGGAATTGCTGACACCGCCTGATATGCAATCTTACCATAGAAACCATGTATTTAGGAGACATTTAACTAGCTGCATTCACCATTATAAACCATAGGGTTAAAGAGGGAGTTTTGTCTCTTTTATCTTGGTTTTTATTGCCCCTGTAGTTGTTTTAAATAATTTACAGCTTGATAAAATCCCTATTATTCTCACACTGGTATTTTAGAAATCACTAGATTAAGCCACAGTTTGAAAACACTTCATTTTAGCTGCTGTCTCTTTATGGCTCCCTACTCCAAAAACCCTTTTACTCTGATTGGCCAGTTCTCAGGAGGCTTGTCAGGAGTGGAGCTATGGGCAAACCTAAGTGTTTGAGGAAGTGGTAACCTCATTTTTGCATGATCATGTGGAGATTTTGTGCTATTTTGAGACCAGTTTACAGACAGATTCAAGGATTTCTACATCCGGTATTGTTATTTTATTCCTATGTTTAAAGTATAAGAAAGCAGAATACCCCCTCTTTAAATATTCTTTTCAAGATTTGAGAGCTTTTTCCGGGGGAGTGAAACAAACAAACATCAGAAGTAGACACAGCTTCTGATCTGTCATCCTTTGGTTTTTGGATCACAGTTTCATAACAGTGTTAACATGTTGGCAAGCCTTTCCAAAACCGCCTCCCACACGTTTCCCCTCTGTTTGAGCGCTTGCTCGGAGCCTGTGCCACGCTAAGTGCTGTCCAAAACCTCAGGTCCGTGCAGCTCTGCTCCTACACATGTAGCCTGATGTGGACCTCTTCAAAACCACAAGTATGTGCTCAAAACACAGACTGCCAGCCGCACTGTTTCACCTGCATTCAGGCCTCAGACGTCTCCTTTCTCTTCTTCTCCTCGATAATTGCGGTTCAATCAACCGGTGCTCGACATTCATCAGCTCCTTTAACACCAGGCATCCACCACAGACGGTGACTCACATGCATTGTTCCCTGATTCGTCTGTACAACCGCTGGAAAAGGTGGCTGATGAGAGATGAGTCAACTCCAGCAACGAGCTGGATGACGTTGGGATGTCTCACTGAGGGGAGAAGAACCTCGGGTCGATAATTCCAATTTAATACGCCATTAGAAGTAACCGCCTTAATAAAAACCTACTTAATCTTTGACATGATAAGAATATTACTTTGATTAAATCAGCCTTCACTTCCTCTCTGATTTACAGACACCAACCTGTGCCTGCTCGTGTGTCCTTGCTGCAAATTTTTAAGAGGTTGGACTATTTGTTATTATCCCGCTGACAATGATTGAATCCCCTTTCAAGGATACTCTTCACATAAATCCACTGCGGAGCAACTCTGCTCTAAAAATACCCATCACAGTGAGAGGACTCTGCATACCAACAGGTTCTTCATGGTAATGAGTCTGGCTCAAACACACTCAATGCAAGGTGCAGACTGCAGAGAAGGTGTTCCTGAAGCCACAGCCCAGGTGGCTTCAAGCCAAGACTGGAGGAAGAAAGTGTCAGAGCTGGAGAGCTGGAGAGGTGCCCTGCATTCAGAGCGCAGCGGGTCAGTCTGAGGGAGGAAATGGAAAACACTCTCCCAGGACGACTCACTCCACTTGAAGGAGAAGCCGTGTAATATCCGGCCTCTCGGAGCAGATCAGGAAGTGATATGTCCCTGTGTGGCTCAGCTGAGAGCTCCTGTGCTTACTCTTTATCAAACACAGAACAGCAGAATCACCCAACAGCTCCTGCCTCCGAGCATTAAACTTTACAGACCGTTATCCAACTCGACTTTCTCTTTTATGTGCTACCTGGATTTTATTCAGCTTCACTCAGAGGCAGATTTTATTCCTTTTAACAGTTTGATCCTCAAAGATTTGTCGCACATGAAGTAACAGTATCCAATATACACTCACCTCTCCAACTGCTCGTTAACACAAATTTGTAATCAGCCAATCACATGACAGCAACTCAATGCATCTAGGCATGTAGACATGGGCAAGACGATCTGCATCAGAATGGAGGAGAAAGGTGATTTAAGGGACTCTAAACGTGGCATGGTTGTTGGTGCCAGAGGTCAGAGGAGAATGGACAGACTGGTTGGAGCTGATAGAAAGGCAACAGTAACTCAAATAACCACTGGTTACAACCGAGGTCTGCAGAAGAGCATCTCTGAACACACAACACGTCCAACCTTGAGGCAGATGGGCTACAGCAGCAGAAGACCACACCCGGTGACCCTCCTGTCAGCTAAGAACAGGAAACTGAGGCTACAATTCACACAGCAACACCAAAACTGGACAATAGAAGATTGGAAAAACGTTGCCTGGTCTGATGAGTCTGGATTTCTGCTCCACATTCAGATGGTAGGGTCAGAATTTGGCGTCAACAACATGAAAGCATGGATCCATCCTGCCTTGTATCAACGGTTCAGGCTGCTGCTGCTGCTGCTGCTGCTGCTGGTGTAATGGTGTGGGGGATATTTTCTTGGCTCACTTTGGGCCCCTTAGTACCAACTGAGCATGGTTTAAAGTCCACAGAAAAAAAAGGAAAAAAAAGGTAAAAAAGAAAAAAAAGAGAAAAAAAAGAAAAACAAGGAGGGACAAAAGGAAAAAAAAGAAAGAAAACAAGGAAAAGAAATGAGGAAAAAAGAAAAAAAGAGAAAAAAAGGAAAAAAAGGAAAGAAAAAGGGAAAAAAAAGGAAAAAAGAAAGAAAAGGGAAAAAAAAGAAAAAAGAAAAAAGAAAGAAAAAGGAAAAAAAAGAAAAAGAAAAAAGAAAGTAAAAGGAAAAAAGGGAAAAGAAAAATGAAAAAAAGGAAAAAAGAAAAAGAAGAAAAAAGAAAGAAAGAGGACAAAAGAAAAAAGGGGAAAAAAGCACTTCTCAACAAAGGTCACCTATGTGGTGGCAGAAAACTAACTTGGTAGTAAATTTGTGCTAATTTAGCAGTTTATAGGTAGGGAGAAGCCTTTTTGTGTAACCCTGTTTTCTCCTCTTATTTTGCATTAGTTAGTAGGTAAGATAACCTGCCTTTTGTTTTGAAGATTTTTTGTTTGTTTGATAGGTTGGTTCAGGAAACCCAGGGTCTGTTTGTTTGTTGAGGCATCGGACCTCTTGAACCAAGTGGTTCAAGAAATTAACTTAATTTAAATAATTAAGTTAAAAAAAAATACAACCAAAAAATTTATCTACAGAAAGGAAGCTACATATGATACCAAACATGACGCCCAACATCCCATTACATGCTCTGTAGCGCCACCTAGGCACACTAAAATGGCCCTAGCGGTCAGTAGGAATGTCTGACAGAGATCACACCAATGTCAAAATGTTTGTCTGATTGAGATGCAAAAATCATACACTGACACCCCTGACCTATGTCAAACAGGAAGCAGGAAATTTGCCTTTCAAAATAAGATTTTGCCACATTTTTACCCTTTCTGCAAAAAATATCTCCTCCGAAACCATAAGAAGTAATGGCTTGAAATTCTCTCACATGATAGACTAGACCCTGCTTTACAAAAGTTTTTATGGAACTTGTTACTTGGGACACGGTTTTTGAATGACGAGCCCTCAAAGTCGGGGAACCCCACAGAAGCCATCTCAGCTCCCTCCATTAAAATACAGGGTATTACTCAATCCAGCCTACGCAGGCTGCTGCATTTGGGACTCTAGACAAAAAAGTAAAAGTTATATAGATTTAAAAATGTTATTGATGGATTCCTGACAAAATTTCCTACAAAAATATCATCTTTTTACAGCCATTAGGTCAACATTGTGGCCTCAATGAGGTGTTGTTTGGAAAACTTTTGTCAATTTCTCTCCCTGTAGAGCA
Organism: Halichoeres trimaculatus; assembly: GCF_033239565.1. Lineage (NCBI taxonomy): Eukaryota > Metazoa > Chordata > Actinopteri > Labriformes > Labridae > Halichoeres > Halichoeres trimaculatus. The sequence goes on along the minus strand of NW_027437189.1, from coordinate 5,164,372 downwards.
TAGTTGGTGATGATGTCACACACTGATTAGGAGTTCCATGCAGCTGGTCATGTGACCGAGCAGGGGGAAATAATTCTCAACAAAGTAGTATTTTTAGCATCTATATTTCTAAATAAGTCTTCCATCACTGCTGCTGTCTGGTTGATAAAACTGTTTCTGTGTGATATCTAAACACCCCAGCCTGTGCTTCTAGAAACATCACTCCACTCCTATAAAAGAGTCTAAATGTGCTCACCATGGCTGTGTGCATGGATGATAGCGTGCTAAAGGACTGAAGCTGAATCCGTCATAAAGTCAAAACCATCCTGGGTTTATGATCCACGCAATGGAAATGAGGAAGAGGCAAGAGGAACCAGTTCACACTGGTATTAGAGAAAAATATCCAGCAGATAGAAATAGAAGTCTAACAGACTGGAAAGCTGTTTGAATTCACAAGAGGACAGATTTTCTGAGTTTAAAGGAGTCAATGTGCCATCAGCCACAGTTTGAAAACATAAACACAGAAAAATAACTTGAATCCTAACAAATAAACGGAGTTAATGGGCAAAATCTTACTTTTCATGAAGTCAAGCAGAGAATCCAGCAAAACCTTCTTCTTCTTTGTTTTTCTTTTTTCCAGCAGTTCACATCCATTACGTTGTATCACTGCCACCTCATCGTTTCCATTCACTTCACAGTCCAGTTGATTGTATTATCCAAAGAATTTAATTAATTTTCTGAAATCCATACTGTTTCCTGCTTGTAAAATACCATCCAGAAATATTCCACAAGGAAAAATATCCCAAATCTTATCAGGAAGAAAAAAGGGGAAGACACAGAGAACAGTGTCAGAAGCAGTCAGAGAGTAATCAAACACAGGTGTGACACAAGACACAGGTGTGAGTAATCAATGCAGGACAGCCAATCACAGATAAGTAAGCTTAACTGAAGTTAAAAAACAATTACAACATCAAAATAAAAACAAAAGAGGAAACACTTGAAATGAATGGTACAGATGGAACAGGCTAAAGAAAGGCAATTTAATACAAGAAATGATAAAACTCAACACTAAAGAACGGATAAATTGATACTTCCTAGTTTCCAGTTCGGGTCGTCCAAGACTGGATAGATCTACAGCGCGTCTAGGTCTTTGTGACAACTTCACGCTGGCTGTTGAAATTTAGTAGAGAGATAAACGATTTATGTGATTAATTATGTAGTGATGGTAGACACTGGAGCCTAACTGTCAGACAGAAAAAGGACAGAAGAGCAGAAGAAAAACAAAGAGGAGAGAGATACAGCCCAAGCTAAAGGCTAATTAGCCTCTGTTCAAACTTGAGTCTATCAATAAAATGAAGAGTGAGGTTACGTTAGCTCTGCTTCATAGAAGACTAGCAGGACATAGCTAACCAGGATTTACTAATGTTACATATTACTGACACATCTTAGAGCAGTGTTTCTCAAATTATTTCAAACCAAGGACCACTTATCCCCAAGGAAAATCTTGCGGACCACCACAAACTAAATAGCCCCAGAACAACACCCCAGAGGACAAACTGATATACTATAAACTCAAATAATACATGTTACAACGTGCTAAGGCTGCAACTAACGATTATTTTGAAAATGGATTAGTACGCCAACTATTTTTATGATTAAAATTATACATTTTATTTCTTTAATTCCCTTTATTCAGAACAAGTGTTTTTCACAATGACAGACAGTGCGTCCCAAATCACATACTTTCATACTCAAATACTCAAAATTTTGAGTATACTGCATCAAAATGAAAAACAGTATGCATAGTTTGCGAAAAATGAGTATGCAAAAGTACCAGGATGATGTACTCAAATCGTCCCAGATTTTGAGTATGCAGCTGTGGACACTTAACGCACTCATTTCCTCCTCTAGCAGCAATGTATAAATGTAAGTTTTTGATGTTGTTTCCACCAAGCACCATCAGCTGTTGACATTGTGTATGTGGTGTAACTTGTTTTTGTTTGTTTTGTTCCGCGAATGATAGGCTATGCCAGTGTTTCTAAAAATCTGGTCCTGGGGACCCCCTGCCCTGCATGTTTTTTATGTTCCCGACTCCAACACACCTGATTCAAATGATCAGCTCGTCATCAAGCTCTGCTGGAGCCTGGTAACGAGCCATTCATTTGAATCAGGTGTGCTGGAGTGAGGTAACATCTAAAACATGCAGGGCAGGGGGTCCACAGGACCAGGATTGAGAAACACTGGGCTATGCTAATGCTAGTTGAGCTAACAGCTATCTCGAATGCTAAAGCTCGTTGGGCTAACAGTTACCAGGGCCCTAGCATTACCCGGTGAACCAGGCAAATATAATAACAAGCGGGTTAGACCCTGCACAGTGAGTACATGACCAGAAGCACCACTCAGACATTTAATTTGTGGATGTATTTTAACTGCCGCAGTGTCCCGGTAGCTCTCTTGGTAGCCTCAGTCAGCTGATCGAGTTATTAGCTGTGTTTAATATACTAGTGAAAAGGCTTTGAAAATTTGCTGGCAAATAGTGGCGGTGTTTGGCGGAAATGCACTGGAAGCCGGTCACAATTAGACGTAGAAGAAGAAGAGGTCGACATCATGTCGTCATTCCCGGTAAGTACGGCGCTCGGCAGTATGCGATTTGGGACAGCACTACACCCTCAAAATTTGCGCACTAAGCCAGTGAGTATGTAGTATGCTTAGTGCACTTAATTTGAAAACTTTGAGTATACAGTATGGAAGTATGCGATTTGGGACACACTAAGTGACTAGAGTAAGAAAGTGCACTTAGTCCCTCATAGTTTGGTGTTTATTTTTATTTTTTCTTAGAATAAGGGAGAAAATGGACCTGAAAGGAAGAAAAGAAAAAGAAAATTTGTTTCAATCTGATCTCCATTTAATTCCAAAACAAACACACACCTCACTAAAAGTAATTTACGACCGTGTGCGGAGACTCCAGGCCACAAGGTGGCGAGGGGGTGCAATCAACAGCAGATCCTCCTCATAGCATCTTAAAAATCCCATCTTCAAACGTGTTTTCTCAATCTTCCATATTGACTCTGAATCTCTTTCTCTAAACCAAGCAACGTTTGTTTATTTTCATCCCAGACTTATCTTTTGTTAGCGTCTTTACCATCCACCTCACAGCGCCAGTTACTTCTCATAATCGAACAACAGCTTTTTTCGGATGAAGGCTTTTACGAATGGTCAGTTTTTGAGGATGGAGCCATTTTTCATAACCTGATCAATTTATTCAGCTACACACGGTGACCTCTGTAAGCAAGCCGGCGTTCATGATTAAACGAGTCCTGTAAGCATGGACACTTTGCCCTTTGTCTCCAGCTCATGTGTAAAAATAGATTTATGTGGATAAGCATAAAAAAGGTCACCAGCAGCTTCATAATCACAGCGTCTGAGATCGTCTGAGCAAATCACGGAGCTCCTTCATGTGTCTGTGTTTACCACTCCTTCATCCAACACGGTTATTTGCATTTCGAGCAGACTCGTGTGGTAGCTGTGCGTTTTGAGGAGCACAATAGATGCGATGTGATCCCTCGTGGAGAGAACGGAGCCCGCAGGCTTTTCCTGTTTACTCATTAAAGCAGCAGAAACCGTCTTTTCTCCCTCTAAACGTGCCCTCGTGCCTGCAGCTCTTACTGGAGGAGCCTTCTCCCTTTTCTCTCCGGGTTAACTCACAGTTCCAGGTCAGCCTCTCTGAAGCAGCGCAGGATTTTTCACAGAAATCCCCTCAGGCGAATACCTGAGTGGATTTAGATTGAGATTCTTATTCCTGAAGCATCTGTCCTCTGGGAACAAAGTCCTCCGGCCTGAGCTCGCTTCTCTTTGAACTCTGCTTAGATTCTCCTCGCCCGGTCACCATCCACAAGCCTGTCCGACGTGTTGTTGAGCCTGAAGAGGACAGGAGGCTGCTGATGTACGCTTCATTAGGAAGATGGATTGTGCTGAAAGCGTCCCCTGTGAGGATAGACTCTGCTGGATGTGTCGGAGCGTTCCTCTTTTGAAGTTATGAATCCGTCGAGGCCTTTCTCCACGATCAGCAGGAGCAGCCGAGCATATCAAGCATCCTGCAAGAATCAAGTGTTTACCCAGATATGTCAGGAGCCATTAGCTTTCTAAATTGACATCATTATGGAGGGAGATTTAACGAATAGTGTTGGTGTCCATCCAGCGTAGACGCAGCCTCCAGAATATTCTCCGCTCCAGCTCATACCCCCGATAAGTCAACCCAATGTTTTCTTGTCCACGACATCTTTTGCGCTCGTACCGCTGGATGCATTAAAGCAAATAGGAAGCCTGGGAACTTGGGCTGAAATAGCTCATAAATCTCCCACACCACCATTAGGTTTAAGGCACAGCTGGTACACAGGGACAGATTTCGCCGCCGCAGCCTGGAATGATGGCCGACGTCTGCAAAAAGTGCCACATTGAACACCAGGCTGGTGTAGATGGACATAAGGTGGAAAATTTGTAAACAAGTCCGTGTTCCTGAGTGGAACTACTTACACTTCTGTCTGCGTGAGATGAAGGAGGCTTTCAGCAAAGTGTAATGTAAACCTGTTAACCACACTGCACTCTGACACACACACAGTGGTGGCTTTCAGAAACAGGAGAAAATACAAAACAGAGTGCATGTGCTTGTCTGCTTCTTGTAATTTTTTCATCTCTTTTTCATCATTTCGGCATTTGGAGTGGATCATTACTTTGTCTGACTCATTTGTTGGTCATGGACACCAAACTGGTTTTGTCTTCAGTGATATTTTTACTACTTTTGCTCCTGTGTTTGTCTGGAGATCCTACATGTAACCATGGCTGCATTGTTTCCATGTGAAATCAGCTGTTAGCAGCCTGTAGCATGTCAATGCTAACTGGTGCAAGGCCGGATGTTTCCCATAAGGTGAGGTTCTCAGGTGTGAGCTAAGAAGTGACGACATGGACCTGTCCTTCCATCCATCGTTATTGGGAACGTAAGATCTATCTCCAATAAGATGGACAAGCTAGCCGTGCTAACCCAGCAACAGAGGGAATACCAGAAGGCAGAGTAGCATCACGCTATTCACAGACATGGCTAACAGAGCTAACATCAGACTCCAATGTCACATTGGAAGAGCTTCACCTGCTGTGAGCAGACAGGATCCAGGAGACTTTTTCCTTTGGAGTGGAAGTTTTTAAACTCAAACTGCTCAACTTTTGGAGCAGCAGAACTGGCTACAGGCTCGGGGACAGTTGCCATTATTAGCTAACAAGCATACTGTGCTGTGTGTGCCAAGTGGTTGCTTGTGTGCTTGTGATCTTGCTACACATCTGTCTCCAATCCATCAATCAATAAAAATGTGAAGCTTCAGCATGGCAAACACGCTACAAGTCGTCCAACTCGGCTTTTTCCAAGTTGAGTCAAGTCTCAAGTTTTTCACTCTTAAGTCCGAGTCAAGTTGCAAGTTGTCAAATTTTTGACTCAAGTCAAGTCTCTATGACTCCAGTCCAATTGTCCTGGAAACAGCCTCATTCTTTCAGGTTTTTCATGACTCTGCATCAGCGGTCTCCAACCTTTTTTGTGCCACGGACCGGTTTAATGTCAGACAATACTTTCACGGACCGGCTCTTTTTCTGTCTTCTCATTGGCTCTTTTACCCTACCTAAAGAAACTTTCCAAAGATGTTTGGTTTTTGTCCATTTTGCTAGCTAGCTTTGGGCTTGGGGGTCAAGAATGTGTCATAGACGGGTATGACAAGAGAGAATCCGGTCATTTTTAAGTAATATTGTTCAGAATCAGATAATAAACCGAACTGAAATAATGTAAGTTGAGTATTTTTTTATGTGCGGCCAGGTACCAATTGACCAATGGCCCGGGAGTTGATTGATTGAAAATAATCTGTTAATGGTAGATTATTGGGGTGTATGGTAATATCACCCCATATCAGGAGGTTTTAACACCCTTTAATAACAACAATAATGTACACAGAACCAAAAATGGTGACAAAAAAAAAAATGTGCATTTTGTCATCCACAAAAACTATCACTCACAGGTTTGTGTGACATGAACTTAATCCTTACTACAAATTATTAAAACTAGAAATTTTAATTTTTACAAAAAATATAAGAATATTGAAATGAGTTTGGAATGACTTTTACAACTTTTATGCCGTCAAATCAAATGATTTAGGATAAAAGATGAATAATTTCATCAGTAATGTGGTTCCAGCAGAGTGTAATGCATGTGCAATCTGCCAAACCACCTCAATAGGAGCTTCACACTTGGATTCTGACACATATTTCCTCTGATCACACTTCCCTGGTATTGACATGTTAAAGTCGCTCGGTGTGGGTGTTGGGATCGGTGTTAAGAGGGAAAAAATCTATGAGAACATCTCCTCTGATCCGTGTAGTCCGACTCGACCTTCGTGTGTTTGAAAAAGAGACTTCAGGATGGCCGAGCTTTGGAGTTTGACACCCTGGGATGAAGGAGCATGTGCGGTGCAGCCGACTGTACAAGACTGCACAAGAAACAGCATCTGAGTCGCATCAAATCTGACACATTTTATTGTTATTTTATTGTTAAACCAAGCAAATCTGTTTTTATTTGATGAGCACTTAATATGAGTCAGAGAGGGATTAGCTCACCAGAAGTGTGGGGATTGTAAACGAGGATTAAGAGCTTTTGGTTGTAGATCACTTCCACGTCCCACCAAGCACAAACACGGCTGCTCAAGAACACCCGGAGCGCTGACTGATGGTAAATAAGTTTGAGGACAAAAGCTCCAACTCAGCAGCATTTGGGATACATCCTGTGCAGGTGATGTAAAAGTCAGATCCCATTTCTCCTCCTTTCTCTCTGAAAAGCACATTGTGCCGTGGCGCTGTGACATTTTGAAGATGAGGACAGCGATAAGGAGCAGATTAGCCGCAAGAGCTTCCCCAAAGAGAATACTTATTACGCCCTTGTGGGGGAGGAGACGTGGAATAAGTAAAAGCTGAATTCAAACATCCGTTCCATAAAATATTGTCATCTTGAGTCAGGAAATGTACATTCATCTGAAAGCTCAAAGGCAGTAAAATAAAAAGACTGAAGGAGAAAAAACATGAAGCCCTGGAGCGAAGGAGGAATTGTCTGCATGGAGTAAAAAGAACAAAGTGCCGTGCATCAAAACCACTCAGGTTAAATAATAACACACAGCCTGCAGCTACAACACATGATGTATTCTACATAGTTAAACATAACCATAAATGAAAGATGGCTTCCAGGGGTTGTTTCGAGGAACAGATGGTGCTGTAAAATCAGGGTGCTCCAAAGTAGGCTGCGAGACGCAGGATGAGTGGTGAAATTTTGCATAAGAATCAGGGATTTGGATGGATTAATTTAGAGGAATCAACCTGCAGGTTTCCTCTGAAATCATGATCAGAGGGTGAGCTCAGAGACTGACTCTCTCAGATTAGCTTTGCATATTTAGTTCACGTTTCAGCCAGAAACAGAAACGCAGCAGCAGTTTGTGATAGGACGGCAAACGTCTGATGTAGCTCGCTAACATGTGAGTCATACTGTACATGAGCGCACAGAAAACTGTGATGTATGAACTAACCCCCAATTCACACATAAAGCATGTGCACCAATGATAACGTACTTTAATGCTAATTAATCAGTATGTAATAAAAAGAATGTGTTGTATCGTATAGAATTATAAAGTTTTTCACCTCTAAGGTTAACTTTCCTTGTCCAAAACAAATATCAGATTTCGTCTGGATCTGACCTGCTGATGACTTCTGGCCACGTGCCAGAGATGTAGTTTTAATAAACAAGGACTAGATTTACAATCAGGAGCCAGAACATGGAGCTTCATTTTGAATTGACCAGATACTCTGATTGTTTTCGTGTCTGATTTCCTGTTTGGTATGGTCTGCTCTAATGAGGTTGATGTTTCTGCAGCGCACTGCGGCAAAAATAAACTTGCAGCGTAACAGCTGCACTCAGCTGTTGATGATCATGGGGCAAAGCAGACTGTAGTGTGTGCTGTGTGAATGCTATGATTGACTGGAGTGGTTTCTGAACACGGTGTAGTGGGCAACGTAGTGAGCGGCAAAGTGAGCGGCAAAGTGAGCGGCAAAGCGAGCGGCAAAGTGAGAGGCATAGTTGGCGGCGTAGTGGGTGACGTAGTGGGCTGCATAGTGTGGGGCCGAGTGTTCAGGATAGTGGGCGAAGTAGTTGGGCGCATAGTGGCAGAGTAGTGGGCAATCATAGTAGGCAGTGTAGTGGGTGGAGTAGTTGGCAGAGTAGTTGGCGGTGTAGTTGGTGGCGTAGTGGGTGGAGTAGTGGGTGGGAAAGTGGGCAGCGTAGTCGACAGCGTAGTTGGCAGCATAGTTGGCAGCGTAGTTGGCAGCAAAGTGGGTGGCGCAGTTGGTGGCGTAGTTGGTGGCGTAGTTGGTGGTGTAGTTGGTAGCGTAGTTGGCGGCGTAGTTGGTGGTGTAGTGGGTGGAGTAGTGGGTGGAGTAGTGGGTGGGAAAGTGGGCAGCGTAGTTGGCAGCGTAGTTGGCAGCAAAGTGGGTGGCGCAGTTGGTGGCACAGTTGGTGGCGTAGTTGGTAACGTAGTTGGTGGCGTAGTTGGTGGCGTAGTGGGGGCGTAGTGGGGGCCTAGTGGGCGAAGTAGTGGGCGGAGTAGTGAGCAGTGTAGTTGGTGGGCTATTGCGCGGCGTAATTGGCGGCCTAGTTGATGCCGTAGTTGGTGCCGTAGTGGTTGGAGTAGTTGGCGGCATAGTTGGCGGTGTAGTTGGCGGCATAGTTGGCGGCATAGTTTGCGGCATAGTTGGCGGCATAGTTGGCGGCATAGTTGGCGGCATAGTTGGCGGCATAGTTGGCGGCATAGTTGGCGGCGTAGTTTGCGGCATAGTTGGCGGCGTAGTTGGCGGCGTAGTTGGCGGCGTAGTTGGCGGCGTAGTTGGCGGCGTAGTTGGCAACGTAGTTGGCGGCGTAGTTGGCGGCGTAGTTGGCGGCATAGTTGGCGGCGTAGTTGGCGGCGTAGTTGGCGGCGTAGTTGGCGGCGTAGTTGGCGGCGTAGTTGGCGGCATAGTTTGCGGCGTAGTTTGCGGCATAGTTGGTAGTGTAGTGGGTGGAGTAGTTGACGGCGTAGTTGGCGGCGTAGCTGGTGGCATAGTTGGCAGTGTAGTAGGTGGAGTAGCTGGCAGGGTAGTGGGTGGAGTAGTTGGCAGCTGATGGGTGGAGTAGTTGGCAGCGTAGTGGGTGGAGTAGTTGGCAGCGTAGTGGGTGGAGTTGGCGGAGTAGACGGCGGAGTAGTGCACAGCATAGTGGGCTTTGTAGTTGGTGGAGTAGAGGGCGGAGAAGTAGGGGGGCGTAGTTGGTGACATAGTGGGCGTTATAGTGGATGGCAAAGTGGGCGGGGTTCACGCTTTGTTTGTGAACTGGGGATTAGAAATGATCAGTCATAGTTGAGGGAGAAGCTACAGGACACATCCAGCTGTAGCAGCGTTGGGAATAATGGTGCTGAAACTTATAGCGTGACTTCAGTAAATGGTAATCTTATTATCGACCATTTCAAACATCATGAGGACGTTACTGACAGTGAAATGTGGCGCGTTTCTATGTTTCAGAGAGACGAGCTGTAAATAAAATGTGGGGAAAAGCGTCAGACTCACCAGTAATGATGAGAACGATCATGTTGACACATCTTTAACAAAGAGCTGATGCTAAAGGCAACTTTTCAGCAACAAATATCACACAGATACCTGTGAGCGTCTGTGTAACCTGCAGCCAGAGAGGATCTCATGCAGCGTCTTTGGATCAAACCAACTCCAGGGAAAGGGGTGGATGCCTTTTGAGGTTTGAATGTAAGTTACAAGTAGCCGACTTGTTATGACTTGGAAAAAATATTACAGATGGCAGTATGATACCTAAAAATGAGGGGTTAATTGGGGGAAATTACAAATTGGGAGTGGAGAGGTTTCCCATTTAATTGAAAAATAATCAATTGTTCCCCTTATTTTCTTTTATTCCAGGCCCTCACTATTCAGGCACGCCTGTTCCATTCCTGGCTTTTATAATTTTGTCTTTTAATTATTTATTTATTTTTTTTATTTTTTTTTTACATAAACCAATACTAACACCGTTCAAGCAGGTACCCAATACCCTATCTTTCCATTTTTACAGGGAGTTATTTTTATCATAAATAAAACCTACAATTCATTAAATGAATTTATCTTTCACTAATTTCATTCATCGTAATACTTCACTCACGCAAAATTAATTTTTCTCTTTTGGTGACACTGTCACAGTGTGAGCTCTCAATGACAACCCACAACGGCTGTGTGTTCATGTCGAGCTGTGAAACCTCAAACCTGGACTCCGAGCTAAATTCCTCGTGTTGACATTTTATTTTGAAAGTTCTGATATTTTAGTGTGTTTTCTCTGCCCTGCTTTATCTTGTCTGTGTCAATCGATGTCACTGCTCCGACATTCAGAAAAAAATTGAAGTCTTGTGTATCTGATTTTTTAAAGGTCTGATGATTTATCTTGGGGAAAAAATCAGATACAGGAAAGGTAATTTTTGTCATCCTTAATCCTTTAAATTCCTTTTTTATGTCTTCAGTGTCTTTAGTCAGACGTGGTGTGACATAAAATGAGCTTCAGAGCTCCCCACCCTGGGTGACACAACTCCAGTAATGTTTTCAACGAGATGGGAAGGTTTTTCCTTCCCAGAAGTGGACGGGCTGTTCTTTGTGAGGGAAAGTTTTGGTTCTGAGTTGTGTTCTGACCTAGAAAGATTATCGAGGGACGGACTGCAAACTTTCAGAGAAACATCTCTGGAGTGCGGCGATCAAAGATGGGTAAACTCGGTGTTGGAAATTACAGCAGAGCCAGAAGGGACTGAAAGATACCTGAGCTGCCCCTGAAGCATGCAGTGGCTCCTAAATCTGGGACATCCATTTGCATTTCTAATGCTGTGACGAACGACACAAGAAACGCTTCATTTCAGCGAGTATTTTAATGTCCTGGCGTCTGTGAAGAGCCTGCAGTCATTCAGGTATAATGATGGATCTGGACACGTGTATGTGGGGGTTTCTGATCCTCCTGTGGTTTATTTCACATGAGAAAGGATTTTATGTGGAGTTGGTGATTCTGAGAAGCAGAGCGCTGCAGTGAACCTCGTGCCTGCTCTGTTGCCTTTCACAGAATCTGTGTCCTCCAATGAAGTTGATTACACTCAGTGTCCATCTTCATCACACACCTTTGTGGAAAAGGTTTGACCTTTTAGACTGCCATGAAAAATAAAGTCCAGGACAAAACAGGAACATCTTCCCACAAGGACAAACTGACAAATCACAAATTTATATTATATTATATATATATATATATATATATATATATATATATATATATATATATATATATATATATATATATATATATATATATATATATATATATAGACGTAATCATCTATAAATCTATAAATTTTTCAAATTCATATTTTTAAAAAAATTATATTATATATATATATATATATATATATATATATATATATATATATATATATATATATATATATAGACGTAATCATCTATAAATCCATAAATTTTTCAAATTCATATTTTTAAAAAAATTATATTTTATATATATATATATATATATATATATATATATATATATATATATATATATATATATATATATATTTATATATATATATATATATATATATATATATATATATATATATATATATATATATATAGACGTAATCATCTATAAATCCATAAATTTTTCAAATTCATATTTTTAAAAAATTTAGAGATTTCAATAAAATTTTGAAATTTCAAAAACTGGAATTAAAAAAGTGTGCAAAAATTAAAAAAAAAAATCTTTTTGCCAGAATGTCATAAATTAAAAAAAAAAAAAAAAGTGAAATGAAAAAAATATGTATCAAAAAAAACCTTGTAATTCCAAAAAAAATTTTACATTTTACATAAAAAATGGAATTTAAATTATTTCCAAAAATTTATAAAAAAATTGCAATAAAAAAATTCAGAAATTTTCCAAATAATTATTAGAAATCTTAAAAAAATTGAAAGTATTATTGTAAGATATGTTAATGTTAATGTAAACGCATTGTTTCATTCATGTCAGTGTCTTTCATCATGAATACCCTCTGTTAGGAAAAGAAGAAATCTTTATTTCAATTTATTTTTATTGTCTTATTTAATGTTTTGATTTTGACAGTTAGTGTGTTTTTGCAGCCTGATTTTTATCCCTTTGTCAAACTTCCATCCTGCAGCTGCTCGCTCCAGTCTTTAAGGAGATGAGGAAGACATCAGCCTGTTGCATAACCAGATCAAAACTCCTCAAAGGGACTTAAATACTTAATTTGCTTTGTGTGTTATGATAGTTTTAAATCTTTTAGCCTCATTGCGTCAAAATCTTGATATAAAATTTCCTTAAACAGTCATAGCAGGTAGGATTTCCTCGTCAGTTCAGGTTTCTTCTAACTGTAGCATCTGATACACATGGAGGTAATGTCTTCTCCTGGCTTCAGTCTGTTGTAGTGTCGCAGATATTTTACTGTTTATCCCCCTGAGAGGAGATCTGCCTTGAGTGCCTCTAATAAGTGTTAATCCACTTATGTCAGTCGGCTAAAGATCCTCGGGTTACCGCTCCAGAACAAACATGGTTCAGAGACGATTCTCTCAGCTGCTTTCAAACTAATCCTTATGTTTGTGTTATCCTCTGATTTAAAGGTGTTTGTTTCCTTTTATCACTCACACTGGCTCATTTTCTGACTAGTTTGCTGCTCTCTGAGTTTCCTCCACCTTTGGCGTCACCTGAGCAGCATGACTGACTTTTCATTTCACCCGTGCTCGCTGCTGTTTTTCAGCTATTTTGCTCCTTTCTGCTCCCTCTGCCTCTCTCTTATTTACCAGGCTGTGCCCTTTTCTGTAGCACAAGCATGTAAAATGACACCAGGGTGACCTTTTCCTCTGCAAAAAGCAGCCAAGACAAAGAGGACTTTTTTTATGCTCACAATGGTGCTCCTGCTGCTGCTGCTGCAGAGACAGCTTCGATATCATCATCATCATCATCATCATCATCATCATCATCAGAGAGGACACTCCTCTGCCTTAAACTTGCTTCGTCAGTCACTTTGTGAGAAGAAAAGAGGAAATGCACACCTCATCTCATGCTACTATTGATCCATGTCACATGTTTTCTGCAGGTGTGTGTGTGTGTGTGTGTGTGTGCTGCATCAGATCTTTGACTTAATGACCCTATAGGAGCGTTTCTGAAGTCCTGCAGGGACAAAGAGAAGCTTCACTTTCAACAACAGTGATTTGAAGGCCCTGACATTGGCTCACATGACTTTGACCGTATGTATCCAGGGCCCTCGGGGGGCTCTGCTCCAGCCCCAGAGTCCAGACCTGACCCTCATTATTCTGCACCGCGTTGGGGTCCTCTCCCCTTCTCGTCTCCTATATGAATTATATACAGAGAGAAGCAGACCCTGCTGCTGCAGTCCTTCATATTTATAAAAGAAAGCTCAGAGTGAGAGCTGGCGTTGACCTGCAGCTGCTTTCATACAGTCGACTGCAATAAAAAGACGTTTTACAGCTCGTTACAAAGAGGAAGACAACCAAAGCAAATAAATAAAAACAGGGGACATGAAGCCTGAAACCAGATAAGATTAGCTTAGTCAAATATTAGCTAAAGCTGCTACAAAGGAAAACATGTCAGTACAAACCCTAAGCTTAGAGATATGAAGCCAGAGTGAATATGCTGCAGTTCCTCAAGCGTCCACTTGAGGCTGTCTTCAACAGCCTAGGAACCTTCTCCAATAAGACGCATGTTAAAATTTCAATGTTTACAGCCTTGTATAAAAACTGTTTATTGTGGCTCCTTGCTTTACACGTACAGACTACAGCTTAATCCTTGGTGTCATAGATTCAACAAGGTCCTGGAAACATTCCTCAGAGAGTTTGGTCCATATTAACATGATAGCATCACACAGTTGCTGCAGATTTGTCGGCTGAACATCCATGATGAGAATCTCCCGTTCCACCACATCCCAAAGGTGCTCTATTGGATTGAGATCTGGGGACTGTGGAGGACATTTGAGTACAGGGAACTCATTGTCATGTTGAAGAAACCAGTCTGAGATGATTCCAGCTTTATGACATGGAGCATTATCCTGCTGGAAGTAGCCATCAGAAGATGGGTACACTGTGCTCATAAAGGGATGGACATGGTCAGCAACAATACTCAGGTAGGCTGTGGACTTTTTTTTCTTTCTTTTTTTTTTTTTTTTCTCTTTTCTTTTTTTTCCCCTTTTTTCTTTTGTCCTCTTTCTTTCTTTTTTTTCCTTTTTTTCTTTTTTCTTCTTTTTTCTTTTTTCCTTTTTCTTTCTTTTTTACTTTTTTTCATTTTTCCTCTTTTTCCCTTTTCTTTCTTTTTTTCTTTTTTCTTTTTTCCCTTTTCCCTTTTTTTCTTTTTTCCCTTTTTTTCTTTTTTCTCTTTTTTTTTCTTTTTTCCTTTTTCCCTTTTTTTCTCTTTTTTCTTTTTTCCCCGTATCTTTTCCTTGTTTTCTTTCTTTTTTTTGTCCCCCCCTTGTTTTTCTTTTTTTTTCTCTTTTTTTTCTTTTTTTCCTTTTTTTTTTCTTTTTTTTTTCTGTGGACTTTAAACCATGCTCAGTTAGTACTAAGGGGCCCAAAGTGAGCCAAGAAAATATCCCCCACACCATTACACCAGCAGCAGCAGCCTGAACGGTTGATACAAGGCAGGATGGATCCATGCTTTCATGTTGTTGACGCCAAATTCTGACCCTACCATCTGAATGTGGAGCAGAAATCGAGAAATCTCTAAGTTACTGTTGCCTTTCTATCAGCTCCAACCAGTCTGTCCATTCTCCTCTGACCTCTGGCATCAACAAGGCATTTTGTCCCACAGAACTGCTGCTCACTGGATATTTTCTCTGTTTGGGACCATTCTCTGTAAACCCTAGAGATGGTTGTGGGTTAAAATCCCAGTAGATCAGCAGTTTCTGAAATACTCAGACAACCATGCCACGTTCAACGTCCCTTAAATCACCTTTCTTCCACGTTCTGATGCTCGCTTTGAACTGCAGCAGATCGTCTTCACCATGTCTACATGACTAAATGCGTTGAGTTGCTGCCATGTGATTGGCTGATTAGAAAATTGTGTTATTGAGCAGTTGGAGGGGTGTGCCTAATAAAGTGGCTGGTGAATGTATAACAAGAGCTTCCTTTATCGCCCAACATATCCCACAATTCCTTGCGTGCCACTTGAAAACAAAATGTTAATGCGCTGTTAGGATAGTAATCAGTTTCAAAACATTAGCAAGCTGTACACGTCTTAAAAAAACAAACATCCATTATTTCTTAAGATTCTTTAGGAAGTGTCGTCCACCCCCAGTGGAAATTCAATTTGGTCACTTTTAACTTTATTTATAAAGCACGTTTCATACATTGAAAGCTTTACATGTTTAAAAACAGCCCCCACTCCCGTCCCAGCACATACAGACTCAGATATAATGTGGTTTAGAAATGTGTGGCTGAGTGCAGGTAAGCCAGGTCAGATAACACACTCACAGGAGGCCGGGCGCCACTCAAGACCCAAAGGCCAGGACGCCTTAACTGAGATCCCCCAAACATAGAGGGAAACACCCAAGATATGGAATAAAAACATAAAACTACATAGGCCCAGAAAAAAAAACAGTTTAGAAAAGGGCTAAAATATAAAAGTAAGGCAAAGAAAAGGTAAGAAATGGGCTAAAATGTAAATTGATTAGATGATAAAAATAAAATGAATAATAAAGAAAAGATATTTTATAAAAGCCAAATGAAACAAGTGGGTCTTGAGCCTCAAGGCTCTGCATGTTTCTTTTTTTTTTTTTTTTTTTTCTTTTGGCTCTCCCAGTGGTGTCTTTTCTCACAGCGACAGGTTGCCATTTGCCCCCTCCTTAGCTCCACTTTTTCTTAGAGTTTGTGTCAGTTGAAAGTCAAGGTGAGCATCAGCGTTGTTTGCCTTCAACAAAGGTTATGGAAATTATACAAAGAGTTGAGTTAGATTTATTTATTTTTATTTTTAATTTTTGCTGAGATTTGCTGAAAAAAATGATTATGAAAAAATAAAAATAAAACAAAAAATAGTAATCAAAAAAAAAAAAAAATTAAACAAATCTCCCTTTTTTTTTTTTTTTTTTTTTTTTTTTTATCTCCGCCAAGGAGGTTATGTTTTTTGGAAGAGTTTGCAACATAAGTCAAAAACTAACAAAGAAATCTTGATGAAATTTTCAGAAAATGTTAAAAATGGGATAAGAAAGAAATTAGTTAAATTTTGGAGGTGATCTGGATCACTATATATAACTCCATGATAAATGGTCGGATTACTTTGCAAAACAACACAAGACAAGGTCACCATAATTTCTGACAGATGTAAAAGTACGATCCAGATCCTGGCAACATTCTGGATACTAAAATCCAGAGTATGTAATATGTACTGGGTCATCATCATTTTCTACACTGTCAGGACACAAATTATCGTACAAACCTGCAGCTAACACCAAATTGTAGCAGACAGTCTGCTGAAAGGGAGTATAACATTAAAGTAGGACTAAAGTGTTGGTGACAATTACGATATGCTTAGTGGAGGTCTGAACCCTCTGAGTGCTTTTCTAGTTTTAATAAGGCTGCGGTTTTGTCATAGGACCTTATGGGACTTTCTTCACTTTTGAACAAGCCTCCAGTGGACACTTACTGGAACTGCAGTTTTGTTGAACTTCTGCATTGACTTCGTCTTTCAGAAACAGTTTGTTTCAAAGTCTGAGATTTCAACTTTGACCTTCAGATCTTGTAAGGATGTGTCAGAAGTTTTGTGCGTAGCTGAAATCAGCCTCTCTTTGTTGAAAATCTTTAAATATCCGCTGAATAACTCCCCGTCCTGCTTCTCTTTGATCCACCACACAAACTAAATCATGTTTGTGGCAGCACTTTTTACCCGTCTCGTACAATTTGTCCTCGGCTACACGCTGCTTTGTTTGGCTAACCCTCATCAGCAGTCCACCTTTAGCTGAGGCATCACTATCTCAATGCCTCCACCCATCAATGCTCCATCAAGAGCCCGTCCAGCCGCTGTCAGCCGATTGTCATACCGTTCGCTTCTCATAAACCAATCTGTCATGCACTGTTAATGTTTAAAGGATATTGTTGTGTGTGCTGTTTGCAGCAGAGGCATCACAGAAACATGAATGATGTGAAGCGACTTCAGGAGCACTGGATTAAGGGTGCATCAGTTTCTTTATGCTCCACTTTCTTTTGTTTTTTTTCCTCTTATATGTGCTTGATTTGATTTTCCTTTCTGAGGAAATTAAGGCACAGAGCTGCAAGTCAGAATCACATTAAGCCTCTTAGCAGGATGGGCAGTAAGCTGATGTTGGTGTTGAAATCCTTTACCTGATCCAGTGTCATTATCAGACCGACAGCTGTTTGAAGAAGCAGTTTTTACCCCGTGACCTCTGACATGGAGGAGTTACTTCATTAACACAACTTATCTAAACTTTCCACATGTAAAAGCATCTGAAAATAACACGAAACCTCCTCCAAACTTTCTCTGACTCTCCAATCAGAAGGATTTATCATTGCTTTCCCGTATCTTTGAAACTTTTACAGGTACCTCTACTAGTCATCACCAGAATTACAAGTCAGAGAGAGAAAGTCCAATTTTGTTGTTTAAACCAAAATTATCATTCTGAATATATCGGTCTAGCCTTGAGGCAAAAGGAAAAACTCACTGAAAAAGTCAAAATCAAGCTAATTTTATTCAACAAGGCCAGGCACCTGATCACAGAGTCAGCAGGGAAACCAGGTCGGTGAGTCAGCAGACTGTGGCTAGTCTTAGCAAAGCTAGCAGTGCCAGCCTTTGGTCCTCCATGCTTGTTGATGTTCATGTCTGTTTGCTACGCTAGCCTTGGTCAAATTAGGCCAACTAAACCTTCTAATGATTTTATCTCTATTTGCTAAGTTGAAATGAGACAAATCACTCTGTGCTACATGATGCTATGTGTCAGCACTACACGTTAACAACTGCTAACAGTCGTTAGCTTGAGACTGGTTATGGGTGATTCTTCAATAAAGGGAGTTGTTCTGTCCCCAGGGTAGATTTTCAATAAGAAAAAGTTTTTTTCACAAAAAAAATAAATAATTGTAAGGGTTTGGCTGGAGTAGCTATATAAAAAAAATCAGTGTCTCAATGTTTATATTTTAATACTTTTTTCTGTGTATTGAAAGATTTTCACTGGTTTGGGCTTTTTCAAATTCATATAGTTCATATTTGTTCAATTTGCAATTTACTTATAATTTAATATTGCTGTCCCTTATACTTCCATCGTTATCATCACAGGCAACATTTTACAGACTAATGAAGTTTTTATCAAAAAACCTTTACCCTTACAAAAACAATAAATGTTTTTTGTTAGAAATAAATAAATAAATGAAAAAACTTTTTTTTTTCTTGGAAATCTACCCTGGGGATAGAAAAACTCCCTTAATTGAAGAATCACCCTTATACTCTTCAACTTAGACATAACATGTGCCCCAATTTCAGTCCTGCATCGCTAAATTGTTCATAACCCCTTTGTCCAAATTGTAATTTTGGTGTTGACGGGCAAAGATGATGTTTGCTCATGTAGCATAGCCCTGAAACTTCAGTCAAATTCTGAGGGCCCCCCCCCCCCCCCCCCCCCCCCCAAAAAAAAACAAAAAAAAACCCATATTTTTTTTGATCACCTCCATCTCTCAAGACCCAAATAATCTTGTTTTCTATGACTATGTAAACACCAAAACTACCTAAGAAGAGTAGACTCTCTTCATTTATGTCTCTTTTCCTGTTTTTGATCCAAAAAAATAGACAAAATGTACTTCTTTGATCGCGTTCATCTCAGGCGCTCCATCCTTTGATCCTCTCCATGATCTCCGTCGTCTTTTCTCACGATGGCGCCGCTCTTTCTCTCTGAACTACCGCGACACATCCTCAGTTGGAGCGTGAGCTGCCTGAACTTTTCTGGCTTGTAGCGTCTCTCTATGTCTCTGTCATCTCACATCTTCTCCTCATATCCATGCTGAGCTCTCGTCCAAAGAGCACACCGCTCTCACCCACAGTAGTTTACGAGCAGGATTTTGAGTGGCAAGCTCCACCAGACCCCGTTTCATATATCCGCCACGGAAATATTTCGCTAGTCCATCTAGGTAGCAGCTCTTTGGATTTGTTTTCAGAAACAAAAATCAGCAGCTGGTGATTGGATGACCATTCTGATTGACACACTCACCACAGACAAATCCACATCAAGCCACGGTATGACTCAGCTTGTGTGCGCCGCTGCTGACACACAAACAACTACAGGAACACAAGAAACAGCTGTAATAATGGCGTTAGACGACTGCTGCCGTTTTTATAAAGTTAACTTAAGAATCAAAGGAACGCTGACAAGTACGAAAGTCTGCTGACGTCACATCGGCTTGCAGCTCCCGCCTCTCTTCCCTGATTGGGCTGGTTAGAATTCAGCCGATTACATTCGTTGGTCAATGCAAAGATGGATCTGCAGGATTTCAGAAACTGAATTAGGCAGGTCCATCTGCTCTACAAGGTTAAGACTCCGCCTCCGCCTGCTGAAAAACACAATTTTACTTCTCTAGAAGTTGCACAATATGGACATTTAAATATTGGCCAGTTGAAAAAAAAATTAGATTTACAAATCTTCTCTTCTTTGTGTATGAATTAAATTAGTCATGCACTACAATTTTGTAATGTCTTAGAATTCAGATTTTTTATTTGGGGACCTTAAGCAGATAGATTAAAATGTGATTAATTACAATAATTAATTACAAATCCGGTAATTAATTAGATTAATTTTTAATCACCTGACAGCACTAGAATAAATGCAAAAAATATGTAGCCTGGACTCAGTGTGCAAAGACTTTTACTCTTGGGTTGTTCTCGGTTTAAAACCTCAGCTCCTGTTTTCTGACCTCTGTGTGAACCTCGTTACAGAACAAATGCAGACCTCCGTTTTGACTTACACCTGCTGAACCTCGCCATCCTTCGAGAAAAAACCCTCTCTCATGTTTCTCGATGACTTTGGTGATGAAAAATGAATCAAGGACGAGAGTTTTCAGAGTATCTCTCTGTGCGATCAATAATGCATCAGCTGGTGTAACACTGTTCCTCTCACCCCCTGAACACTTTTCTAAGATGATCATTTTCAATGCTTGCCAACCGCATCGTCTCCTACATGTGTGCAGCAAATCAAAAGCAATTAATTCCTGTTTATTTTCTCAGTGTAGCCTGTAAATTGATTTCAGGGCTGCTGTTGCAGCCTCTGGTCAGGGGAAGCATCCTCTGCAGACCGACACGCCTGTTGAGGAACTGATGCTAATCCAGATAGAGGGAAGACTGGAGGAGGAGGAGGGAGGAGGGAAGGGAGGGTGGGGGGTTGCACTTTCCTCCCTCTGTGCTCCTTCTCTCCTCCTCCTTTTTTTTTTTTCCCCCCTCTCTCTGTTCAAGATTGCACTGATTGTGCTGCAATATGTCGCATGACCGTGGCCACAACTGCAGCCCGAGGTGCAATTTCTCCGCTTATTAAATCAACGGCGTGTGGCTCTTGAGGCAGAGCGCGGACCTGCTTGTGCTCATCACAGCCGGCTCTCTTGACACAGAACAAAGCGGAGGCTTGCATGTGTTACTCATCAAAAAAAAAAAAAAAAAGAGAAAGAAAGAATCCCTTTTGATCCAACATGAAGCATTTGCCTAATTTCACATTATGTAAAAATTTATGAAACAACTCTTTGAATGTGTAATCTGGACGTCTATTCAAAGAAAAGCTTTGATATGCATGAGGATCCCCTCATGTTTATTCATGCTCCTGAACTTGTGCCTGCTTTCTTTCTTTTGCTGCATTGCCCGTGTTTAAAGGAGGCGTAAATATTTCTTGAAAAGCTTTTTTTTTTTTTCATCTTCCACTTCTCCTCCTGAAGTTGTAGAGGCTGGCGAGTGTTTAAGCACACACCAAGATTGAAGTGAGAGCCTGTTTGACTGTGCGCTGAGCTGAGCTGAGCTGAGTGAGGGATCTGCCCCTAGACATTTGCACTACAGTATCCTGCTGACTTGCTTTGCTTGCTCACACTGCCATAGAAACAGGGTTCCCGAGTGCAGTGGAGGCTCATTCTGCTCAGGAGCAAGCCAGGGAGAGGATCGGAGAGTGCGCGGAGTGAGGGGGATCAGGGGAGGAAAAGTCACTGGTGAGTACACGGCTTGTCACAGCAGATTGAATCGGATGCTTTCATCCTCTTTTCTTCCTCTTTTGGTGATTGATTTCTCCGGTTGTCAGTTTGTTGTGGGATGTGTGAGGTTGAGACACACGCTGTGCTTTGCTTCCCAGCAGCAGCAGCATCTTTTTTTTTTTTTCTGATTTGTTAATCACTCGTTCATCTTTGACAGAAAAGTCTTTCTTGGTTTCTTTGGCAGCCTTCCTGACTATATCATACTCCTCTCCATCATTCATGAAGCACCATGTTAATATTTGATTAGAGTGGATGTCTGCAGCTGCACTTTCTGCCTCACACACACATACACACACACACCTCTGCACATTATTAGCCGGGGGTAAAATTGGAAAGATATTGACTTGTCCTTTCTGCAGCTTTTATCAATTATTGAAGCGGTAGACTGATCGTTTCTGAGCTGCTCCACCTGTTTGGTGAAAGGTGCATAGCGTAAAAATGAAGTGAAGTCAGGTCACTCCTCTATGTGTGTGTGTGTGTGTGTTTTCCTCTTTGCACATGCTTTTGTTACTTTTCTTTGTGTGTTTTTTTCCCCTCATGACACTTTGATGAAGCGCCAGAGCCGTGGGGGCTAATAGAGGGGGAGATACAGCAGGATCCCCGCATGTCAGCCTGAGCGTGAAGCCAATTGTGTTACCGCCGCGCTCCTCGTCTTCCGCGTTGTTGCTGTTGTCACTTGGGATTTCGAGTCCCCTCTCAGATGTGAAGATAAGAAAAAGAAAGGATTCCTGCAAGTGACAGAAGAGAAAAAAGCACAAACTACTGCTTTTTTTCTGTGTCACTGTTTATGTTTATCTCTGCGGTTCACTCTCATCCCCTGCGTCCCTTCACCTGTTCCTGCTGTGCAGTTGTTCTCCTTCCTCCTCCCCCTCCGGCGGCAGCAGCAGCTTTCAGAGTCGGCTTATCAGTTTTCTGCTGGCTCCTGCCACGACTGGACCCCGGTGGCCCTTCCTGGCAGGCTGCATTGTGTGTGTAGCGGTGACATGATTGTGTGTGATCAGGGGGTTTTCGCCTCAGGGGTCGTTTGCTCCTCTTTGTGAGTGGATTCAGGGATTCTGGCATTTCCCTTCCTCTTCCACTCTCCTGTGGCATGTTTTATGACTTCTTGTTAAAATGTCACTCACTAAAGCAGGACTGGAGCTTAGTGTGTGAACAATAGTGCACAAAGGTGTGATAAACCTGGTGGAGCACACATCTGCAGGATGGGTGAGATAACACCAAGCTCTCCCCCCACCAGGAGCAATTTGTTTCAATATGATATCAAATTGGAGTGGATTTCTGCCGCCCAGGGGCCGTAGATCAATACCCCAGTCCTGGCTTCCCACAAGGGGAAACAATATTGCTTTTGTAAACAAGAGGATATGCCACACTGACAATGATTGCACTTGTTCGGAAGCTGACGTTGAATAAAGCACCTGAGAGGACGGGGTAATCCTGCGTTCATGAGCCGGCCTAATGTTGCATCTCTCCATTGTTGTAGTGAGGAAGAGCTCTGCAGGGCACGGCAGCGACTGGAATGCAAATGGCTGTTTAGCAAGTGGGGATTTGCTCTAATAGCTGGTTCCATTTCGGAGCCAGGTTTGCTATAATACCTGGATTTGTTCAGCTCGGAGGCAAATGATTCCCCTGATCACATCTCTGCTTCCCAATTTCTCTGAGATAATCTGTGTGCTGCAACAGGCAGCTGCAGGAGGAGAGTCCTGATGCTAACGCGCTAATTCAGCAACAGGAGTGCTAATAAGTTAATATTTAATACCTGTCTGACACGTTAAAGTGAGAGTTATCCGATAGGCTAATGAGGGACCTAACCCTTGTCTTTAAAGCTTTCTGCAGTCGTAGCACATCCTCCAGGTGAGGGGCAAAAGCCATTTTCCCCGCCAGCAAAAAGAAAAATGAGCCAGGACAGGGTTAATGAACATCACACAGCTGTGAAAGAAACCCTCGGTGGAAACTTCACACCCTTTTAGGCTCCATGCTGGGTGTGATTAGAAAAAAAGGTGCGGCAGTGCCACTAATGGTTATTTCATTCTTGCCTCCTTCTTATTGGATGAACTGTTCGTCCGTTGAGGTGAAGAGTGATAAATATGCCTCTAAAGACCTCAACATCTTTAGTAACTAGGGTGTAGATTTAGTTCTGGGGCGAGAAAAGGCCTTGTGCACAAGCGAGCATGACGTATGTCCGGTTAAAAATCCGGTGGCGTGTAAACTTCCAGTCACCTTAAATCTAAATGTGAGGACATTTTGTACATGTGTTGGTGTGTTCAGTGATGAAAGTTGATATTCTGCTGGAAAAAGTTTTACCGATGTATGCTAACTGCTAGCATATTAACAGAATTCTCTGTATATTAGCATCAAGCTAGCGCCAAGTGCTCAATGAGCTCTTTTTTTTAATGTTTTTTTTTAAGCTTTTTTGGTCATGGAAACGAAGCATGTAACCGTGGTCACATTGTTTACATATGAGATCAGCTGTGTGCAGCCTGTAGCATGTTGATGCTAACTGGTGCTAGGCCAGATGGTTCCCACAAGCTAAAGAGAAGGAGGCCAGGGTGAAGTGCTAAGGAGAGACTACGTCTATCTATCCTTCCGCCCATCATTATGGGCTTTTGCAAGACCATTTTCAACTGCTAGCATATCAATGCAATTTTCAAATTGCTCTATAGCGATTTGGTAGATCAAGAGCATGTTGAATGGATTAAAAATGACTCTCTTGTGCGAGACTATTACACTTGTTTGTGTGTTCAGTGATGAAAGTTGATATTCTGCTGGAAAAAGTTTTACCGATGTATGCTAACTGCTAGCACATTAACAGAATTCTCTGTACATTAGCATCAAGCTAGCGCCAAGTGCTCAATGAGCTCTTTTTTTTTTACGTTTTTTTAAAGCTTTTTTGGTCATGGAAACGAAGCATGTAACCGTGGTCACATTGTTTACATATGAGATCAGCTGTGTGCAGCCTGTAGCATGTTGATGCTAACTGGTGCTAGGCCAGATGGTTCCCACAAGCTAAAGAGAAGGAGGCCAGGGTGAAGTGCTAAGGAGAGACTACGTCTATCTATCCTTCCGCCCATCATTATGGGCTTTTGCAAGACCATTTTCAACTGCTAGCATATCAATGCAATTTTCGAATTGCTCTATAGCGATTTGGTAGATCAAGAGCATGTTGAATGGATTAAAAATGACTCTCTTGTGCGAGACTATTACACTTGTTTGTGTGTTCAGTGATGAAAGTTGCTATACTGGTGGAAAAATGAAGTTTTATCAATGTATGCTAACCGCTAGCATATATCTTGTAAGAGAGTTATGTATCAGCTGGCTCTCAGGGCGATGTCTTGTAGCCCCGTTTTTACCTTGTGCTTTATGGATGCATGAAAGTACAAACCCATGAAGTGAGAGGTTTATACACTTGATTAAACTTACTTTAAAGTGAAACTCCGGGATGGAACAAGTTGGGTCCTATCACAAGGTTTAGGGCAGAAATTACCCCTACAGCAGTGTTTTTGTGCAGCAGAAGCCCAGAGCGCTCACACCAAACACCTCCTCCCTTCTCCTCTGCTGGTTTCCTCTGCACTCAGACGGGGCCATATTTTACTTGACCAAAAACACAAATAAATGGACTCCCACCGAAAAAATCTGACATCGGTCTGCATTCACGCTTTATTTAGAGAATTTTCAGCGCGTTACTTTCACACAAAAACACCGCTAAATAAGGCTCTAGTTCTCATCGTGTCGTAAAACAGCGCTACCTCCGCTGCAGAGCCACAGCTGGCTACGAGGTGCTCGCCACTTTGCCAGGACAAAGAGACACGATGGGAACTAGAGCCTTATTTAGCGGTGTTTTTGTGTGAAAGTAACGCGCTGAAAATTCTCTAAATAAAGCGTGAATGCAGACCAATATCAGATTTTTTCAGTGGGAGTCCGTTTATTTGTGTTTTTGGTCAAGTAAAATATGGCCCCGTCTGAGTGCAGAGGAAACCAGCAGAGGAGCAGGGAGGGGGTGTTTGGTGCGAGCGCTCTGGGCTTCTGCTGCACAAAAACACTGCTGTAGGGGTAATTTCTGCCCTAAACCTTGTGATAGGACCCAACTTGTTCCATCCCGGAGTATCACTTTAAAGTAAGATTGACCTGAAGCTCTCAACTTTAAACACCAAAGTAAGTCTTCTAGCTCAGGCTAGCTACTGTTAGCGAATTACCTGCAAAGCTCTAAAGAAATAAAAGTATGTACATTTTAAAGCCTTTATACTACTTGCTACATGGTGTCAAACTGGATACCTGGATGATTCTCTGAACATCACTAACAGAAACTTTAAGCGTCTCCAGGAAACACCGTATTTATTTAATCTCTGCCATCATAACACCGTCTACCTTCTACTGCTTCTTTTGGCAACCGGAAATGCCAAAGCCACCGCACGCCAATGTGGAAGTGGTCTGTGCATAGAGCTAATCTAGCCCTGCATACCTCAAACATACTGACAGCTGCCGGATCAATGATTGATGATTGAATTTTTCTTCACTACGAATTTTCACAATTAATACAAAAACAAACGCATTGGATTCGCATCTGAAAAAAAACAGCTCAGTGTGCTAAGACCTTGAGCCTGATGTTGATTGCCGCATCAGCTACGTAATAGGGTGACGCCAAAGGAGCGTGACACAGGCTGTGTCCGAAATGGCATACTAACATACTATATGGTCGTTGTGTATATACTGTATACTACATACTATAAGTATGATTAGAGTGCCAACCGTTTACACCGTAGTATACTACTCGGTTTCCCATGATGCATTTCAAAACCTCCGACGACAAAAATTGGAAGCACACATAAGTCTA
The DNA here is from genome assembly GCF_033239565.1 of Halichoeres trimaculatus. Taxonomy (NCBI): domain Eukaryota; kingdom Metazoa; phylum Chordata; class Actinopteri; order Labriformes; family Labridae; genus Halichoeres; species Halichoeres trimaculatus. The sequence continues at coordinate 5,138,193 of NW_027437189.1, read as the reverse complement.
TGGAAGCACACCAGGCTATCAAATATCTCAGTTGATTCGCCACATTTGAAAGTTTTAAGAACATTTTAGGCGAGAAAGTCATCACGTAGAAAACCAAAATGTGGTCATTTGGGCCACAAAACGCACGGATACAAATTTAATTCCGACATTTCGGACACTCTGTTAAGAGCGCCAATATGCTATCGAAGAAACTTCCGGTCCGCTCCAAAACAAGAGCCCAATTTACAAAAGCGTTAAAGAACTTAAAGGAGATAAACGGGTGCTTTTATTTTGAAAACGGGAAGTTCGCTAGTGGATGATTTTTAGCTAACACCGGTCTTAAAACGAATTCATCTCTCTTCAAAAAATTAAAAAATGTTAACTGCTCGCAGACACCGAAGACGATCCGTCCGTCGCCTCAGGCACTTTATTTCTTTGTACTTACGTTTAGGTTTCCCTGCAGAGCTAAGTCAATTTTAGTTGCTTCTCATCTTGTCATCTCATGAATTTACATTTATAAATACGGGGCTCGCAATGCATTATGGGGCGTGTCAGTACGACTAGTATGCCCACCTCCCATACTTAAAAATTTTACCGATATAGTATACATCCGGGTAATTCTCGCGCACACAATCTTTTCATACTATTTAATGTGAACGCACTACATACTATTTTTGACGTCACACTTAGTATGAGTAGTACGTTAGTATGCCATTTCAGACACAGCCACAGTGTACCTGGCTAATAAATCCAATGAAGAAGAAAAATGTAACAAATAAACAACCGACCAATCAACGGACTGCAGTGTTTCTAGCTCCAATTTCTGGAGGTTGTATGTCTGGCACCCCAACAGAAGGGAACCAAAAAGTGGGACGATGTGGGTTGGTAATTTCAGGACCTGTCCCAGTTTTAGGGGCAGTTGACATGACAACAATTTTAGGGTGAAACGCAAAAGTTTTGTTGTGTTTCAGCCTCGCATTTACACGAAAACGGCGTTTCAGCCGTCCTAAAAGGCAAACTTTTGAAAACGGCCTCCAGAGTGGAGTTTTTCTGAAACCCTGCCGACATGGTTGCTGTGTAAACAGTAAGCCGACTTCTGCCCTTTACATCCACCAATACACCAGATAATCGACAGTTATAGCGCCACCTACAAGCCTGGCATGCTTACTACAGCTTTTTCAGTGTTTTTTTTCTCTACGTTTTAGCAATTTCAGATGAAACGTTGTATGAACGGGGCTTTTGTCAAAGTTAACACCACTAAATGCACGCCTTACTGAAACAAACTGAACTGAACCGCTTGGTGGAAACAGGTTTAAGACATTTTTTCTAGACCCTTCTTTCCCAGCTGCTCTCAGGTTGACTTCTTTCGTGTCCCGTGTTCCCACAAGAAACAAGGTTGTCAGGTGATGTTTGTAGCAGGTGTTCTGACTCCAACCTCAGTCGGTGGCGTCCTGTGTTTTCCTCCTCCACAGGTCTGCGCTCCTGACTTTGTCTCCACCAGATGTTCCCCTGAGGCAGCTGCTCATGTATGTTTGCGTCCTGTTTGTTGTGTCTTTTGTTCTCCGTGTTTCTGACTGAGTGAGTCACTGTGAGTTATGAAAGCTGAGAGTTCAAATCTGTCCAGAATTTGTTTAACATATACTTTTAAAGATATCTCATCCTGAATCTCAAAAAACGCCTCGGGATAACTCGGGCGCTGAGCTACCGTGCAAATCCACATCACTGATAAGCTCGTGAATATTCATGAGAGCGGTCTGAAGCTGCACTTAGGAGAAAATAAAAGAAATAATTCTAAAGAAGGACGCATTAGTGTTAAACTCTCGACTTTGCTCTTTTTTCCAGCAGGAAACCAAACCTTGCTCCATAACCTGCCGGTGTTTCTGCACACTGTGTGCTCATCCCAAACAAAACCAGCAGATAGAAAACACCAAAACAGCCTGAAGCCTCTCTTTCTCTCTGTTTTTGTCCGGTATACAAAAGAGAGTTTAAATTTAGGTTGTTTCATTCTGCAGCCCAAAAAAAAAGTCGATAAGAACAGATCCTGCTTTGGATGTTTCATCCCAAAATGTGAAAGAAGTGGCTTCAATGGTTTATGCTGCAGAGCGGGACCAACACAGGAAGTACAGACTCTGCGCTGATGATTTATTGGTTTATATTTAAATCATCAGCGTTTCCATGATTGTTTCTCCTTTTTTTATATCTGCATATGCGATGAAGAGACGTCCGAGCTCTGTAGAGTCAATAATCATCCATCAGGATAAGTTGAACCAAGTCACCACTCTGTAACCACAGAGAGGAGGAATAAGAGGATTCAGCGCTGGCTAACTGAGCCCGATAACACTTCCCGCATGATGAAACGATTTGTCCTCGCCATTTTTCTTCTTATCAGCCGAGCCATAATGCATCATGAGGCGGCGAGCCTCCGCACGTGCGTCCCAAATGTCAGGCAGCGGTTGATTCAACAGATTCGCAGTGATGGATGCATCATTTCTTCGTGCTGACTTGTTGTTTCCCACCATCAGTCAGGGCTGCGGGCCGGAGGTCAGGTCACTCTGAGGTCCCCGCAGGAAGCTGATGTGGCGGCGATTTCTTAATGGGGGAGGATTAGATGCGTCCTTGAAAAGTTGATGAAGGAAATTCAATGTGAAGATAAATGAACAAGTCACAAAGCTCTGATGTTACTTGTTAAAGGAGTAGTCCGCTTATCTCGGGAACACATTTAGCACCCGAGCCAAGAGGTGGAGGAGAAACGATAAATTAAACCTTTGAAGGTGCGTTGGTCTCATCGTCAAAGGTTGGTATTTATCGTTTCTCATCCACCTCTTGGCTTGGATGTCAAATGTGTGTTTCCAAGATAAGAACTGTACTCCTTTAACTACTCACATCAGAGTCATGGGAGGTTTGCATCGTGTGCGTTTGTCCTCATGATGAATTTCTCTCATCAAGTTTTCAAGGACAGTTAGAGCAGAAACACAAAGCTTGACTCTATCAAAAGGTAACAACAGTCGGCTAACTCTACTTTCTTTACACACTCTGTAAGAATGTGTGAGTCAGATCAGTAAAACCATCAGAAAAGCTCAGAGAAAGATCTGAATCGACTACTTTTTGTGCTTCAAACACCAACACCAACACCCAGTTTATGCAAAGCTTCCACCTCATTCAGAGCGCTAAGGAGAACAGATCTCAGCAATGTGGAAATCCATATGTTCATACAGTCTGCAAATCTGTGCGTACAGTTTATTGTCCGTGCATACTGTGTTTGTAATCCATGGGGACAGATTTGTAATCCAAGCATGTGGATTCACAAGATGTGTGCAGGGATTCTGCCACAGATTACAAATCCTCGGATGACAAAATATGCAGACACTTTTCTTTACCTTTACCTCAAGATAGCTCTTTAATTCAGTAATCCATGTAGGATCTGGTCCTTTATCTTGGCAGATTATATTCTTGAATGGATTATTAACCCTTTAAGAGCTACCATACCAAGTCTGGGTATAGCTTTTAGGGCTGGGACGATATGCTATTCTATTACAATTTTGGGGGTGCGGATTTGATTTAAATTGCGATTGTTTGATCTTGAAATTTTTGCAATTTTCAGTTTGCTTTTTTAACACCAGACCTTGTGAAAAAGTTAAATAATGATGATAATGTCTACAGACTATATCAGGAGCCATATTTTTCCACAAAATGCACATCTCATGAGTCGGCGAGAAACATTTCGCCCTCTGCTGGAGAAAAGTGGTGATATTTTTCCAATCCAGTTGAAAAATTGTTTTTTTTGACAAAAGAGTCATGATTTTGATATCGCTAAGCAAAAAAATCCCAATATATCGTTTAACGACTTTTTCTCCCACCCCCAAAATCTTTATGTTTTTACAGGCTGTAGTGTCATTTTTTTTGCATACAACGTTGTTATACAGCAGTACAACCTTGATATCCCACACTTTAATGATAAACTGTACAACCTTAAGTCCAGAATAACTGAATAAATTTCTAAAACGTGCAATTAACCATTAAAAAATTGAAATTTTACACACATTTTCTAAATACAGAAATTTTCAAGGCTGTGCAGAAAGTGATGTTTCCATTGTTTAAGCTGGATGGAAACAGAGCTCTGGGACATGTTGAAAACCCAATATTAAAAGTGTAATTTCCAAGATTTTATGTGCAAAAAAAAAAAAAAAAAAGATCGATAGGTTTTTATCAAATTTCAAATCTACCACTCATCCAAACTTTATGTGTAAATTGTATTACCGGTGCTACGCTCGGCTCCTTAGGGTTAAAACAAAACTCATCTCAATGTTTCTGCCTATCCCTTACCCAAAGAAAAGTAGAGTTAAAAAGAAAAAAAAGTTGAAAACAAATAAAATAAGATCATCCTTTATTCGTCCCACAATTTACAGAGTTACATCAGCAAACGAGAAAGTGTAAACATTACGAATCTAACATTGAGAACTTGTCAGAAAGAATAAAATATTATTTGTGACCAAGAAAAAAAATCTGTACCAGCCTATTTAACCACAAGAAATATGTAAAGAGCCAATAAACATGTATGAAATGTCCACCCACAGCAGGTAAAATCCTGCTAATGTGGCGTTTGTATCCAGAGTTAGCTCCATTAGCCATGTCTGTGAATAGCATGATGCTACTCTGCTGGTACTCTCGCTGATGCTGGATTAGCTCTGCTAATTCATCCATTTTTTTCAAGTTAGATCTCTCATTCTCCATAACAATGGATGGAAGGACAGGTAGATGTTGTCTCTTCTTCATGTAAACCTGGCCTCTGTTTCCTTAGTTTGAGGGAAACATCTGGCCTAGCACCAGTTAGCATCAACATGCAACAGGCTGCAAACAGCTGATCTCATGTGTGAATAATGTAACCATGGTTACATGGTTGGTTTTCATGACCTACAAATGAGCCCTAAAAAGAAAGAACAGACTCCAAATACAAAGAGAACTCAAAGGAAAATCCCTGAAAAACACTATCCAAACCAGCCACAGGTGTTACTGCAATCAGATACACCTCACAGAGTGTTTACACACTGACATTTTCCTCAGTTGATCTGTCTTTCCACTGTTTTTATTCACTCCTTTAACTTCATCATTTCCCTAATGCACCTTTTTATGTCTCTTCAAAATAAAAGCATGTTGTTATCAAAGTAAAGTAGTAAAGATTGCAAAATAAAAGCATCACAAATTACATTTTTATGAGGCAATCTCTTCTCCAAAGCTGACACATAAACTAAGTCACAGCGAGGAAAATTATGGGCGTCATTAGCGCTGTAAATTGTATCTTATCCTGAGTAGGGTTTTTTTTTTTTAGACTGCTAATTAGCTTAGCGTAACATTAAAAACTGCAGGTTTCTAAAACCTTTTAAAATACGACCTCTGCTCCAGACAACAGAACATACGAGCGCTTTGTAATTTCCACATATTTATTATCTCACTCTGTCTGAACAACTATTAAAAAGCCATCGTCCTCATAACCTCTGGTAAACAATAAACATCTAAATAAGCTCTGCACATTTCCATTTCCATTATGTAACCCCCCCACATATAACCCCTAAACCTAATCAGAGACATTAAGAGGCCATCGCTCCCCTTCCACCTCTCCACCTCCTCTGTTCACGCATGACAAGCTCGCTGCGGGTCATATTTATTCGCCATGATTAACAGCTCAATATTTCAAAGCAACGAGGCATTTTGAGTGGAGCACAAGCTCTCATCCAGGAACACCAGGCGCTCATACCTGTGGTCTGTAATGGACGTTGCACATCCATTTAAAATCCCCGGTGATAAAAATTACTGAGACTGAAAATGAGCTTAAGTTATTTTTACAGGCGCCAGATTGCATCCTGTTAGTTTTATTGTGATACCTTTGGAAATTGAAGCATCCATACAGGAAGCACGAGTCTCGTGGATAAAGCTAACGCTGCAAACCTCCAGCCGTTATTATCTGATAGCATCGTGCAGTCCACCTGCTCCCACGAGCCCCGATCTTATAGGAATCCACCTCCACCTCTCACGTCTGCTCCGTGATATTCTCTTCCAGCACATCTCATATAAAACAAATCACAGAACTTCAGATTGGATATAATATTTACAGCTCTCTGAGGGTGAAATTCATTAGCCGCACGGAAAGGGTAACAGTGTGTGATGAGGCTCTGGAGGATGATGGATCAGGCGGGCTGCAGGTGTACCACATGTCAGGCGGCTGGGGGATGGCGCGTTGCTGTTTCTGGCTCATGCTGAACAGGAGCAATGATGAGGTGGCTCAAGGTCAGAGGCTCATAACACCTGAACTATGGAGAGGGATCTCAGGCTGGAGCAGATATATTGCCTGAGGAGGTGAAGCTGAAGAGGTCAGGTGGAGTCCTGAAGGATGTAATGTGGGTTTGTGACCAGATCAGTGGCCCCATTAGGATTTTATTCAGGGGAGCTCCTGCTGGGGGAGCGCACAATGTTTTTTCTTTGTGTGGCTCAACAAAGGATGTACAACATCTTATAGGCAAGGCAGCTTTTTTCTTATAAAGCACATTTCACATACTTAAGGTAACTTAATGTGCTCTACATAAAAACAACAAAACAGTTAATTAAAAAAATAAGCTTTAAAACAGTCAATTAAAAATTAAAAAAAATAAAAAAGGGAAAGAAATTTGACTCAAATAAAGCAAAAAAAAAAAAAAAACATTACAAAGCATTTCTTTATATCACAACAAACAACTGGAGTTAGTTTTCCCAAATTTTTCAAAAAAAATAAATGAATTACAAAGCATTTCTTTATATCACAACGGACGGCTGGATAAAGTTTTTTCAAAATTTTCAAAAGAAAAAAAGAAAAAAAAATTACAAAGCATTTCTTTACATCACAACAAATGACTGGAGTACGTTTTCCCAAATTTAAAAAAATATATATATATATTAAAAAGCATTTCTTCATATCACAACAAACGACCAGAGTTAGTTTTCCCAAATTTTTCAAAAAATAAAAAATAAATAAAGAATTAAAAAGCATTTCTTTACATCACAACAAACGACCGGAGTTAATTTTCTCAAATTAAAAGAAAAAAAATAAATAATAATAACAATAACAAAGCATTTCTGTAAATCACAACAAACAATGGGAATTAGTTTTCCCAATTTTTCAAAAAAAAAAAAAAAACTGAGAGAACTTTTCTATTTAATGCATGGAAATTATATTTTTGTACAGTCTGAACATTAACAAAAATAATTTGGCTGCCCAAAATGTCACAACCCACCATTTGAATGCAAGTACAGCTTACTAAAGGATGCTCGAATAATAATGAAACCAATTTTCAAAACACAAGGAAACCAAAACCCAAAAACCAAAACCATGACACCATGCCAAGAAATAACATCCTTCATCTGCACTTATCTACATCCAGGTAGTAGAAAATTAAAGCAACATTGGCTTAAACTGGAGCTCTTTATAGCAAAGCAAAATTTTGCATTGAAAACACACTCTGAAACTGAAAATAACAACATTCTTATTAGTTATTTTATTTAGCTAATATTAATATTGGCATTCTGATATGGTAAATTGCTGGCTCCTATCCCCTCCCCTTGATGCTAAATAGGCAAAAGAATGTTGAAATTGAAAAAACCTGCTGTCACCTAATAAAATTCTGTAATCAAACAAGAAAAACAAAATAACATAATAAAAATTGAAATATTTGGGAGTAATTACTTGAAAATACAAAAACTGCCTGATCAACCATGGACCCCCTGTTGAAGACAAGTGGTAACCCCCGGTCTATGAATGTGAGACAATGCTGAAGCGCTAAAATCTGCTGTTTCTCTAGTGTCCCCTTGAGGCTGGCTCTGGAAGTACTTGAAGTCACATATACACCAAGCCAAAAAAAAGCCCTTGCCACTACCAATATGGCCGCTATAGCCGATGTGCTTCATTTTCCGTTTTTAGGAACAAATGAGTGACGTCGGGGAGACTACGTCCATGTTTTATACAGTTTATGGTTGAATACCTCTGATTTAGCGGACATATCGAACATATGCCTATGTCTGACCAGGCAAAGAGCCAATCATAGACTAGGATTTTGAAGCGTTGCTGAAGTCTAAAGATATGAAGCCATAGAGGAAATGCTAAAACTGCAGTTCCTTGAGATTCCACTAGAGGCTGATACAGAAACACCTGAAACCACATACACAACAAGCGAAAATTTACAGCATCAATTAGCATGTTTACAGTCAGGTATTTGTCATTTTCAAAGTTATAACACAGGTTTTGCCCATATAAGGACATGGCTGGCTTGACTGACAGGTGGGCACCCTGAGGCTAAAGACCCACCCCTGGCTACTTTAGAAACAAGCATCTAACTGCTGGTGGCATTCCTTCAAAAGTTTTTCACCTTTGTTAAAACTTGAAGAAACACCTCCTCGTCTGTCTAAAAATATTTTGGATTCATTTTACAAAACCGTCCCGGAGGAGCTGTTGGGTACAAACTCATTGTATAATACCTTTGCTTATCTAATCTGCTGCTCTCCAATTCATCAGAAAAGTCACCGTTCTAGTGTTTCCACTCCCACAGTGTTCAGGTGTGTGGCTGCAAGGCTGTGGCTTTTATCCCACCTGTGGTTCAGGGAAAAAAACAAGGACTGATGATGTGAAAGCTAGGAGGGATTTTAAAACCCAAGCTTTGATGTTTGAATGTTGAGCTAAATGGAAAATTCACGGTGTTTTGGAAACGGATAACCACAGCTGACAGCCTGAACGTTTCTGTTTTTGTTTTGGGACTGACACACTCTGAGTGTTGTCGAGTGTGTCTCTTTGGAAATGATCCCTGCAGATTTAGACCTTTGAGTAACATCACATTTATAAACCCAAAACAGCTGCTCTTTTCAATGTCACCAGACTTAGTTGAAAAATGATAAATTTTTCCTCACAAAAAAACAAAAATGATGCTGGTCTTGCTGCCCTAACTGGTCGCCAAACGCTCCAACTGAGGAGCTGAAAGTGAAGTAAATGAGACTTGATGGTTGATGTGTTGTAAGCATGACTGAGTGAAGCGAAGCAAGAGTCAAAACAAGTCGATATTTAAGTAAAGCCTGTAAAATGATCTTATCGGTTTGTCATCTGGATTCAGATGTTTCTATTATAATAATCAATAACATGACCTCACCACAGCAGGCAGCATGTTCGACCCCCCTACAGGAAGCTGGAGTCGTATCCTGTCGCAGAAGTCGATCAGTGTTGGCGTTATTAATAATTCATCCTTGGAACAACCTTGTGAATAATCTGCTACATCTCGCAGCATCATCATCTGAAGAATGAATGAAGCAAAATACCCTGGACAGAAGTCTGTAACTTCTGTTGAGGAGGCAGATTATAAATATGCAAGTATCATTTTTTAACATCCCGTGGGTGGAGGAGGTTTTCCCTGCAGGATCATAGCAGAGGATTTTTTATTCGGGTAAACAAGACGAGCGTCTCGTGGGCAACAGAGCAGAGACGAGACGGGGGGTGTTTGTACTCAGAAATGTTGCTCAGCACTGCTGGGAATACTAGTCCTAAAAAAGTTGACTTTGTGTCTTTGTGAGTCATAGTTCTGATAAATCCTCTTCTTTATTTCTGTATATAAACACAGAGGGATAGGAACTCCAGTATTGGACTGCATACAGAGGAACTTAATAACTTAGAGGAAATTATTCTTTTTTTCTTCTCTTTTAAAGTTTATCATTATTAAAAATAAATACAATTTTAAAATAAATAAATAAATAAATAAAAAGATGGATGGATTGATGGATTAATAACTAGAAAAAACAAATAAATAAAAAATAAAATAAAATAAAATAAATAATAAATAAATAGATGGATGATAGATAAATAATTAAAACAAACAATAAATAAAAAAAATAAATAAAAATAAATAAATAAAGATGATTAAACAAATAGGTAAATAAATTAAATAATTAATAATAATAAATAAGTAAATCCAATAAAGAAAAAAAAATCTGCAGTTCCTCAAGTGTCCACTTGGGACTAGCTCCAAAATTATAGACTCTTTTACTTTTTGTACATTGTTCTTGGAGTATAATGGCTTGTGAAGCGAGGACATTAGCAGCCAAAAAACGTCGCATTTTTTAACCTAAAATAAATTCACTTTAAAGAAACGTCAAGCTTTGTATGAAATCAGTGGAAGTGGAATAAGTGGGAAAAATATATCAGCAAGCCAAAAGACATTCAGAGGATTGATTATTGGAACAGTTCATAGTTTGATAATATGCTGTAGTTCAACTCAGGACATGTCATAAATTTCTTTAACACTCCTCTTGTTATTTGCTCTTTACATTGAGTCCTGAGTGTCATATTTAGTTTTAAACTCAGCTCCAAACAGACTTTTTCATGAACTACCCAAAGTAAAAACGGGATTCAGAGTTTCATCAGTTCACACGACTTATTTACAGTCAAAACAAAGACACAGATGGCTCAGGTGTTAAAGTGTAAAATATGACCCTGTTAGGTGGTGACCATTGAGCATCAATCACTGACATGTTCATCTGAAGGTCTCCAGTTAACATGGTCACTCTTAACTCCAAAACACCAGTTGGTCTATAATGGCCATGATCCTGTCAGATTTCACTTAAACCTGAGTTTGCGGTGTAGTATCGTTTCTGACAATCGACCAAAGAAGAACCAGACATTTTTATGCTGCTTACAGTTTAAATTCAGAGTTTAACCTTAACATAGCATTTCCTTGTTCACAAACACATGACGTTTGTAACTTATTTTACCAATGCTATGTTTTCTTTGTGTTTTTCAATATTTATATGCACTTTTACATATCCTAACCATACGAACTTGTACTAAACAGAAAGAAGAATAAGACCTGCAGCTGTGCTTCATTACAGTTCAGCTTCACTTAGTAGAATCAAGAAGAAACAAAAGTCCTGTAGCAAGTGTCCATTTATGGGAGGAGCCCAGTGCCACACTGCCACCAGCTGGTGACTCTCGAATGTACTGCTGTTTTATTGTTATATCAAAAATAAAAACAAAACACAAAAAATTTGATAATTTTACACATAATTTTATAAAAATAAAACACATTACATAAGATGTGACAACACATTTTGTGGGCCTCACATTTTTATGACATAAAGAAAATATAATGATAAATAAAAAAAATAACAGAACGTCATTTTTATAGTCTGGTACCCGAAACACTCTAGGTCTTTGAATCTCATTTCTTGGTTGGGAGCAACTCAGGATAAGCATTTGGTCACCAGACTACCCTTTAGAGCTGGGGACTCAAGTTGGTAAACACATGGATTGACTTTTATTATGGTAGGTTAAAAATGGCGATCATATTCTGCGTCCAAGGCCAGTTATTATATGTTTCCATGATGGCTAAGTTAACGGCAGCTGTCAATCATCGTTAAACACGACGTTAAACCTTGTTTTTAACCTCTAATAACTAATGAAAATGAAACTTTCAGATAAAAGAGGACTTGGATACAAGGCAGCCAAATGATATCTTCAAATTGCAACAACAATCAGACGTGAGAAACATTTCTACCAGGTGTATTCATTTTTTAAAGTCTGACCACAGCCCATCTGGAATGACTGGGGAGATGGATTTTTTGACCTATACTGCAGCCAGCCACCAGGGGGAGCAGTTTTTGTGGCGACCTCACTTCAAGCCAATTAAGATGACAATTTTTTACAGGATGTTGATGTCAACAAGTGGAGATGACTGGTAGCATCTCATAGCCCAGCCTTTTCCCAGTATTTTGATCTAGAAATAGAGGTAAAGTAAAGAATAACTCTGGTTGAACTGAGGGGGTGTGGCCTATCTTGACAGGTGCATTTACTGAAAGCTGTTCACCTGTCTGCAAAGCTAGGCCTTAGCTCTAGCTCCTGGTTCTTCGAGTAATTGAAGCTCATTGAGTCATCATTTCCCCAACAGAAGCCACCATCTTTGGGCTTCAAGATGCTTCTTCAGCACCAATGGGTGACATCACTGAGACTATCTCTGTTTTCTGCTGTGTCATCAAGCTGTGAAGGATCTTCCAGTTGATTTTTTTTGTTTTTATTTCACAATCTAACAAAGATAAGCCTTTAAAACACTCAGTTCTGCTGCTCGTTGCACATTAAGGCGGCAATAAATCAAGCGATGGTTGATAAAGAGGCCACACATCGCTGAGTTTAAAAAAAGTCAAGTAAACGTCTTCAGCAAGTTTGTTTTTAAAGACTTAACTTTGCGATGAAAGGCTAATTAATTGAGAGCTGTGTTGTAGTTAATCAATGTTCATCCAGGCTTTGCCTCAGAGAGCCAAAATGAGTTATAACGACTAATGATTAATTGATTGGTTTTTCGGTACATCCGTCATGAGTAATTGAAACAAATTCAACAGTGAGAGCATCTAACACTGGAAAACCCTTTCTATTTGTGGCCGTTCGTTTTCCCTCCAGCAGGCCTGAGAGCCTCTGCAATCTATGTGATCGTTTTTTCTTCCTGCAAACGGCCCCCGCGAGGAAAGGCAACCTGGCACGCAGGAAGCTGTGCGGCAGAGATAGGGGCTCTTGGTCAACAAGCAGGTTAATTATGTGATAGCACCAGATGCTAATACAGGACTGAACTCGACAATCACAGGCCCGGGTGGAGCCTCCCCGGTGGCTCCCAGAACACAGAAATCGAAGGACATCTGACCCCGCAGAAAACGTGCTCTGGCCAAAAATCCAACAAATTTTATAATGAGTTTAAAATCTCTACTTTCTTGGATAGATGACAACAGTTTGTGAAGCGTTAGGAGGAGGATTACAACACAGGGAAGAGAAGCCAGTCTGCACTTTGATTAACTTCACACTTGTGGAGGAGATAACAGCTTTCTAAGGGTCTCTCCTGGGCGGATTATTGAGTGTGAGTGCTGGCACATTGTGTGAACCTGAAGAAGTCAATTAGCAAACTAAGCTCATCGTGTGGGAAGACCATGGGAACACACTGCACTGGGTCTGGACCCTGTAGAGCCACGGGAAAGTCATTTAAAACACATTTTAATTCTTAAAAACCATCAGTCAGAACAACAGCATATAAATCACCGGGGTTTAATTGAAATTAAAGTCGAAGGAGTTTGAAGTTTGGCCCAAAGGTGCAGCGAGTGGGGATATAAATAATGAGCAAGGTCAGTCAGATTCTCAATAGAAATGCTCCCTTGATCACACAAGTGTGTAGTCACTGCAGTGTTTTTGTATCATTTTCAAATTTAAATGTCTTTTAAGACTCAATATGAGCCACATTCACCTGACCAGTCCAGAAAAATGCTTTGTTTCAAGTTATTTAATGACAAAATGTTGTCTGATTTGCTTTAACAAGTGAAAAAAAATATCTGCCAATGGAAATTAATGTAAATGTGCTTTATTTATACAGCCCTTTACAACCACCCACCGGTGTTACGATAGATAATATATAAAAACAATAAAAACAAAAAGTAAAAATAATAACTATGACAAGAATAAAGGCAATAAAATAAAATTACTGAGTATTAAAAGCCATTCTAAATAGATATGTTTTCAGTTTGGATTTAAAATGGCCCAGGTCAGAGATGAGACGCATTTCTGCAGGGAGTTTTTTTTTTAGAGCCTGGGTGCTGCAACTGAAAAAGCTCAGTCGGAAAAAGCCAGTGTTTGCATCATGACCTGGGAACTTCCAGTAAAAGTTAGGTAGACAATCTCAGCGCTTTCCCATGTACACAAACAGTAAAAAGCTCTAATAAATAGGAAGGGGCCAAACCATTCAGAGTACAGGTGTCCCAGTCCAATATTGATGTCAGATATCGGTCCAATATCAGCAAAAAAAACGAGTATTGGTATCGTATCGGAATAAATGATAAATAAATGGGTTAATAATAAATGGGTCAGTTTTTCCTCATACCTACTGTTGCTGACTACTGTTCTTTGTTTGAATAATATCACTTAATCAAGCTTTTTCTAACACGACAGACATACTACAAAATAAGTAATAAAAGTATGCATGTTTAATGCTGGTATCGTATCGGATTAAAATCGGTATCGGCTAATACTCAATGCTGCAGTATCGGTATCGTATCGGTATTGTATCGAAAGTGAAAATGTAATATCAGGACAACCCTAATTCAGAGCTTCAAAAACAAATAATAAAAGTTGAACATCAATCCTCAAGTGAACTGGAAGCCCATGGAGTGAGTTAAGAAGCATTTGCGGCATTTTGCACAAGTTGGAGGCGACGAAGAGCAGATTGGGAGACGCCAACATACAGTGCACTGCAGTAGTCCAGTCTTGAACTAATGAGAGCATGGATGGCTTTCTCGAGGTTGTGATGGCTAAAAAAAAAACATTTTTCTTTGGCCAGGAGATGTTTTTTAACAACATTATTGATTTTCTTATCAAATGTCATATAACAGTTGAAATCACCCCCAGATTTTTGACAGTTGGACTGAGCTTTGCAAACAAGGTGCCAAAGCCATCCGTCACAGTGTTCCCAAAGACAAAACATTCAAGTTTGGCCTCATTTAATTGAAGAAAACTTTGGGCCAACCACTGCTTAATGTCAGCAATACAATCCAATAATAACATTTTGGCATTATCACCATGTGGCTTCACCGGCAGGCATATTTGAAAATCATCTGCATAACAGTGAAAAGAGAGATTGGGTCTGGTTATAACTGACCCAAGTAGCAGCAGATACATTAAAAAAAAGAATAGGGCCCAGAATGGAGCCTTGTGGAACCCCACAGGAGAGAGAAACACTGGAGGAGGACACACAAATACAATGTGAACCACTGTAGTACAGCGCCCTGGATACCAATGTAATTATTGAGGCGTGACAGGAGGACTGAATGGTCCAAGAGAAACGTTGTTTGTGTTAAGGCATTATTCTAGTTTCAAGCTAATTTTCTAGCATTTTTTTCTTGTTCCATTGGCAGATTTTTAAAAAATGAAACTTGTTTCAAGCAATTCAGACCTCATTTTTGTCTTTTAAACTTGAAATAAGGACTGATAAGGTGAATGTGGCTCATATTGAGCATAATAATTTAGTTTTTACTTTAGATAAGACAAAAACACTTGATAAGATTTCTTTCTTTTATCTTTTTTTTTTGTAGTGTGATGCAAAAATGCAAGTTTGATCTTTCTGTGCCACCGTAGCAACCTGCAAAGCAAGATGGCAGCCTCCATGGAAGGGAGCAAGCTCCACATGTAGAAATAAGATGCTAATTGAAGCAAACTGTGAAGTATGATACTCTTTATTAACATTGCTTTTCTCCACTGAAAATAATCTTGCAGGTTTAAGATGTTTGAATTAAAGCTGCAGAGATTGTTGGAAAATCAACAGCAGTGACTGCAGACCATGACACCCACCATGAATCGAGGTTAACGTCCCCAATAAAGACCACAATCAGCTGGAGTGCAGAGTTAGCTGTTAGCGTCTGAGGCTTATCGATCTGGTCACACCCCAGCAGCGTTTAGCGATAAGCTTGGAAAGTTTCGTCGTCTGTTTTTATTCTGAGAAAAGGTGTGAAAGTAAAAGAGGAGTGTGAACGTTTCAGCACTTCGAACCAGCAGCTGTTGATCGTTAGCGAAACACAGACACATCGTTTCTCACTTACCTTCTGCTCGAGCTCTTTGTGGCTTCAATAATTTGTCAGCAAGGTTTGCAAACAAATTTTTGGCTGAAGAGTTTAATTTTCATATGTAAATTTGCTGTTTTCTGAATGAGTGGATGCCCCAGCTGAAGTGATAATGCGGTAAATCAGTTTCTTTTCCTCTGTTGTGCTCACACCCTTCATGTTTGTAAATGAGTCATCTCTAAACAGTTACCTGAAAACTCACACAGACTGAAGGCAGTGTAAAGTTGATGAGTAGACTGAGTATACTGCAAAAAAACTGAAATCTCTTCAAGTGTTTTTGTCTTATTTTGAGTAAAAATAGACTTTTTATACTTGATATGAGCCACATTCAACTGATTAGTCCAGAACAATGTCTTATTTCAAGTTATTTAAAGACAAAAATGAGGTCTGAATTGCTTGTAGCAAGTAAAAAGTTTTACCTCCAGTGTCAAGGTTCCATCCCTTTGTAATGTATTTTCCCGCCTTCAGTGAGTCACATGACCAGCTGCACGGAACTCCTAATCAGTGTGTGACATCATCACTGCAGAGTGCTGCAGAGTGAAGAATGAGATTGACAGAATTTTGGGAAACAACTCCCCATAGATGCTACAATTTCACCCAAATCTGGGTAAAAAGAAAACATTTTTGCAGGAAATTTTGTCAGGAATTGATCCATGTCATTTTTAAAGCTGTACAACTTTTACTTTTTTGTCTAGAGGCCCAAATGCGGCAGGTTGCATGGAACTGGATGGTCCAGTCCTATTCATTCTAACAGAAGGAGCTCAGAGAGAGCTTTTTCATGGTTCACCAACTTTGAGGGCTTTTCATTTGAAAAACTGGGTCTGAAATAGCAACTTTTTTTAAAAGTAGGGTTTAGTCTGTCTTCTGAGCAAATTTCAAGCTGATACAACCAATGGTTTCGGAGGAGATACTTTTTGCAGCAAGGGTAAAAATATGGCCAAATTTTATTTTGAAAGACAAACTGCTGGCTTCCTGTTCGAGATATGTCAGGGGTGTGAATAAATTATTTTTGCGTGTCAGTGAGGCGAACACTTTGACGTTGATTTGATCTCTCTATGACATTCCTAGTGGTTGCTAGAGTCATTTTGGTGTCCCTAGGTGGCACTAGAGAGCATATTAAAAGCACATTATGAAATGTTGGGGTCAAGTTTGGTATCATATCAAAAGTTTTGGTGATCATGAGGCGTGTGCCAATTTTGGTGAGTATTTGAGCATGTTTAGGGTGTCTAGTAAGCATTTAGATAGCAGACTGGGCTAATTAGGTGAATGCGGCTCATATAAAGTCTAAAAAAAAAAATTTCTGCTAAAAGTAAAACAAAAACACTTGATAAGGTTCCTTTTTTTCAAGTGTAGAACTGATTAATTTCCATTTTCTAAGCTACAGACGTCATTACAGTTAGCTTAGATTAGCTTGGCAGAATGCCTGAACAATAAAACGCCTCATCTTGTTTAAAGCAACAAATACGCTCATTAACACCCTTAAAATCACCTACTCAACTTTTCTTTTATAATAGATTACACTGAGTGTACTTGGAAGGAGTTAAATCTATAACAGCAACACAAACCTAAGCTAGCTGTTAGCTTTTGGATCATAGTCGTTAACATTTGGTGGAACACACTTGATGAAACCTGAGCTTTTGCTAGCTTTGCATTCTTTAATTTTCCCTCCCTTTTTAGGATCAGTAAGATCTTATAAGTGTAAAGCCTGAACCTTGTCTTTAAAATAAAGGTAGTTTTCCAAATTTGATGACGTCCTCGTGTGGGGACATTTGGTTTTAGTTACCATGCAAAAATTTGACTCTGTTAATGAAGAATTTGGCAACCTTTGTAAGACAGGTGTGACTCCCCTTACACTCCACAGAAAAAAATCCTACTTTGTAAAATAAAAAGAAAAAAAAAGATTTGTATTAAGTTTTTATTTTGATGTGAAAAAATTCAGTTTCTTGTCTATGATGACCAATGCGAGGGTGAGCAAGGGAGTGTTTATATCTTGAATCTGATCGCTAACTATCGCTAAGTACCCCCATTTCTTCACACGATAAAGCGTTTCCTCTTCCTCACCATAAAGAAAATGAGCACATTACTCTGATATCCAACTCTCACTTCAAAGGAGCAACAGATAAGATCCATATCAACACAAAACGCAGCGTTCACATTAGGATTGTATAAAAAGCTCCTAACAGAGTTAAAGAAGTTCCTATCTGCCCTAAAAATCAAAGATGTGCTCATTCTCTCTGTTTGATCTTTTTTTAAGTTGTTAGGATTAAATCTTCTAAACATTTTTATTCATGTTGTATCTCAGCAGCACAGTCTGTCCTGAGGAGCCCAGTATCCTTGAGCTGTCAGGGAGTCTGAACATTTCCACCCTGACAGCTTCCTGGACAAGATGTCTCTGTCGAATATTTGGGTAAAAAACCAAGCCAGAAAAAAAAACAAAAACACATCCCTGGCCTAACAGACAGCTCTACAGTATGTGAACATATTTCCACTTGACAGTGTACGGTGGCCCTGCAGGGTGGAGCTGTCAACCGGGCTGACTGATCGAGCTGACAAACAAGGGCAAATGCTTTTAAGTGGATACCGCAGAGAAGGTGGAGTCTCCAAATCTTCTCTTGCATTTGAAATAGTGTCCAATGTTTTGTTTTCCCACCTCGGGCTGCAGAGGCCACGTAATGGAAAGAAGTTATCTATTGTGGCTTTAAAGGCTCTGCCTGTTTAATCTTTATGGCAGCTCTCTCAGAGAAACTACTAAAACACAACTTTTGGGAGGCGGGAAGAAACGTCTCTATCCTGCTGAGTGTTTACTCATCAGTGCAGCCATTACCAGCTCTAATTCTACAAACAGATGCTCTCCAAATACAAGCAAACGCTAATGACTAATGATGACTTGTAAATAATTAAACTAAGGGTTGGAGCTTCAGCGTGTTTCCAAGACAAATTCAGAGACCTGCTTCCCAGCGAGGTGCAGGGTTTGTGCCTCAGACTGCAGGAAGAGACGGATGGCTGGACGCCTCCCTGATAGAGATCATAATGTCAGTCTCACGTCAAATAAATTCTCCTCAATCACAGTTTCTGTCGGTGTAGTTAGCTCCAATCGCGCTGATTTATGTCCAAGTGTTCTCCTCTGAAAGTTTGGTTTAGTTGTAGAAAATAACGCGATTAATTCATTGGCTTCCAGCTATTATCAGAGCATCTTGAACAATCCTTCAAGACCCAAATAATCTTGTTTTCTCTGACTCTGTAAACACCAAAACTACCTAAGAAGAGTGGACTCTCTTCTTTTATGTCTCTCTTTGCGTTTCTCTTGGGCGCCCCATCCTTTGATCCTCTCCATGATCTCCGTTGTCTTTTCTCACCATGGCGCCGCTCTTTCTCTCTGAACTACCTCGACACATCCTCAGTTGGAGCGTGAGCTGCCTGAACTTTTCTGACTTGCAGCGTCTCGCTATGTCTCCGTCATCTCACATCTTCTCCTCATATCCATGCTGAGCTCTCATCCAAAGAGTGCACCGCTCTCACCCACAGTAGTTTACGAGCAGGATTTTGATTGACAAGCTCCACCAGACCCTGCCTCTACAGACGCATTAAACGGTTGCAATGGAATAAAAAAAAAAAATTGAATTTACAAATCATCTCTTCTTTGTGTTTTCATTTGATTAGTCATGCACTACAATCTTGAAGTGTCCTAGAATTGAAATTATTTATTTAGGGAACTTAAGCAGATATGAGATTAAAATGTGATCATTAGATTAATTAATTAATTACAAATCCTGTAATTAATTCGATTATTTTTTTTAATTACCTGACAGCACTACCAGAAATATTAAAACCCCCAACTCTTAAAAAAATCAAACCCCCAAATCCGCGCCAACATGTTACAGTTTGGGTCGTTGCTACATATTGAGCTCTAACAGAGCACAAGATAATGGAGAAACAGGTGAAACACATGAGGGGCCATCAAGACAGGGAGGGAAACAAGAGGGCAAGAGGACAAACTAACCACACATACAGAGAACAACAGGTACCAAACAAAACCAGAATTTTAAAATTTGAATACTTTTGTCCACATGTAACTGGGCAAATCCTCCATTAAGAGCGACTCAAAGCACACCAAACCCATACATGGCAGTGATTTTCTAGACCCTGGTGCCATGTCCACATGTAGCCTAATATTTTTATACATTTACACCTGTCCTCCACAAAAAAACGCAGCTATACATCACTAAAAACTATGTTTTCTGACCAAAGTGAAGACTTTGGGATAATGGCTGGCACGGGTTTTGTGTCTGCAAAACACTGCCAAAAATGGATTTGACATTCCTTGAAAAACCTTCCTTTAAAAACGAACGATGGGGGGATATTTGCTTTTGAAAATACCCGGCTACATGTGGACATGGCCTGAAACCCATTGCCTGCATCCTGGTGTCTACATAAGACAAAGAAACCAGAGATTTCCCAGATCTTGACTTAGACCAGAATTTTAAGAAAACATTGTTTTTAGTGACGTAAAAATTTGGTTTCATTTGAATGACAGGCCTAAATCTGGCTGCATATGGACATGGCCTTAAAGGATAAGTTCGGTTTATACAGCTTTTACATTGTTTATAGAATGAAGTAGAACAAAACCCTCACCCAGAAGGTTTTCCTGATCCAAGCAGTGCTTTGGGAGATATTTAGATCCAAAATCGTGCAGCGGACGTCCGTATAATGGGATCCATCGGGGCATAGACAGCGCCGCTCCTAAAACTGCATTAATCGTCCAAAAACTCATTAGCTTCACCAATATTCCATCATGGTCCGCTCGGAGATAGTCTTCTGTTGCAGTCTGTGTCACTCCAGACAGCGCTGTGTGGCTGTACTGACCTCTGAACTGACGAAGACTTTGTTTACGATAGCCCCTCAAAGAAAGGGGGAAGTGGAGTCAGCTCTAGCGCGCCCGGACTGATACACTAAGCGGCGAGTGCCTCGTAGCCAGCTGTGGCTCTGCAGCGGAGGTAGCGCCGTTTTATGACACGATGAGAACTAGAGCCTTATTTAGCGGTGTTTTTGTGTGAAAGTAACGCGCTGAAAATTCTCTAAATAAAGCGTGAATGCAGACCAATATCAGATTTTTTCAGTGGGAGTCTGTTATTTGTGTTTTTGGTCAAGTAAAATATGGCCCAGTCTGAGTGCAGAGGAAACCTGCAGAGGAGCAGGGAGGGGGTGTTTGGTGCGAGTGCTCTGGGCTTCTGCTGCACAAAAACACTGCTGTAGGGGTAATTTCTGCCCTAAACCTTGTGATAGGACCCAACTTGTTCCATCCCGGAGGATCACTTTAAGGTTGGCACACATTATAGGATTCTTCAAACCTTCACGCATTTAGAGACCAGATTCAATGATAAGAAAAAGACAGATCACGAAGGATCTCTCTCTTATGATCTTATAGAGTGTAGTGTGCACTACAGAGCAAACCACACATTATCCCATTCATCAGCTTCCTCACGCTCAATATTCTGAATCTTGCGCAGTAAAACGTGACTGTGGTGTAAACAAACAGGATGGACGAACTAGAAAAAATGATGATGATTGTTTTCAACCTCTTAGATAAAAAAAAAACACAAAAAAGGAAAAAGTTTATGGAAAAAGTTTTGAAGACGGCGAGGATATGGGCTGTATGATAGATTTTTTACTTCCTCTTTCAGTCAGTCAGCTGAGTCTTGATTGGCTTTGCTCTGATACACGTTACATTACATTTGCAGACATCAGACGATTGGGTCTTTGCTGGCTTTGATCAAAAGGGGGAGATGGGGACAAAAATCAGCCCAATTATCCCGTTATGTGTACAGGCCTGTTACATTAAACCAAAAAAGACAAGACAACTGTGAATGCATAAAAACACAAAGTCCATCTGAGAGGAAGCGAACGTGCAGACTGTGACAGGACACGCTTTGAAGTTTTATCAGTAAACCGTGTCATTGTTGGAGGAAATGACGGCACGGTGCTTCTTAAATCTTCCCCAGCTCTGTTGAACTTTTGTTCACGGAAAATGAGGCAGAGTCGCTTCTTTATACACCCTCATGGCTTCTCTCCAGGGCCTAAAATCATCCTCACACCTCCGGCTGATCTGCCAGGGTCTAAACTCCTCATCGCATGAGGTGTGTGTATCTGTGTGTGTGTGTGGGGGGAGGGTTAGGATTGGAGGATGTGGAGGATTAAAGGATTTTCTGATCGCTCTGAAAAAGACACCACGGGATACAGAAATTCCAAAAATGGCTGAGGTGCCCACATCAAGATTAGACGGTATTATTCTCCTCCTCTTCCTCCTCCTCGTTGGGGAAAGAGGACAGGAGACGCTCTGCTGACAGATCTGTAACAAATGTTCACAGCGTAAAACATTCACAATTTAAGACGCTTGTAGTAAACTTTTTTCTACTCCTGCAAACTTTTCTAATTTCATGAAATGCCACTGCTCGTTTTCAGTTTTCTTCCAAGTGTACTTTCATTTTCTGTGGAAATTGTACCCATTAATAACATGTCAACTTTACATGATCCTCTTATTATTCAGGCTGGAATTACTTCCAGCATGCTGCAGTTTATCCAATACAGCTAATGCACAATGTGTCGAAGGAGAAACTGTGTATGTGTGTGTGTGTGTGTGGATGCTGGAGGGAGATGAAGAACCATGTTTGAAGAGTCCGAATTCGTCACAAGGAATAAAAAATAAAACCTGGAGGGACAGCAGTTTTGACTTTCCTCCCTGTCGTAATTTGTTCCCACGTGTTTCTTCGCAGCGCTCCTTCTTGTCCCGAGGAAATATCAGATGTCACATGTGACGGGCAGAGAGCGATGAGTAATACTCGGCTACGAGGCACAGACAGCACCAGCTCTGACTCCAGCCAGCTGAAGGTTTATGAGCAGCTGTGTGGAAATTATGGAGACACAGAGTTTAAGTTGAACTTGTATTGAAAACAAGGCGCTGTTAAGAGTTACAGCCTCTTCTCTTTACGGCTACTGCCGCCATAAAACGAGTAAACAGGGCGTAACGTTCCTGTAAAGCTGAATCATTGTGGACTGACGTTATATGACACAGTTAACATCTCAGTGCAGCTTGGGAGATAATGAACCATCACTCAGATTTGCTGGGATTATGCATCAAAGAATCAAACACAGATTAGGGTTTGGTACCATTTCAGTTTCATCAGACACAGCACTGCTCATCAGCTCTTTGTCATTTTCAGATAGTTACGTTTTTATGAATATTGTTTCATCGGGATATTTCAGCCATAGACTAGATACAGAGTCCAGCATAATGACAATTTAAATTATATATCATTCAGAATAATGCCCCTAAACACAGTCTTTTCTAATCCTAAATGATATAAAAATTCCAACCTAACGAAAACTAACCTGCTTGTCCTTCTTGAATCCCTTTAAATTGTCTTTTGCACAGTTTTTGTCCTCATTGCCCTCAACGGAAAACCCTGTCAGTCCACAAAACGGAAGGTAAAAAACCCAACCCCCCAAAATTTGTGATCAATCAACCAAAAAACACAAACAAAAAAAAACACTGGTATACCAGAAAAGTGCCAAAAGAAAAAGGACCTCACCACCCATAGTAACGTAAATCCACAGGTCTTTCGGCTCCTGGCGCACACTCCTGGTCCTCGGGAGGCAAATCAACTGGGATCTGATGGGATGTTGGGTCAGCACCTTCAAGTAACCACCCTCTGTTTTGTTTATTTTAAGTTTATTGCCCCTTTAACCGAACGGCTTGTTACTTTTCTTGTCTTTCTCTTTCTTTTTTTTTCAGGCCCTTACTACAGGCACGCCTGTTACTTTGTCTCTTTTCCCTCGCGATCCTCCTCTCCGCCTCTTCCCTGACCCCACGTCCTCCCTTCATAATTTTGTCCATATTTCCATTTTTTACTCATAAACAAACTCAGACATAATGACAATAGGTACCCCAACCTATCTTTAAATTTTCTTACCTAAATTCCCCCGTCACAGGCGCCACCATTGGCAGAAGTTGTGCAGTCAGATTCTGCGCAGTAGAGACTGTGAGGGATTCTGGGAGAATCTGAGTAGAGCTGGGTGACAAAGATAATAAATATTTTTTTCTTTTGAGAGTCTAATCACTTCTTGACTCTACCTCCTGACATATTTCACAGTCCCTGTAAAAAATACACAAGAACATCAGCTGTCAATCATCGCTAAACGTGACATAAAACCTTGTTTTTAACCTCTCATCATTAATGAAAACGAAACTTTTCAGAAAAAGAGAAGTTAAATACAAGGCAGCCAAATAATGTATTCAAACCACCACAACAATCAGACATGAGAAACATTTCTACGAGGAGTATTAATTTTTTTAAGTTTGACCACAGCCCATCTGGAATGACTGGGCAGATGGATTTTTTGACCTGTACTGCAGCCAGCCACCAGGGGGAGCAGTTTTTGTGTCATACTCACTTCCAGCAAAGACACAGCAGTCTATGATTTCAACTAGCAAAAGTCATTTGTTGACTACAGTTTTTCACTTTTTCCACATTTAATGTTACAGCCTCATGCTGAAATGAAATAACTTAATTTTTTCCTCAAAATTCTAAACACAACACCCCAAGATGACGATGAGAGAAATTCCCCTTGAAGTTTTTGCAGATTTATTAAAAATAAAAAAACAAAGACACCAAATGTAAAGTATACACTTACTTTGCTCGATACTCTGTTGATGATCTCACCAGAAATGTTGGATCAGATTCAAGCCTGCAACACTTTAAGGATGTTTATAGAGTTGTCCTGAGGCCACTCCTTTGATATCTTGGCAGTGTGCTTAGAGTTGTTGTCTTGCTAAAAGTTAAATCACTGAGTGCTTTTGAGCAGGTTTTCATCCAGGTTGTTGCTGTACATTGCGAGTCTGTCAGTTCCTGCTGCTGAAAAACATCCCCACAGCATGATGCTGACACCACCGTGCTTCACTGTAGGGATGGTATTGGCCAGGGCCTGTATACACATCCAGTCCACAACTGCAAATAATCAGCCAATTAACTAATTGCACCATGAAAGCAACACAGGTGTGAAATGTCATGTTGAGGGAGCCTCCAGGGGAACCTTTATCCAATGAAATGGAGTTACATATGCCTGCTACACATTAGCAACAATTAACATGGCAGGTAGTAACTGTGTGACTGAGAGAAGTTTTTTTTTAATAGTTTTGCAGAAGAAATGAATGTTTTATTACAAAAACATAGAATGAACAAACAGCTGTCATAAGTAAGTCAATCAGACAATGAACAAAGAGAAAGAGAAAGTTTGGATAAAGATCTTAAACAGAGTAAATGTGTGTGGTGTTTCCAAGCACACAGTACAAGACCTTAAAAATAAAATTAGCAAAGTGAAAGCTGCTTTGCTGAACAATCAATGCAAAGATGCTCCAGTAACTTCATAAATAACTTTTCAGCATTTCACCACACAAATCTTGGAACGAACAAGACGCATCAAACTTATAAGCCAAGCAAACTTGCAGAACTTGCAAGTCTCATCTGTTGTCTCAAAATGTTGTGACTTCTAAATCTAAATTTGCTGTGGCTCCATGTTGTCACACTTTTTCAAAGGATTTGTCTGATCCTTAGATGTCTGTTCTTTGCATATTTTATCTTAAATGGTAACGCATGAGCATGATGTTAACCTCTAAACCAGTGTTTCCCAAACTTTTTTTCAGGTGACCCACTTTTTGGGGGGAACAAGTTATGGCAACCCAACCCAAAATATGTCCAATCTGTAAACCAACTGACAGAATAACTGTGCATAGATACAGAAAGGGTTCTTTAATCATGTTTCAGCATCATCGTATGTCTTTTGTACCAGCTAACAGGCCAAGAGACATATTTGACAAATGCATCACAGCTTTTTTAGGCTTACACGCTTAAAATACTTTTGTTTTTAATATACGGGTTAGCCTGCTTGCTTTTCAGAATTGTATCCTAGTCATGTGATATTCAGGGCAAGATATCAAGATGCGATGTTCATCCAGAATAAAGGTAACAGCATCCGTCCATGCCTCTTTTTCGGCGTGACGTCACTGCACAGCTGTAACTCCTGTATCTGCAGCTGGTGCCCGTCCAAGGTCCAGCAGTGACTTTGGACTTTCAAACTCAAAGAGGTTTTGAATCTGACTTAAAATCTTTCTTTTGGAAACTAATGATCAAAGTAATCAATGAGTCAGCTCTTTCATATCTGTGATGGTGACACAGTGACAGCATTTTCCTCTGAGTGCTGTAAAACAGTAGGAAACATACAGCGGTGTGGCTCTGGCTGTTTAAGTAGCGCAAGCTCATGGCTTCTGACTTTTGAAAAACACATATTTACATGTTTCCATTGAAAGTAAACATAGGGCGATGACCCTTCACAATGAAAACATAACAAGCTATCTCACTGTGAGGAGCAAATCATCAGTAAACAGATCGGTGGGAGGTAACTTCATCTGGTTAAGGAGAGTATTAATTCTTTGTAAACATTTTGAAAACTAATTTGGTGACCCATAAAAAATCTCTGGTGACCCACCTTTGGGTCAGGACCCAGACTTTGGGAATCACTGCTCTAAACAGCCAAACAGGTGCTGTAATCGTTAGCATCTGTAATGGTGGGGTCGACTCTCATTGAATTGATTGCTCTGTTGGTGAGTTAGCCTTGCTCATGTGTACCGCTAATATTAGTTTTTTCACCATCAGCACAAACAGTGTGTTTTCATTGCTAATGGAGGGAAATGCATACAGGCCCAGGTGATGAGCGCTGCCTGGTTCCCACCAAACATGACTCCTGACATTCACGCCAAAAGCTCAGTCTTTGCAGAGAATTTTCTTTCTCACAGCACTGGAAAAGGTCAGATATCTTCCGTTCTTTCAAGTAATTCATTTGACCTCATGTATTTTTCTACATTATCTACAAATCCGGGTTTGTTCATTCATTTGTGTGTATAAAACATGTGTTTTTGTGATCCATAATAGAGTTTTCTATTAAGTCCAGGCATAGGCGCAAATCCCGGGGGGGACGCAGGGGTCATGTCCCCCCCTTCCATAAAGTTGTCCCCCCTAAAAAATCCAGTTGTAATTAATTTTCTAATAGTAACGTTTTCTTTTTCAATGGTGTAATACAAGGCATGCTACTTACAACACAAAGATTGACGAGTTTAACTATTGAAGGATCACACACACGCCCCTGCTCAATCCTCGCAGTGGTTTGATCCAATCTATTTCTCCCGGCACGGATGCTGCAGCCGCGCACACACACGCGCAGACAAATAAACGCATACAGACAGAGCGGAGGGTAGCGGTCAAGTAAGTAGCTTTCACTGAAAGACTTATCAATCATAACTTCACTTGTTAAACAGACACACAGAGAAAATGAAAAGCAAATGTCAACTCCTTTTTCCGAAGTCTGACAGTATGCTTTAAAAAAAAAAAAAAGTCGCTGATTAAGCTTTCCATCCGATGTGGTGCGTGCACACAGACACAGACTACAGAGCCCCAAGGATCGCGATTAAGTGCATTAAAACACTGAACAATTTATAAGTTTATTATCACTCCGTTTGCTGCTGGCTGGCAAACAGCCTCTCCTTTATGATGCAAAGACGGCTGTGACAGATAAGACAGACAGGTGACATGCTGACATCCTCGTCCTCTCATTTATGACACAATATTAAAGTAGGCCTATTTAACATGACTCTAGTGAGATAGAGGCATCTCTAGTGAGATTTATGAATTCATAGATGAAGCCATTATTTATTAATGTTGTGGACGTGTCGCTTCCACATTCATGCCAAAACATTTTTTCATGAACTAAAGGAAAATTAAATCTCGGCTGATTATCCATATTTGGGACTAGTACCTGTTTAATATCACAATATAAAACAACACAGCAGAAAATTATAGCATTTATTTTTATGTCCCCCCCCTAGGAATCAGTCTCTGAAATTTTACTGATTATTGTCCCCCCCAACAATGAAACGGGATTTTCGCCCCTGAGTCCAGGAGCCTGACTCAAGTTTAGCTTTCTAGACTGAAGCCCTGATGACTTGGAAAGACTCTTTTTTAGCAGTGAAATCAATTTTACTGTTTTGTTATTTCTGTCTGTATACGGCTGGAATTTATTCAGTTTGGAGGCAGAGTGACTCAGACTGAAACACGGGGGACTGGAGACTTGACTTACACTTGATGACTCGACAACAAGGCTGGCGTGCTCTGCCTGTCCTAGCATCCAAAGATTTTGTGCATGTTTCCCAACTTTCCCTTTTAATACTCCAACATTTTATCATTCAGGGTCTTTAGTTTTGATTTTGATTTTATGGTACACTGTTGGATTTTTGGTGACACACGGCTATGATAATGTTATTCTTCTTAAAGGTTAAAGAAAAAGGTCAACAAGCATCGACCTTTTACCTGAGCGTAGACGCTGCGCAGAACAAGCAGCAAAGCTTCAGTCAGCTGAGTTAAAACTTACAGGAGCGACCTATTCATGGGACATTTGGATCATCCAGAGGTTTGGCCAAAATCAGGTTAAACAGAAATGAATGTAGAAACGGAGAAAGGACACAGAATAAAAAGCTCTCCTTGGACAGGCCTCGCTTTAGCAAAAAGACAAATTACAGCCCACCCCTAAATCTAATTATATTTGTTCAACCCCCACATGAAAAATAGATTACAGCCTCTCCTCGGCGTACTAAAGCCCACAGCGAGCTCCCATCACACACAGACCACAGCTTAACTCACTCTCCACAAACAGCATCTCCACGTCTCTGTGACCTGTGAGTGTGTGTGTGTGAGTGTGTTCTCTTCAGTGGAGAGGACTTTTTCTGCCACAGATGAGTCGATTCATAACAGAAACAGGAAGAGGACACGCGCTCTCTAATGACTGGGTTACTGTGGAAACCAGGTCAGAAATGAAAGCACTCCATGACAAAAAAAAAAGGAAAAGAAAAGAAAGGAGAAGCCCTCAGGCTTCACTTCGCTCGGTGGCTCCACCTCTGAATAAACCCTGATTTAATTTGTGCACACACACACACACGCACACACAGAATGTCAGAGCTGTGTTTCATAATAACTCGGCTTGATGCAGACGGTGCAGTTTATCTTTATGTAAGTGTATATGGATTACCTCTGAGACATAATTAGTGATGACAGGCTCATGTCAGGTATCTAATAAACTGTACACAAACAACAAAGCACAGAAAATACAGGGATTCACATTTATATCACTGTGGTCTGTTGGCTTTGAATCCAAATGTGAGGTTTAAAAGAAACTGAGAAAGTGAAGCTTAACTTTAAAGAGAGGGTTAATCTCTCTTCACTGGCTTCCAGTGGCAGCTCCAATCAAAATCAAAGCTCTTCCTCTGGCTTACAAAACATTGACAAGAACAGCTCCTGCCTACCTGGGGTCCCTCATCCAGGTCTACACTCCTTCTGGCCCACTACGCTCTGCTTGTGAAAGATGCCTAGTGCTCCCAGCCCAGTGCGGCTCCAAATCTCTAGCCAGACTCTTCTCCTCTGTGGTTCCCAAATTGGTGGAATAAATTAACAAACTCTACTTTCTCCTCTTTGTCCTCAGGGAAAGACTGAGTCAGAAGGTCTCAGACCCAGCTCTTGGTGAATTTCAGCACTAGTTACTGAATGTTGTTGAAGTTTGAAGTATATTGTTGCAGCAATTCATTGTGGTTTGTTGGCTTCATCATTCTACAGTATTAAAAAAAAAAACCTCCTGCACTTAATGGCAGCTCCTGCAGCCACGTAACTTGTAGCACTTTGTTGCACTAACTAGGTTTTTCCTTCTGTCTAAATTCTTGCTTGTGTTGTACGTCGCTTCGGACAAAAGCATCTGCTAAATGAAATTGTAGAACTGTAGATATTGTGACATTACTCTTATTGTGGGTATTGCATCCTTTAGTAACCTGAGTTATCTTCAAACAGATGAATGACAAAACCATGTTTTGGCTCAAAAAGTATAAAAATGTTGTTAGCCAGTATACTACAGAACTCAATTAAAGAGAGGGTATTTTACGTTCCTATATTGTAAACATGAATATAAAGCATCAATGCTGGTTGTACGTGTGCTGATCCCTGAATCTGTCTGTTAACTAGCTAAACACTTTGTTCTAGAAACAACTTACGATCTTCATGAGATCTAAATGAGACTTAAAATGATGAGGTCATCACAGAAGAAGTCTTGTAACCTGGTAATGACTAGTTATAGAGGTGGGGCCTCAAACACCAAGGTCTATCCATATCTCAAACCCCATCAGGCCCTTCAGAGGTATGGCCAATCATCAACTGCAGCAGAGTGAAAGGTGAAATTTATTCACAAAAATTTCCAAAACAACTCCTCACAGAGGCCACAATTTTACCCAAATCTGTGTAAAAAATATGATATTTTTGTAGGAAATTTTGTCAGAAACACATCCATGACATTTTTAAAGCTGTACGACTTTTACTTTTTTGTCTAGAAGCCCAAATGCAGCAGCCTGCGTGGGCTGGATTGAGTAATACCATGTAATTTAATAGAGGGAGCTAAGAGGGCTTCTGTGGAGTTCACCAACTTTAAGGGCTCGCCATTCAAAAACCGGGTTCACAATAGCGTTTTCTATAAGAAATTTTGTAAAGCAGGGTCTAGTCTGTCATCCCAGCAATTTTCAAGCCGATACCACTTATGGTTTGGGAGGAGATAATTTTTGCAGAAAGGGTAAAAATGCAGGGAAATCTTATTTTGAAAGGCAAATTGCTGGCTTTCTGTGTGAGATAGGGCCGTGGTGCCCCCTACCTTTTTTGCGCGTCTCAATGAGACGGACATTTTGACGTTGGTTTCATCCCTCTCTCCAACATTCCTACTGCCCCTTAGAGCCATTTTAGTGTTTTTGAGTGCTTAGGTGGTGCGAGAGAGCATATTATAGGCTGTTGGGGGTCATATTTGGTGTCATATCCAAATTTTTGGTGATTGTGGGGTGTATGCCAATTTTGGTGAGTTTACAAACATGTTTAGGCCTCAGACGCCAAGGTCCATCCATATCCCTATCCCCAGCTGGCCAATCAGAGGTTGCCTCGGAAGATCTAGAGATCTTCCTGCCTTGAGAGATTTGGGAAATCAAAGAATCTTCACACCTCAATAGATTTTCGTGCCTCAAAAGACCCAGAGACCTAGATCTTGTCCACCTCGTGAGTTCTTCCTGGAGATCACGCCACCTCAAGAGATCTTTGCGCCTTAAACACCAAGCCCTCAGCTCCACCAATAACAGTCTTTTAGAGAACTGGCTTATCAAAGGAAAGGGGGGTTTTGGAGTGGGGAGCCTTAAAGAGACGGCAGCTTAAACCAACAGACGTCCTGTCCTGTCCTAAAAACAGCACAAAATCTTCACAAGATCTTCCTGAAATAATGAGTTAAACACCTAACAATCTCTGAACTGGTTCATGACACATTGGAGA
Organism: Halichoeres trimaculatus; assembly: GCF_033239565.1. Classification (NCBI taxonomy): domain Eukaryota; kingdom Metazoa; phylum Chordata; class Actinopteri; order Labriformes; family Labridae; genus Halichoeres; species Halichoeres trimaculatus. The sequence continues at coordinate 5,107,129 of NW_027437189.1, read as the reverse complement.
GACCGGGCCTCAAACACCAAGATCTGCCCTAGAGAGCTGGCCAATCAGAGAGAAGGTGGTTTGTGAAGTGAGGATCCTTAAAGAGACAGCAGCTAAAGCAAAGTGTTTCGGACAGAGGCTTTAAAAAGGTTTATAAAACACTATTGTGAGAAACACAGATTTTTTTGTTTTATCTGTAAAGCATGAAAAGCCACTGTGGAGTTACCAGAGGACGCAAAAAAGCACAGTACCCCCTCTTTAAACTGGATTAATTCCCCTGATAGCTTGTTAAAAATTTGTGTTCACTAATAGAAACTGCTCAAATACATTCGACTGACTCCTAAAGCTGCTTATGCTTTCTGACAAGACTTTGCAGAATCTCAAATTGCAATGACATGTAAGCCCTTGTGCCTTTTTTTATCCCACCTACTTTGGCTTTTTATAAATCTCGCTTTAGCACGACCGAAGAATCCCAAATGAAATGCAAAGTGGCAGCAGAGAGAGCAGCCACCAGTCGCGGCTTGTGAAGAAAAGGGCAAGCCACAACGTTTCAGATCTCTGGACCTGTCAGCACGTTAAAGGAAGTCCTCTCCATCAGGGGTCGTTTCTTTTAAGTCTTCTTCGTTTCATACCCGTCCTTCACTCAGCATTGCCTGACTTCCTCAGCCTTTTCACCTTGCCCAGAAACCACCTGAAAAGGCTTTAGCAGGAGAGATTGATAGGGCATCTAGGGTATCGATCCTGGAAGGTGTTTTCAGCTTGAAAGACCCTGAAAAGACCCTTTTGATTGAGCGGAGGATTGTGGGAGTCCACGCCTGCCTGATGTGGGTGTGATCATTAATAGTGTGCTAAACCCCGGGGTCAGTGTAGTCTCCTGCTGTCAGGGGAGGTTGTGTCCAGAGGGAGTAATATGTTCACACAGCTCTGCTCCATTACCCGTCTGTCTGGAGAGGAGGAACGATGGTTTCTCCAGCACGTCTCGACTTCTTAACGCCGGAGAACCACCCAGACGCCTCTTTTTTTGCCGTCAGTATGGTGGGATTCTTTCACTCCATGACGGTATCGCAGCTCTGGGGTTTTCTCATTAACCTTTTCACACTTCAGAGAGGTGGATGACTCAGATTGTGTCGACAGTTACTGTAGAAGTAGCAAAATCACAGCTTCTTCATCTCATAATACCTGTTAGACCTCACAACATCTGTGAAGAAAAAGCCGGTGGTGTATTCTTGGAGCTGTGATAAGAACAGAAAGTCCTCACGCATAATCACTTTCAGAGCAAACTGGGAGATCCACCAAACACCACACTGCAAAAAAACTGGAAACATACCAAATGTTTTTGTCTGATTTTCAGAAGAAAATGTGTTTTTTAGGCCCCGTTTACACAACAACGTATCACCTGAAGACATTAAAACGCAGTGAAAAAATGCTGAGGGATAGAAACGCTGTAGTAAGCATGCCAGGCCTGAAGGTGGTGCTATAACTGTCTTGTCCAGAAGCAGCTTTTGGTAGATTACCACCGAATTAGAGTTGGGTCGATCATCTGATGTATTGGCGAATACTAAGAGCAGAAGTGGAGCAACAGTTGGATTGTTGGATGCACTAAAAACTCTGGCTTACTGTTCACACTGAAACGGTGTCAACACCGTTTCAGAAAATTCCACTCTAGAAGCAGTTTTCTTAAGTTTGAATTTGCGTTTTAGCTCAGCTAAAACGCCCTTTCCGGGTGAACAGGAGGACGAAATGCAACAAATCTTTTGCGTTTCACCCTAAAACCGTTGTCGTGTAAACAACCCCTTAGACTTAAAGGTCCCAAATTATGCAAAAATCACTTTATCAAGTCTTTTAGTGAAATTTGTGGGTCTTTGTCTTTCCTCCCAGCCCACAAAATGTAATATTTAATGACAAAACCTGTACTTAGTAGTGCTTGTGAATGTAAAATCCTGACCTAAAACGAGCTGTATGGACTTTGGGGATTTGCCGACGTCAGCGATTCCCTTTTTTGACCAATCAGGAGCAAGTCTGACCTGATTGGTCCACCGGAGCAGATACCCCCAATCTCCCTGCATCTGGAGAGAAATCTCTCCAGCAGCCAGTGTGTCTGTTTTTGGCTGTAAACAGCCACATAGTTCCATGCACAAGCTTTCCATCTCGGGAGAAGCGAAGACTAAGTGGCTAAAATTCATTTATGAGGGAACATAGCGCTCTAGCTGCAGTTAGCCTGTTGTTTTAGCCTGTAATGTTACGGTAAATGAGCTTCGCTGTTTTCTAAACATTGTGCACTTGGAGCTCGTGTCGCCGCTCTCAGTGACGCTGAAGAGCGGGCGGTATCAGCGGTGGCTAATTTACATATGAAGGCCACGCCCACTAAATCAGAGCGTTCTGAACAGAGGGGCTATGAGAGCCTGGAAACAATGCTGCTGTGCTTGATTTATTGGCTTTTTGGACCAAAACATGTTACTACCATTTCATGAAGACATCACTGATCCATATTAAACTGCAGAAAAGGAGCAGAATATGGAACCTTTAATATGAGCCACACTCACCTGACAAGTCCGGAAAAATGTCTTATTTCAAGTTATTTAAAGACAAAAATGAGTTCTGAATTGCTTGTAACAAGTACAAAAATCTACCAATGGAAAAAGAGAGGAGTTAGTTGAATTAAGATATTCTTGTTACAAGCAAATTTTCTAGCAAATTTTTCTTCTTCTTTTCTTTATCTTGTTTACAAGCACTGAAAAATTTAGAAATCTATTTAGGTTTATTCAGGTTTTATTCAGTTTTTTTTTTTGTCTTATTTGAAGTAAAAAACAGTCTTTTTAGACTTGAAATGTTCATTTGATCAGTCCAGAAATGTGTCTTGTTTCAAGTTATTTAAAGACAGAAATCAGGTCTGAATTGGACATGCACCGATCCTTTTTCAACATGTCAAAATTATTTCAATTGTTTTAGGGTTTTTTTGTTGTTGTTGATGTTGCATTGTTTTCTCTGGTTGTTTTTTTGTTTTTTGTTTTAATTTTTTCCTTTAATATTATGTATTTTTGTGTTTTCATTTGTTCTTTTCCCTGTTAATTTTCTCTTTTTTGTCCTTTTTGCATTATTTTCACATGTTCGAAAAAAGCATTCATTCATTCATTCATGCATCAATCTGTGCCGATTTCCTTAATTTTGAGTGATCAGTGATCGGCCCATCCTTACATATGAAACTGATCTTATAAACCTCCAGGAAGGTCTGACAGCCAACCTTTGTCACTTTTTGCTCTAAGACCTAAAACTCAGGACACTTTATTGGTTGTTTAAGTCACAACATAAAGATTTTTTTGTTTCACAGGTATTGTTCAATTGAAGGTATATGCTGTCAGTTTTAAGAAATAAAAAATAAAAATCTGTATCGTCCCAAATCGGTATCAGCAGATCAGGCTTTTCAAAGATGGGTGATCGATAATCAGCCAGAAAATTGTGATCAGTGCACCCCAGTCTGAATTTCTTGTAACAAAAAAGAAAAAAAAATCTGCCAATTGAACAAGAAAAAGGTGCTTGAAAGCTTGCTTAAAAATAGAATGATGTCTATTTACAAGTAACCTTTCTCATGTTCCATTGACAGACTTTTTTTTACTTGAAACAAGTAATTTAGACCTAATTTTTGTTTTTAAATAACTCGAAACAAGACATTTTCCTGGCCTGATAAGTTGAATGTGGCAAAAATCAAGTATAATAAGACAATTTTTACTTAAAATAAAACAAAAACACTTGATAAGTTTTCTGTTTTTTGAAGTGTAGGAAGAAAGGAACAGGCGTGTGATGCTGTTCTTACAACAGGAACATGTTCAGGTGACACGTCTCTTTGGTGTATTCCCGACACAGTCAGTGTTTGGATGTTTAATGAGGCTGTGACGCAGAGCTCATGAAGCTGAAGTGCTGTGAAACTCTTGGCATGTGATTGCTGCAAACTGCTAAATCTGAGTCATACCTCAGACAAGGAGAGCAGTCAGGCGTACCGAGAGGTATTTTTAGATTCAGTGTGACTTACATCATTGGAACTTATACGTGTACCCTTATACAGAAAACTACGGAGGAGGTTTAGGGACACTGAAAAAAAAGACAATCCATTTTTTATTATTTTTTTCTGAGAAGAAAAGTCAAAATTCTGTTTTTGTTTTTTTTTTTCTGTGAGAAAAAAATTAATCCCCGAATGCTGCCTTTATTTCTCGGAAAAATAGTATTGAAAACAAAAGGATTTTTTTTATTTTTTTTATTTTTATTTTTTTTTTACGGTAGCTCTCCTCTTCTTCTGTTAAAAACGTCCATTAAGCCAAAAGAGGTAAATAAGCTGCTATTCATGAATACAGACCCTTCTTTTCTAATGGTAGCATGGATCAGATGTGGTCCAGATGGTCTAGCAGCTCTTTTTTTTATTTATATAATTATTTTTTCAGAAATCAACAAATCTAACAATATTTTCTGGGGGTTGGAGACTCTGTAGGCCTCTCACTTGGTCCAAACCACTCACAGGCAGACGAGTCCTCCTTCTTTGCACAGCAGTCCCTCCCAGCTGCAGCCAGAGCAGACCACTGCATGCTAATGAATGGTGTCCCCTTTGGGTCACTTCTGTTGATATTTTGACATAAAAAAAAGAGAATGCAAAGAGGAAGGTTCATTTGTCGTTTTAAACATGTTCATTGTTTTTTTTTTCCCTTTTTTTTGTTTCTCCAATGAAGTTATCCTATTGCTTCCATGACAATTACATTTAAATGGCTAATTCTGTAATTTTTGTAGTGACATCATTAAGCGACTGCTAGCCAATGGCTGCTTTTATTATCCAGGAGTTGGTACCACTGGATGGATAACTGGGAGGGCATTTCAACCCTGGTCCGTGGTTTGTGAATTTTTTCCTCTGAGCATGAAGCGTGTGATGCTACCACTAAGCCCAAGATGTCTTGTCAGAATGTGTTTCAACGATCCAGCACTAGTTGGAAATGGCTGATGAGTGTTATGCAAACAGGATCTCTTAAAGACTAATCAAACATGTTTCAAATGGTTTCAACTTTATGAAATTGACAAATGCAGGCAATAAAAAGTGGCTGAAGTCATAATCTTCAGCTTCGAAGCCAATTACACATTTTTTTGGCTTACGGGGCTTTCCTTAGACAAAAAAAGAAAACATTCAGGAAATAAGCTCATGCTTTTATTTTGAAGGGGAGTGCCATCTACTCACACTCCATCACAGTAGGTAGGGATGATGCCCTGTGATGCTAATTGACAGTAGAGAAGACCCAAACGTGTTGTTTCCATGTGCTAATGGTAGCAAGAGGGACAAAATTATACAAAACTTGTAACATCAATATCTTAAAAACTACTAAGTTCTAAAAATGTTTACCAATCATGCAGTGTGTGGGAAGAGAAAATGTCTAATCTGACCAAATTATTTTATTGGACTACGCTGTGATCACAGTCAATTTAAATGTAAAGATGAGTTGTTTTGAATGGATGTGTATGTGGCTCCGGGGGCTTCAGCCAGCCTCTAGTGGACACTTGAGGAACTGCAGTTTCACATTAGATTAGTTTCTCAAGACTGAAGGTTGATGCTTAGCTTTTTCCACATAAGCTCCAAGGGAACTGTTGTATCAAAAGTTGAGAACAAAGAGAGAAGATAAGATTGAAGACTTTGTCAGTATAACCCTTTTTGACATCATACGTATCAGTTTTTTTGGTCCTGAGGCTCTGAGTGTTTCTCAGGATCTGTGTTGACTCGATTTCTTTCAGCACTCTTCAGTGTCAGGCTTATAAACCCTCCACTCTACTTGAAGAGGATCTTTATTCTGAAGGGTGCTCCTGCAGAGCGAAACTAAAACAAGTCAAAGTTACACACTCGTATCCAGATTTCCTGGCCGTCAAAGCGTCTTGTAGCCAGAGATTGTCACCACGGGAGTCTGTATTTCCGTGCATGGTGCGGGGTCTGCTTCCATTTGCCGTGACGGAGGATGAGGAGTCTGCGAGCGACAGTCCAGTGAGGGTGAAGCTTTTGTGGAGGGCTGTGTGAAATCTCAGATGACATGGAGAGGCCGGGGCTGTGGACAGCTGAGAAATCCTCCTCAGGCATAAATCCTCCAGACTGGAAATCTCTCCACCGCACGGCTAAGCTATAAATTCAGCTTAGTGTGCGTTTAGTTTGAATTTCCAACATGAAAGAGCTGAATTCGTGGAGGAAAATTGTATTTCAACAGCGTTTTTGGTGCATGAGAGTCATTCAGACGTGCAGTTTGTGTGATGATGGAGTCAGTTCATGTACTGTATGTGACCTATTTTATATTCAACACCATTTAACATCAAAAACCATGGTTGAATTATCTCTGGATTCCTCTTTTATGGTAGATGTTGTAGTCCTTAGAGGGTTGGGCCTCTTAAAGAGGTCAAAAGGTGAATCTGTGGGGTTTGTGAGTTGAATAAAAGAGAAAGTTTGAGTGTTTGAGTCTGTTTACATGACAGACTGTTGTTTCATTTTGTTCGTTTCTTTCTTGGAGACAGGATGTGCCAACAGTAGATTGTTTGCTAACGCTTGTTTCTTGGGAAAACATGACATCAGCAGCCCCCTTTTCACTTGTGCATTATGTCACCAGTTAAACAGCCACGAGCAGAAAGGAGGACACTCACAACAACAGCAATTTACTGAGCTGTGCTTCTGCTGCCAACTCGTTTCATGTTGGGAACGCTCCTCCTGTGTACTTCAGTCTTATTTCCTCTCAGCCTGTCTGTAGATTCCTTGGTTGGCTTCGACTTTTGAGGCATTCATTGGTGTTTCAATGCATTTATACCACAAATAAGTGGCCTGACATGCATACTCTGGTGTTTTTGGGAGATTCTGCAGTTTCCTTCCACAGGCCAAAAACATGCTTGTCTGGTCGACTGGTCACTCTAAATTGCCTTAGTTAGTCTTTTGATAGACTCCCAAATACAGCTGTGATAGGCTCACGCCCCTGTGACCCCAGAAGGGAAAAGATGTTTAATTTTCATGCCTTTAGCCTATTTCATTAAGTTATTTTTGGGCTTTTAATGCAGAGGATAGATCAGGAAGCGTGGTGAGAGTAGGGAGTGGCTTGCTGGATTGGCGTTGTCGGTAGGATTCCAACCTCGGTCGACCGTTTGTCCGACTTCCAGTGAATGCTTTCCATCCAGCACCGAGAATTTTACTGAAAATGCCCTAGTGAGAACAAAAAACTATGTTACTCTATTTTATTTTTTTAAATCAAATACAACAAACTTCCCCTAAAAAGTATCTTGTGCCATATCCTGCTTTCAATCAAAAATAGCCCAAAAGTGGTTGCTTGCACCTCTCTTGTTCAGTTGAAGTTGGGTTGATAGCCCCTTTCTCACTGAAGCATTGGGGTTTTAAAGTGAAAATGTTTCTTTGACTCCTTGAAGCTTGCGTGCTTTGTGTTGTGGTGACTCCTCAGATTATTTTCTTTAGCAACAAAAACGGTTTGGCTTGAGGCTCACAGGAACAGCATTTCTAAAAGTTGGCTCTATAAACCCAAACCATTTGTCATTAAAGCTCTTCTACATCAACTTTCCTCTTAAGACTCTTTGAGCAGGCGTAAAATATCCAATCACCCCCTGGTGAATCTGTCAACACTGACAAATCCTAAAAAAGAACAATTTGGAATGAAAACTGATGTATCAAACAAGGACATAATACTGAGGATAATCTTACTGTATTTATGCCACAAAAGCATCTGGGCCTCACACACCCCTTTTCTGACAGAGCTCGTTCAGTGCTAGTGCTAATGCTGTTCTTCCTAAGAACCAGTTTGGTTTTCCATTGGCAAAGAGCCAAGTCAGGGCCATGCCAAATCATGGTAACAGCTGGTCAAATCGCCCACAAAGGTATGTAGTAAGTTAATTCACCAGTGCAAACGTAGCCTCCGCTCAGGTGCAGCAGCTTACTGTAACGTCACACACAACAAACAGTGCTATCTGTGGGGCTGAAACAAGCACCAATATCAAGCAATGCTCATTAAAAATCAACTCCATCTCAGTTCAGAAACAGGCACATTACAAATCCAAAAATTTTCAGAGCTCCCCCTGAATATGTCAGATCCCCCATAATTCCAAACCTGCTAAGCACCAGTTTTGAGCACCTGGAGGCAGTCCTTTGTCTGAGTCAGGCACTGGCCTGGAACTAGCTGGTGCTGGTGCTGGTTCCAGGCCAGTGCCACCAGCACCAATTTGGTGGAAAATTAGAAACAGTTTCTGCTAAAAAAAAGAAAAGTTGGTCCTTGGGTTTGTTCTTGGTGCAAAAAAATAAAATAAAAAAAGGTGTTGTTCTAATTAAATTTTTAAATTGTTTATCTGTGCAATCTTCAATATGTTCACCTCTTTGTGTTTTCAAATATTCATCTTTATCTGACTGACTGGATTAACCTTGGAAATGCATTTTGAGAGCATTGGTTAAACATCTTCTCAGTTCATTTTTATCTGCTGTATCTGTCAGAAACATGCAGAGGTGTGAAGAAAAAACTTTGCACAGGAATATTCTGCAGTTAAAGAGAGAAGCGCATGAAGTGTGCAGATTCTCTAGTGGTTAAAATGTACTTCACATGTTAAGTGTGAGGGTAGATGTGCGCTCCAGCGCTGATACTTATCATATTTTTAGCCAATACTCACTCATTTTTATCTTGTTTGAATGTAAGCCTCGTACTTTTATGAAGTGGCGCGAAACAGAAACTGAAAGTGTTCGATATTTGAGGATAAATGATTTATTGTGTAACTCCTGAAACCAAATGAGAAGACCTCACGAGTAGAATATCAGAAAAGACTGTCTTCAACGCACCTTCCTCCCTCTGCTGTGTGTTTTTGTGAAGACAGGAGTTCAGGTGTGAATGGAAAGGGCCAGACATTGGTGTTAACTCAAATAATCCACACATGAAAAGAAATCACAACGTTCAGGTCCATAAATAATGATTATGTGGAATTAAGAACGATAACACAGGAAATAAGTATTGAACACACCATGGAAAGGCTGTATACTTTGGCAAGGAAATGCACCATACCACCTGAAATCTGTCAGTTATTATTACTTCAACTTCCAATCAGTGCAAACCAACATCAGCTGGGCTAGAGCAAATTGATGGTCCTATAAAAAAGGTGTTTTTTCACCAAGCAGTTAAATACCACACACCTCATGATGGGTAAAGGCAAAATGCTCTCTAAAGACATTCACAACCTGATTGTTGCTCAGCATCAGAATGGAACTGGTTACAGACTTATATCAAAGCACCTGAATATTCCAGTCAGCACCGTTGGAGCCATTATTCACAAGTGGAAGAAGCACCACCTTACCATCAACAGGCCACGCACAGGAGCTCCTTGAAGATTTCTGACCAGGGAGTCAGAAAGATAGTCAGAAGAGTACACAGCAAGCCAAATACCACCCTGAAAGTGCTCCAGAAAGACTTGGAGGCAGCAGGTACAATTGTTACAGAGAAAACAACAGGCCATGGCCTCTATGGACACTCAGCCGCAAGACTCCATTCCTCAAGAAAAGGCATGTTGAAGCTGGTTTAAAGTTTGCTAAACAGCATCTTGACAAGCCTGTAGAATACTGGGAGAATGTTGTCTGGTCAGATGAGACCAAAACTGAACTTTTGGGCTGTCATACTACAGACCATGTTTGGAGGAGAAATGGCACTGCACATCAGCCAAAAAACACTACACCAACAGTGAAGTTTGGAGGTGGAAGCATCATGGCATGGGGTTGTTTCTCATCTCATGGTGTTGGCAAACTTCATCTAACTGACAGAGCAATGAATGGAGCCATGTATGGGGAAACTCTTGATCTGAATCTGCTGCCATCCACCAGGATGATGAAGATGAGACGTGGCTGGACCTTCCAGCAGGACAACGATCCAAAGCACACGGCAAAGTTGACTCAAAGAAAATCAATCTGCACCAAAGAATATTCCAGATTTAAAGACAATCTGTGCAGAGGAATGGGCCAAAATCACACCTGAGCAGTGTGGGCCATTAGTTCAAACATACAAGAAGCTTCTGGAAGCTGTCACTGCAAACAAAGGCTTCTCCACTAAATATTAGATGAGTCTCAGTTAGCGTGTTCAATACTTTTTTCCTGTGTTATCGTACTTAATTCACCATAATCATTATTTATGGACCTGAATGTTGTGATTTATTTTCATGTGTGGATTATTTGAGTTCATACCAATGTCTGGGAGAAATTTTGTTTGAATTGCATCTTTGGAAATAAATGTGATAAGAAAAAAAGCAGAAAAGGTTGAATCCAATCTGCAGCTGAAAGGTGTTAAAAAAAAAAAAAAAAACACCAAGTACGAGCGGCTGAAATATAATTAGTTTAAATCAAGAACGAAGCGACTCTGGCGAGAGTCCCAGGGGCGAAAGGCTGAGATGCGAGGTTTTCTCTGTTTGTTCTCTTTCCTCTCGGTCGCTGTGATTTCTCGCAGAGCGCTCGTCAGCAGTCTTGGTGCGTCTCCAGCTCTTGTTCCGCAGGAAACATATTCAAAACGCCAGAAAAAATAAATGACTGTGCCCTCGCTGCTTTTATCTGCTTCATGGTGGAAATCCATGAGGATTGCTTTCTGTGTATGTTTTCACAGTTTTGTTTTTTATCACGTTACTGTGATTACTCTTCCTGCCGAGCAAGGCCAGTGTAATAGAAATTATCTCTGTGTGTATTTATGATGCATGAGCAAATACGATGGTCAGACTGAATCCTGTTTATGCCTCTTTACCCTTGGCTGAACCAGAGACTAATGGAGGTTGCTTTAATATTTATGAAACATCTCCCGTACACTTGGCTGGGTGTCTTTAGTCGTATATACAAACGTCTGATACAGCACTGGAGCGTTTCAAGCTCACGCCTAATCGACTGTCTCTTCTCTCCCCCCTTCCCCCTGTGTTATCACCATCTGTTTCTCCATATTGTGCGATCCTCTGTTTCTGGTCCCCGTGGTTCACCACCAGACGCTACTTTTGGCCTCCTGCTCGGTGTGTTTGTGGTCTGCGGCCTGGCTCTGCTGGGCCTCCTTACGTTCGTCTCCTGGAAGCTGTGCCTCGAGCCTTGGCGGACTAAAGCCCACTTCCCCGGCCCGCCCCTCACCCCCGACTGTGGCCCAGAGCTCTGCCCGCTGCAGCCGTCCACCCCGCTGCCCAGCCCCCAGCAGCCTCCGCTCACCATGGCGACAGAGAAGGTGAAAGACCCCGTGGGCTCGATGGGTTTCCTGGAGGCGGCGGTGAAGATAAGCCATACATCCCCTGACATCCCCACTGATGTGCAGCTCTCCATGAGGGAGCACTTCCTGCGCCGCACACAACGCATGCAGAGGCAAACCACTGAGCCAGCTTCCTCCACCAGGTCAGTGTGCTAAATCCTTCTTCTTGGCTGTTTAACCTGGCATCCTTCAAAGCCACACTTTCATAGAAAGCTCCAAACTCACTGAAACAAACGGACAAACATAAACAAGCTGTTGGTTGTTAAATCCACCACAGGGATTAAAGCAGAGACAAAATATCAATACAGGAATAAATTGTTCTCCTGACTTCTGTGATTGGATTATTGTTTCCCTGGTGACAAATACAGTTATCCATTTAAAACTAATATGAGACTCTGAACAGACTCCCCTAACAATCTGACCCAACAATCACTGTCACATGACTACTCGTACAGCGACAGTGCCTGATGTTCAGACTAAACTGCTACTGTGCCTGTTCTTATCCAAATATGAGCTGGGGGACAGAAATATTTGTTTTTTTCTTTTGAGAGTCTAATCACTTCTTGACTCTGCCTCCCAACATATTTTACTATCCCTGAAAAAATACACAAAAACAGCAGCTGTCAATCATCACTAAATATGAAGTAAAACCTCGTTTTTCAACCTTTTATAACTAACAAAAAAAACTTTTCAGAAAAAAAGAGGACTTGCATACAAGGCAGACAAATAATATCTTCAAATCACCACAACAATCAGGCGTGAGAAACATTTCTAAGAGGTGTATTAATTTTTTAAAGTTTGACCACAGCCCATCTGGAATGACTGGGGAGATGGTAGATTTTTTTTTACCTATACTGCAGCCAGCCACCAGGGGGAGCAGTTTTTGTGGCAACCTTACTTCAAGACCGTCACAAGATGATGGCCACTTTTTTACAGTCTATGTTGACTGAAGATGTGAAAAACTGAAAAAATAACTTAAAATCAACAACAACAAAAAAACGATCAAAACACTCTGTTCTAGAAATAACACAAGACTGTCACAAGATCTCAGTGAGACTTCCTGAAATTATTTAGTCATCACATCAGGATCTACTAACTCAGTGGTTCTCAAACTTTTTTCAGTGACGTACCCCTATGACATGTATTTTTTTCCACCAAGTACCCCCTAACAAGCGCAAATTAGTTTTGGTTGGAAAAAAAAAGTAAAACAGCGCTGTATTATTTGTGTCTATTAGATAAAGTACTCAGTTGAAGAACTTAAACCTTTTTGGATTCAAACATCAATTAATTTAATTGTGTTAAACAGATTTTTCTTGGTTGATTTTTTTATATATATATACATTTCTGAATCTTGTGTACCCCCTGGAGTGCCCTCACGTTCCCCCATTTGAGAACCACTGTACTAACTAATAAGCTGAAGCAGTGAGAGCTGGCCAATCAGAGGGAAGGGGGAGCCTTAGAGAGACATCAGACACACCGACACAGAGGCTGCAATAAGAGTTTTCCAAAACTCTAGTGAGAGGATAATAGGAATTTTTATGGCATAAATCAACCACAGGGGAACTAGATGGACAGTATCAAGCCTAAAAAGCAAAATACCCCCTTAAGGCGCTGTCACACTGGCCATCCATGCTGTGGACACTGAAGTCAAGTATGTTTGGCCAGTGTTAGTCTGTGTTGCTCTGTACTAAGGATTGTTACCAAATTAGGTACTTTTATTTATTTAACAGTACCAAGTTTCGGTACTTAAACACATTCTTGGGACTGTGAGACTGTGAGGGACTGGAGTTGTAGGCAATTTTCTACGCTGGTCATGAACACAGCATTGCAAGTTTATAAATCCGATCAATCAATTTTTGTTTTTTTAGCGCCAAATCATAAAAAACATTGAGGTCAGGTCTAGACCCGTTAATATTAATAAAATTATATTAACAGAAGCCCAACATCAAGACAAGATAAGGAGTCTTAGCTTATCTTAACCCACCATGAGTACAGCATTTAGCAAATTACAATGGCAAGGAAAAACTTCCCTATTGTACTGTGTTATTATATTGAGAAAAAAATATGTTAAACTGAAAAACTTTGAGATTTTGTTATTCAACAAATTTATATTTATTACCACATAAACACACAAAAAGTACTGAAAGTTGAGTACTGATACCAACTGCAAGGTACCGGGCATCAATACCGTATCGTTTCAAATGTGAAAGGTACCCATCCCTAATCTGTACTGTGTTCAGACACGGTACACTTCCTCGGCTTTGGCACGGTACACTTCATGCACAAGCACAAGCATACGTATGCAGCAAAGACATGACGTATAATCTATGATAAACAATCCCTGCAACTGCTCCTTGACAATTATTTCCAACAATGGCAGCAAAGGGTCCACAGTAGTGAAATCAAGACATTATTGGAAATTCAGGTGGATTCCAATATTCAGGGTCAGTTGGATAAGTCACACAAAAACTAACAGGTCTTTGGTCAGATCTGAGACCATCTTAAAAGTAAAACACTGAACATGTCATATTTTGATGTTATGACAATTGAACAAGAGGCAATCATGCTTAAGTCTGGTTCATATTGGAGTAGAGCAAAGGGGCCAATCATGCTTGAGTACGGTACAAGCGGTCAGTGTTGCTGTGCCTTTAAACTGAAATAATCTCCCTGATAGCTCGTTAAAAAATTGTATTCAAGCATGTTCCTAACGATCAATACTTCATTAATTGTTAACGTCACTAATGGAAACTATTGACTGCTTGAATACATCTGATGGACTCTTAAAGCTGAATGTGGTTTCAACTTCGATGACAAGCAAGCCCTCGTGTTTCTTTAATCACAACTGCTGAAAAAGACGGCAGCTAAAATGAAGCGTTTGGGCATGGGTTGGCCCCAGATTTAGAGGCTTTAGTCCTTGTTGCTATGTACCCATAATTCCTCTCTACGGTTAGCTGTTCACTTTAATAAGGTAAACAAAAATCTCCAATTACATCCACCTGTATAACAGATTCACAAGACAGTGAGTATAATTTAAACATGTATACGTAAGCAGCAACATGGGAAGCTCCTTTACTCCAACATTACACCGAGCCTTTCTTCTACGTGTTGTTTGTTTTTCCAGAAAGTAGCATCCAAACACCCAGATATATCACTAATAGAGGTGGAAACTGTAAAACCCAGGCAATTTTCTGGCCGATAAGTTCATTATAATAAATACTGTAGATTGTGTTGCCTCAGAGCCACTTCTGCTGGGGTCATTATGGTAAAACTAGTTATATGTAATGACTTCTTCATGAGGACTAATAAAATAAAGGGAAAACAACACTTTGCTTAAGCTGCACCAGAAGACTCACAGAAATGCAATTTTCCACTATGTTAATAACTGTGCTGAGTGGACCACTCTGTGTATAACGCAGAAACACACGTTAAAGGTTGTTTGGGTCCTTAAAGAAAGTGGAAAAACATGAAGTGTGTTTGTTGATGTGATTTCTTTGGACTTTTATAATTTCTAAAGGCAGTTTTACCTTTGTTGTGTTTCTTAACAAATAGTTTTTATGATACCTATGTTTTCCTGAAGGCAAAAGGCCAATTAAAATGTTTCATATGCTTCATACTGATAGTTATAAACTTCCAATAATAGAGAGGAGTCATCAAGTGTGGAGCATCGATTGTAAAGTTTCAGTCACTGTAAATGACATTTTTCCACATTTAGCTCTAAAACATAACTTTTTCTGCAGATTTAGAGAAATATTCATGAAATATATTTGTCAAATATTATATATATATACAAATTTTGAATGTTTTATCTAAACTTTTAATGTTGTATATAATGTTATAAAATGAATGAATGTCCTGATTCTGAATATTAAGCTACGTTTCTAAACTTTTTTAGTTCACATTCCAAATATTTAGCTATCATGCTAATTCACACTCCCACCCACAGGAAGTACCAAAATAAAAGTTGAAGGGAGACATCCAGCCAAGTGGATTTTGAGAAAGTCAAACACAGTCGGCTAAATCAGCAGTTAGAAAATAAACGTACCAAGTGCTGTGATGGCGCTGTTGAAGATCCTATGGTCGACATCGAAGAAGTAAAGCTTGACATTCACAGAATCACTTCCTCAAACTTTTATTTTGGTGCATCAGGGGAGAGTGTGAATTAGCATGTTAGCTAAATATTCAGAAATCTTGACTAAATATTTAAAGATCTTTGCTCAAGATTTAAAACGCTTTGTTAAATATTTAAAAATCTTAACTAAATATTTAGAAATCTTAGCTAAATTATTATAAAAACCATTAAATGAAAACTAAATGTAAAGGTATCTAAATGTCCTGATTCTCAATATTTAGCTACATTTTTAAACGTTTAGTTTTCATTCGAAATGTTTATCTAAGATTTCTAAAATTTAAGCATCAAAATATCACTTTTTTGCGGATTAGGAGACATAATAGCTCAATATTTAAAATCAGAGCTAAATATTTAGAAATCTTAGCTAAATATTTATGAAAACTGTATGTTTAAAACGTACCTACATGTCCTGATTCTCAAAATGTAGCTACATATTTAAACATTTAGTTTTCATTCCAAATATTTAGCTAAGACTAAATAATTGTCTAAGCTTTATAAATATTTAGCTCAAATTTTTAAAACAGAGGCACCACAACATCACTTTTTCTGCAGATTTAGAGAAATATTTGTGTTATATTTTTTGTCATATATTATGTTAATGTTAAAAGTTTTTTCTAAATATTGAATTTTATGAATAAATATTTAGCTGTGTTTCTAAACGTTTAGTTTACATTCTAAATATTAAGCTTGGATATCTAAAAACTTAGCTAAGACAAAATATTTCCTAAGATTTTTAAATATTTTGCTAAGATTTCTCAATATTTAAGATATCTAGAGATTAAGCAAAGGTTTCCAAATATTTAATCAGGATTTCTTAATCTTGAGGTACATCTTGAAATATTTAGCTAATTTGCTAATTCACACTCCCGCCCGCAAGCATCAAAATAAAAGTTTGAGGAAATTATGTATATTATAAATATTTATAAATATTTGCTTAAGATTTAGAAATCTTGACTAAATATTTAGAAATCTTAGAGAAATATTTAGTCTTAGCTAAATATTAGAAACGTAGCTAAATTTAGAATCAGAACTTTTTTTATATCATTTAATATTTAGAGAAAACATTCAACATTTTTATAGAATATTTGACAAATATATTTCACAAATATTTCTCTAAATCTGTAGAAAAAGTGATGTTTTAGAGCTAAATGTGGAGAAATGTTATTTGTAGGGGGTGTAACTTTACGATCAGCGCTCCATAATCTAGCTGCTGCGTGTTGCTTCTGATCGATAGCAGAAGATGTGAGGTGGAGTAAGGTTACATAATCAGTAATCCTTCACTGCTGCAAAAAACCCACAAAACACTTCCTGTCACTCCCTCACTTCTCATCTTTCATCCTTTCTTCCCTCTGCAGGCACAACTCTTTCAAGAGACACCTCCCGAGGCAGATGCAAGTCGGCAGCCTGGACCTGGGAAATGACTACATGCTGGACAAAGACGAGAAGTCGACCAGCATCGGCCGCATCCAGCCGGAGCTCTACCAACAGAAGACTCTGGATTCGGAGGATTCGTCCAAGAACGGCAGCAGCAAACACTGCGGCTCCATCAACTTCTCTCTCAAGTACGACTACGAAAACGAAGCCCTCCTGGTCAACATCATCAAGGCTGTGGATCTGCCGGCCAAGGACTTGTGCGGCACGTCCGACCCTTACGTGAAAGTCTACCTTCTGCCCGATCGCAAGAAGTTTCAGACACGAGTCCACCGGAAGACGCTGAACCCAACGTTCAGCGAGAGCTTCCAGTTCCCCGTGCCGTACGAGGAGCTGGCGGTGAGGAAGCTGCACATGAGCGTGTTTGACTTTGACCGTTTTTCACGGCACGACATGATCGGGGAGGTGGTGCTGGACAACTTGTTTGAGACGTCGGATCTTTCCAGGGAGACGAACATATGGAGGGAAATCCAATACGCCACCAGTGTAAGAATCTATCAGCTTTTATCTCTTATAGATCCAGTTTCATATGACTGGAAAAGATGCTTTTAGTCAAGCGTAAAACCTATACATTACAATCTATAAGTGCTCAATCAGCTCAATATGGTCATGTCCTTTAGAGCCTTTCAAGAACAGAGGTTAGAGGGTGAAACAGAGACAATCCTGCAGACGCAAGATCAGAGTTTGGCTCCTGATTTCCCGCTCCCTCAAACTTCAGAGCGGATTGTTTGAAGTGCAGCTTTATCATGACCCCTATTAACTGCCTGCACCATCAATGTTCTGCCTGTCGGATGATTTCTGCCACGTCAGAAGTTTTGTTTCAGCTGTCTTGCACTTTTAGCGAGTCCGGCGTCCCACATGGCTGCGTTCAAAAGAGGCGTTCGGACTGTAATGAGCTTGTTTGAGCACTTGGATTGTAATGAACCGTGATGGTGTCACTCGTGAGGTCCATGCTGATGTAGAGATGGAGCAGAATTGGCACGGCGGATAGAAATAAGGTCTATGGTATGTTGAATCGTGTTCTTTCACCTGTAGGAACCTCAAGGTGTTTTATCAAGTCTGACACAGCAGGCTCCTCTTACATTAAATTGGTACGAGTACTCAGGCGTTGAAAACACGTGATTCTTATGGAAACCGAGTCTTGAGACGCTGTGCTGTCTTCAGAGATCCCAGAACCAGGTGGATTTACGGTGCAATCCCTTCCTTGGCGTTTGACTATTAGCTCTTTCAGGGTTACAGCCACTTTCTCCCATAAAGCCTGTGCAAGTGAGTGTGACAGAATAAAGGTAATGACCAAAGAAAAGAAATGAAGCCAGCTGGCAGTAGGTTAGTGGGGCTTTCCTCCAGTTGGCGCCAGGAGTGAGAGACTTCTGGTTGAGTGTTGTTTGTCTACAGTTAAAAACAATTCTGCAGGTTGTTGCTCTCACAGTTTCCAGCAGGGCAGGGTCGGAGATACATCACAGTCTGTGCATAATTTCAACCAGGGTCACTCGCTCCATTAGGGAATTTAATTCAGTTACTGTCCTTGTCCCAGTATGAAAGCACCAGACCAGAATCGATGTATGACAAAGTATGCACGCCTCCTCGACAGAAGGCGGCCCCTTTCAGCTACTCCTTAATGGACCCTTCTGGTTGACCTGTTCCATCGCATCCGTAAAAACAGTAAACACCAAAATACAAAGGAGCAAACTGATAGAATGGATGGAAGAGTGGAAACAGGAACAACTTAACGTCAGTTCCTTCAATTCCTAATTCCATAAGAGCCATTTTGCCTCAGCTCACCTGGATTTGAGTAATTCAGGAGACACTAAATCTGCTTTAGCTTCACAATTAAGATAAAAAAAAAACTGTAAAAAAAAAAAAAAAATTAAGCATGGTTAAAAACTAGTAATTAATTATCTAAGAAGTTTTGGTGTTTAAAAAATTGTATATGTGCCTCAGTTTTATTTATTCTAATAATTTTCCAAATATTAAAAAACATCTGAAATTTGCCCTAACCCTAATGTTAAAGAATTTGCTAAATTTATGAAGTTTGTATAAATTGCAATTAAAAAAAAAAAAAAAAAAAAAAAAAAAAAGTAAATAATTAGCAAACATTTACAAATATTTTGAAATTTGGCAGAATAATTGCCAAAGTTTAATAAATTTGCAAAAAAAAAAAAGAAAAAAAAAATCAAACATTTGCTTTATTTAAAGAAAAAAATCTGTAAAAATGTCAAGAATTTGCAAAAATTAAAAAAAGGAATGATTAATCCCCCAAAAAATTGCAGGAATCCTAAAAATTCTGAAAATTGAAAAAATTTGCAAAATTACAAAAAATTCAAAAATTTAAAAAAGGCAAAAGGCAAAGATTTGAAAAAAAAATTAAAAAAAATCTTATTTAACATAGAAATAATAAATTGATGTTTGATTATTATTATTTATAAAAAATATCATAATTAATAAATAAACAAAGCAAGTTTATCTGCTATCAAAGTGGATTACAAGGAATGATGTGATGGGGAAAAAACAGCAACGATGTGTTGGTGGCGTACTCTGAACTGGATCGCCTTAGGACTGCCTACTAACATTTCGGGTACATGTCCTATATTTTGATTTTGATTAAATAAGTTCTTGTTGTTTCTGTAAGTTGGCCTTAAATATCTGCTGTTACTGGTGGAAATGGGAACATCAAAATACCTACCTCAGTTTACCTAATTACTGTTCAAATGCTTCAACTACTAAAGGTTGCTAACAATAGCTAAGTCATGATGAAGGCTTAACATTTTTTGAAAGGTTTTTTAAAAGTCTTAAAAGGTCTGAAATTAACCTCAGGGTTCCAGCAGATACCCTGATAACGCTCTGGCGCCAGCTCTATTAAAGTAGGTGAAGGGTTGAAGATTCACAAAGAAAGGACAAGTGTTGAACTCAGACAGAAGACACATTCTTTGATTGTCCACAATCGACCTGGTGCAGAAAATCCCTTCTGTGTTTTTCAGTTGCCTCATTTTAACTGTCCAATCAAATAAAGGCAAGGGCTAAAGCATAAATGTACAAATGTAAGAATTACAGCATAATCGTATTCAATATAGTTTATCCTTTGGAGGACATGGTTTCTCATGGACTAGAAACCAAGGAAATCTTTACCGTACAGATCCATTTTTATTTTTTCAATACAACAGGCAAAATGTGGTGCTCAATCAAAACTCAGGGAATCAACAAACATAATGAGGAAACATGCAGGAGAATCAATCAAGAAATCCATTCGTTGCAACGAGTTAAGCATATTTGCATGCATTTTAAACAAACTGATAAATTCCCATGAGCAGACTGGGGTCATGTGTCCCAGTCTTTATTTAAAGTACACACACTGTCCTTTCTGCGCATATAAATTGTAAGCATTAACACTTTATATCTTCAAAACTGTAGAAAATGTTGAACGCATATATGAATTGAATCAAATATACTGTCATATATTGTTATTAGTAATATTATATTGAGTTTTATCATTACCATTTTTATGTAATGTTATTTTATTTTATTTTCTTATTTTTTAATTGGGTTGTTATATATATTTTTTCTTTTATTAATCTGTAATATTTTTCATTTTATTTATTTCCTCTGCTTTGACTAACCTTATCTGTAAGTCTTAAAAAATGCAAATAAAAAATGAATAAATAAAACTAAATATTATTAAAAAATAAAACAAAAATATTATTAAAAAATAAAAAAAATAATAATTATATTAAATTAAAATATAAGAAAAAATAATAAAATAAAAGCATTATTAAAAAATAATCAAATAAAACAGAAATAGATAAATAAAATAGATTTAAATAAATAAATAAATGAATAAATAAATAAATAAGTAGTACCTATTGGGGTGGATTATAAGACCTGAAATAAAACCACAGACTGATTCTGGAAAGGGTTTCACTTCCAACTACTTCTCTTTTTACTGCTGTACATGAAACATTAAACAAAAACTTAGACGCATTTGAAAAAGTCTTCCAAGTCCACGCTCCAGAGATCTATAACTTAACTTTTGAGCCAATAAAAGCAGAAAATATTCAGTATTCTTCTTCTTAACTAACGTCCAGGGTGAGCTGAATGAAGCCTTTCAGTGTCTCCACATTGGGAGTTTTTAAGAAGGTATAATTTAATAAAAAAGCTTGGCAATTAAAAATGTAATATCCCTGCAATAAAAAACACCCTCATTTCAGTCTGGGTTAACGGTTTAAGAGGTGTGTTTGGGAAATTAAACTCCTGGCTTCAGCCCTTTAAATGTGAATCAAACAGTACAAAGCCATCAGAGAGCCCAGTCTTATCAAGGATCAGACATATGGCTCCGGTTTTAGCTTTAAAAAAACATCATTTTCACTTATTAGAAAACATAAAGAGGGTCATTTCAGCCACGAGGTGCTTACATCTCACACACAAAAGCATATCTCAGACGAGGCTGACTCATACAATCATGTTAGCGCTGGCTTTGTTACTCCTTGATGATGTCCAGGAGCCATTTTCACCGTCTAAGTGTTCCTTGTGTCTGGCACAGCCGGGCTCTTATCACTTAATCACCTCTTCGGAGGCCTTATATCTGACAGATTTTGAACTCGAGCTTCTTCAAGGGCTGTTCAATAACCTCCATGTTATTGCTTAGGAGGCAGAAAAAGACGCCGTCCTTCTTCTTGGCAAGCAAACTTTATCGAACTGCCGAATGATTTTATGACAAAATCTCTTGCTCACATTAAATTTAAGATTGGCAACATAAAGAAAGCACAGATGGTGGATCAGGGAAACAAAAAGAAAAGCAAAAACAAGCATGAAGCGGTGTGTAGTTAAAGTCTTGAGTAGTCACCGCTTTGAAAACAGAGCAGCTTAATGAGAAGAGACACCCGTATTGAACAGTGGGAGAGGAGGAGGGAGGGTGAAAGAGAAGAGCCAGCAGCTCGGCTCAGTTCATAGATCAAGGAGAGATATTCATCAATAAGACCAACGTAAAGGCATTACTAAGATAAAGAGTCTGAAGGAGACTGTGAAGGAAACTCGTTGACTTCACACCATTCCTCATGTGAGTTCGATCTGAACAAACTATTTAAAGAGCGTCTTTAGGTGCTAATCAGGGACAGGAATGGAGGAGAGTGTTTAACGAGTGGAAGTGACTAAAAACAGGAGATGTGACTCTTTAGCACAAAAATATAACCAGACATAAAACATACATGTCGCTAAGACAATGACAACTAAAGTAACTCTTGGTCTAACATACTCCTCAAGCAAAAGAAGAACTCAGAGTAGTTTGATTCACATAAATTGTTCATGTAAGTGAATAAATCTTGTGCCTTCTCGTATTCCCTCTGTTGCTGGGTTAGCACAGCTAGCTTGTCCATTTCATTGGAGATAAATCTTACGTTCCCAATAACGATGGATGGAAAGACAGGTCGATGACGTCGTCCTCACCTCCTTCTCCTTACCTTGTGGGAAACATCCGGCCTTGCACCAGGTAGCGCTGACATGCTACAGGCTGCTAACAGCTGATTTCACATGTAAACAATGAGGCCATGGTTACATGTAGGATCTCCAGACAAACACAGGAGAAAAAATAGTAAAAATATCACTGAAGACACAAAAAAGTTTGGTGTCCATGACCAACAAATGAGCCATACAAAGTGCTGACCCACTCCAAATATAAAAACAACAAAAAAGAGATGAAAAACAATTACAAGAAACGCACAAAGAAGAGAGAGCTGCTGCAACGCCTAGCATCCGTCTACAGCCATCGTAGTTAGAAAGTTGTTTTCTCTTTGGTGAACCAAAACTAGATCAATACATCTGCAGCTTTCAAAAAAGACACAGCGCCCCCTATTGAAGCGGAGTGAGACATTCTCGGCCAGAAGTCTGAATGCCTTTTCTGCATGTAGACGCAGACAAGACTAGATCCCTGTCATGACTTTACAACCAAGCTATGACCTTAGTCGGACTGCTGCTTACAAGAAATTACAGAGTAATGACCCACTCTAAATGCAAAAATGACAAAAAAGAGACGAAAAAATTACAAGAAACAGACAAAGAAGACAGAGCTGCTGCAACAGGCAGCCACGACCAACAGGGCGGCGCCTAGCAACTGTGATTGATGGGTACTGAATGAGGTACTTTTATTGGTAGCGACCAAATTCTGTCAAAAGTACCAGGTACCGATTTACGAAGGTTCAGGTACCTTACCCCATCCTTGTGACTGTGAGGGAGTGGAAGAGTAGGCGATTTTCCATGCTGCACATGAACACAGCATTATAAGGTTATATACCGAAGAACAAATATGTTAAATTGAAAACTAATGTACATTTTAGAAATAAACAAATTTGTATTTTTTACTACATTAACACAAAAAAGTACCAAATATTGGTACGGTTGCGTACCAATACCGATTGCCAGATACTGGGCATTGATACCATATTGTTTCAAATATGAAAGGTACCCATCCCTTGTCTCTAATGATCTTCTTGATAGAGAGATCTTCACTCATCGAGAGAGCCAGAGATCTTTGCACCTTTAGGGGTAGACCTCAAGAGATAGAGAGATCACCTTGCACGATCTTTGCGTCTCTAGAGACTTTTGGGCCTTGAAAGATTGAGTGATCTTTGCGCATTGAGAGATCTAGAGATATTTGTACCTTAAGGGGTAGAGAGTTTGCCTCAAGAGATAGACATAGAGAGATCACCTTGCAAGATCGTCTGGTCTCTAGAGATCTTTGGGCCTTGAAACATCTTTAGATCTTCGTGCATCGAGAGATCTAAAGGTCTTCACATCTCGAGAGATCTAGAAATATTTGCACCTTTAGGGATAAAAAGATCTCTCAAGAGATAGAGATAGAGAGATGACCTTGAGAGATCTTTGCATTATGGGACATCAAGAGATCTTAGCGCTACAAGAGATCCAAGAGAGTCTCAGCTTCCTTTAAAAGTATGAGCAATGAAAATGCTAATTGAAAGTGAGGGAAGCAACAAACATCATCATCTTAAAACTATGAATCTCTGGGGGACATTTGGGCCAATTCATCAGGTAGAGATCCCTTAATCATGATTATGATTTAAAATGTTGGCACCTGGGGTAAGTTAAGGGTTATTGAGGACCGTCAAGGACCACAGGACCTGAATCAAATCATCACAGAGTTGTAATGTTAGCTGTTCCTGCTCAGAGTAAATTAGTAAAGTGACTTAAAGGACAGACTGAAGGGCTGGAGTTACTCAGCAACATGCCACTTCTCTGGCACCGGCTTCCCCGCAGTCATTCGCCAAGCGTGGCTAAAACATGATTAATGCGGCACAGACGACAGGCATCAAAACAGGCCGTGTTCATACAAGGACAATCAGCGTGTCACTTCATGCTTTTACTGCACTCGACATTTCTGCTGTGGTCTCACATCTCGGCTGAACCTTCACACCCTTCAAACCAAATCCTTCACTCCCACGGCGGAGAAAGCCAAATTGTGCCCGAACGTGTGAAGAGACGTTAAGACTGCAGCACTCCACCAGACGTGTTGAGATTTGCCAATCAGCGGGGTTCTCACCAAGCTCGTTCACAGAGATTAGGAGTCTGTGCGGCCTTAATACTGTTTATAAGAGCTGGAGAGAGGAACTCACATGAGACTGATAACAGGACTCCTTCAGTTCACTTGAGACTATTACCTAAGTAAGCTCTCATAACGGACTCCCTCCATGTGAGTGAAAGTTAATATTTCAGGAGGTAGACGGTGTGTGCTTGGAAAGTTTTGTCTGAAAACTAATTTCGAAGGAAGAAAATATTCTGACTCCGGGGATCTCTGGGAGTCTAAGACTCTTTCACTCTTTGCTTGTGCGAGTAATTGGGCTGGAGGGTGAATTATACCTCTTTTCTGGTTTGTTTTAATTAACTGTCTGGACTGATGATGATCTCTGGGCAACATAAAGGATGTTTTGTGAAAACTGCGCAGAGGATAATGAAATCTGTTGTTTGGCAGGCTTATCATGGAGGTGATCTTGCGAGGAGTCATCCAGTTTTTCAGAATAAAACAGAATTTCAGAATAACTTCCAGGCCTTGAAGTGAAGCCAAGTTGTTCAGTTACTTTTACTGTTTTTCATGTGTGATTAAACCTGATAGATGACTTCAGCTGAGCTCTTCATTTTCATCAACTTCAATGAGACGTTCTATTACATAAATATGCAAATTCAGAGAATCTAACTCATATTAAAGTATTTCCTATGAAGTCAGACTCAGCAGGAGGTACGCTCACCTGGAGACATCTATCCTTCATACGTTCATGAGAGTTCATTCATTTTAAATGAAAACAAACATGGACCAAAAGGAGGAAGTTTGTCCTGACAGCGCTGACCTTTGAAGGGTCGGAGAGTTGGAGAGTCCAATGTGAAGAAGCCTGTTTAAGCTTATTATGTCTGATGGACCATCCACTTTGGTTTAACCATCTGGTAGAGTTTGGTTTGCTGAACAAGCGGGGACCGGTTTGCACAGGAAACAGGGAGTGCAAACACAGGTATAATGTTCGGACTTAACCTGTGCAGATTTTAAAACCTCTACATCTTAAAACGTTGTAGAAACCCCTCAATTTGTCTCTCTTCAGAAATGGTCTGATCTAAAAATAGCAACAGAGATTCTCGCCCCTCAAGAGATCAGGAGATCGAGAGATCTTTGCACTTCGAGAGATCTAGGGATCTTCCTGCCTCAAGAGATTGAGAGATTGGAGGATCTTCGAACCTCAAAAGATCCAGAGATCTTGAAATCCTAGTGCTTCCAGAGATCTAGAGATTGTCAGTTTCATATATCCGCCATGGAAATATTTCTCTGGTCCATCTGGGTAGCAGCTCTTCAGATTTGTTTTCCGAGGCAGGAACTTCAAAAAAATCAGCAGCTGGTGATTGGACGACCGTTCTGATTGACACGCTCACCACAGACCAATCCACATCAGGCCACGGTATGACGTAGCTTATGTGCGCTGCTGCTGAGAAATGATAGACGAACAACTACAGGAACACGAGAAACAGCTGTGATAATGGGGTTAGACGACTGTTGTTTTTGTAAAGTCAACTTAAGAATCAAAGGAACGCTGACAAGTATAAAAGTCTGCTGATGTCACGTCTGCTCCCACAGCTCCTGCCTCTCTTCCCTGATTGGACGGGTCAGAATTTAGCTGAGTGAAATCGTTGGTCATCGGAGCCTTTCAAGATGGACCTGCAGGAGTTCAGAAACTGAATCAGGCAGGTCCGTCTGCTCTGCAAGGTTAAAGAAACATAACTAATGGCAAACTTACCAACAAAGCTAAACCCTGGAATAACGAAAAAAAGACAACACTAATCAAAAATAAGCCACAAAAGGCAAATGCTAACTTCATTTGCACAGAACAAAATGAGAAAAATAAAAAAGAACTGAGCTGTAAATCATGCGAAGCTACTGAGAGGGTACCAGAGGGACAGTATGAGGCCAAAAAAAGTCACAGTACCCCCTCTTTAACGTTTGGGGCAACAATTCAATAGACATGAGATTTTACAGAAGCTCATGTAAACATGACATGGGATTGGAAACATCAAGAAAAAACATTAGAATTTATGAAATAGATCTTTTTTTCAGGCAACTGACTCAAAAAGGAGATTTAAGAATATACTCAGAGAGCGCAGACCTCTACCCAAGCATATTGTGATTGTCACCAACACTTTAGCCCGACTTTAATGTTATACTCCTGTTCAGCAGACTGTCTGCTACAATTTGGTGTTAGTTGCAGGTTTGTACGATAATTTGTTTCCTGACAGTGTTGAAAATTATGATGACCCAGTACATATTTCATTTTCGGGATCTTAGTATCCAGAATATTGCCAGGATCTGGATCGTACTTTTACATCTGTCAGAAATGATGGTGACCTTGTCTTGTAATGTTTTGCAAAGCAATCCGACCATTTATCATGGAATTATATACACATTAATGAGTTCTGTATGCTAATGTTCTGTATGCTAAGCTAATAAACTCTGCCTTTCAGCTCTGTATTTAAAAAACAAGTGTAACAATGCTGCCAGCCTGTGAAAACAAACATTGTGCTTTTGTCTCCAAACACAAAAAACCGTATAATCAGCCTGTAGAGCTCTTCAGTCCACCTTTAAAACAATGGAGCGATTACCAAACAGCAGGAACAAAAAGCTGTTTGTGTCCTCGCCAAATGTGCAAACAGAGACGTTGCATTATTTTGCATCGCATTACTTCTCGTCGTGTTTCACCTGTGCTCTAATTAGCTGGCTTACTGCCCTGCGTTATTACTTATGGGAGCGAGAGGCCGCCTTAAAATTTACAGTGTGGTTTTATAAACAGGTTATGAAGACGCAGGTGAGGCTGAATCTACTTTTTCGCCTTCAGAGATCGAGCGGCCCATGAATAAAAGACGCCTGGAACAGACCTTGAGGATGAGATGATACACTTATTCTACAGGATTCAACATCAGAGCGTCAGAGTGGAATGTGAATCTGACACACTGCTGGTGTGTGTGTGTGTGTGTGTGTGTGTGTTTCCACAGGAAAGTGTCGACCTCGGGGAGATCATGTTCTCACTTTGCTACCTGCCCACCGCCGGCAGACTCACACTTACTGTCATCAAGTGCAGGAACCTGAAAGCCATGGACATCACCGGATACTCAGGTGTGTGTGTGTGTGTGTGTGTGTGTGTGTGTGTCTAACACTCACGATGAATGGGTTCAATTTGAAAATTCAGCTGTAAGCTTTTCAGATTAGGTGAGCAAACACTGAGAGCTGCTTTCACCGCTCGTTAACATGCATCACTTGCAAAATTGAGACATCGTTAGCAAACACTTTCAGGCTGTTTCTTCTACAATCGACTTCTGTTTCACTTTTTAATTCCATGTTTTTCAACCATCACTTGTAAAATGTGACGTTTATCGTTAT
This sequence comes from Halichoeres trimaculatus, assembly GCF_033239565.1. Taxonomy (NCBI): domain Eukaryota; kingdom Metazoa; phylum Chordata; class Actinopteri; order Labriformes; family Labridae; genus Halichoeres; species Halichoeres trimaculatus. The sequence goes on along the minus strand of NW_027437189.1, from coordinate 5,079,441 downwards.
AAGAAGCCAGAGTTCAGGTGATCTAGGGTAAATGCAGCTTACATCAGACTAAAATGTGCGTTAAAGGGATAGTTCAGTTTTTTTTAAGTGGGGTTGTATGCGCTCTATGTGACCACTAAGGACATTAGATACAGTAGAAAGTTGTCTCCTCTCCCTCAGTAAGACACAAACTTTAATCGATGGTGACAAGGAAATAGACGTTAACAGGGAGAGACGGTACCAAATTCAAAGGATATTTTCTCTGCCCAGAAGAACTCAAATCAAAAAGTAATATCACAGTTTAAGAGTACGCTACATAAAATATTTTTCAAGTGCATTAAGTCTTCGGAAATATAAGCATTTATCTGGACCTAACTAACACATGTGTCCTTCTGCGCAGCGCTAGTGCGCTCCGTCCCCCCTCCTCCTTTCAGCTGTAGGGAATGTAAACAAGCTATGCTTCGAGCGCCGGTTGTAGCCTCGTGTAAGTTTGATCATGTATCGTAATTCTTTTGTTTGTACTCTAAGGATTGTGAGGCAGCGTAGGAAATTCAAAATGAGTGACTATGACAGCGACGATGAAGTTTCATTCACTTTGGAACCAAAAGGATACCTGTATGAACCGGAGTACACAGAAGGGGAGCTGCTACAGATGGAGACTGAAAGGAATACAGAGGAAACATCCACGGACACTGGACATCGAAATGCTGAGTGTTACTGCTGCCACGACTGTTGTTGTTGTTGTAGCTGTTTCAGGACACTCCAGAATTCAGAAGAGCAGGGAAATCTGTGAGATGAGTTATACAGACGGCTTGAGAGCCAGCAGTGTCCTCTAACTCAGACAAATCCTTAAGAGTGTCTGTAACCAAGTTCCACTCGTGACAGCAGTAACACTCAGCATCCGTGGGCATTGAGTCACAGCTCAGACATTTACACCACTGAGTATTTCCGACTCTATCTTGATGTCTAGTGTCCGCGGATGTTTCCTCTGTATTCCTTTCAGTCGCCATCTGTAGCAGCTCTTCTTCTGTGTGCTCCGGTTCATACAGGTATCCTTTTGGTTCCAAAGTGAATGAAACTTCATCGTCGCTGTCATAGTCACTCATTTTGAATTTCCTACGCTGCCTCACAATCCTTAGAGCACAAACAAAAGAATTATAATACTTGATCAAACTTATACGAGGCTACAACCGGCGCCCGAAGCATAGCTTGTTTACATTCCCTACAGCTGAAAGGAGGAGGGGGGACGGAGCGCACTAGCGCTGCGCGGAAGGATATATGACCAGTTAGTTAGGTCCGGATAAATGCTTATATTTCCGAAGACTTAATGCACTTAAAAAACATTTTATGTATCGTACTCTTAAACTGTGGTATTACTTTTTGATTTTAGTTCTTGTAGGCAGAGAAAATAGCCTTTGAATCTGGTACGGTATTTCCCTGTTAGCGTCTATTTCCTCGTCACCATCGATTAAAGTTTGTGTCTTACTGAGGGAGAGGAGACAACTTTCTACTGTATCTAATGTCCTTAGTGGTCACATAGAGCTCATACAACCCCACTTCAAAAAAACTGAACTATCCCTTTAACAGGTCATGTGAGAGGGAGACGGATGAAGACTGAAATCAGTATTCATCAGGAAGCCTCTGCTTAGCTCTCCCACTTTGTCCTCTTTGTTTATCCAAGGTGTTGACTCATCTTCTTTGATGCTCATCACTGACACTCAGTCCTCTGGGGAGGGGGCTTTAATGCTTAAGTAGAAACCCCAAAAAGAAAGTTGACTCCTGGTGATGAAATGCAACACTGATGGTTCTATCTTCGCCGACTGATTATCTGTCTTCTTATCCCCTCACGATCAGATCCGTACGTCAAAGTGTCGCTGATATGCGACGGGAGACGTTTGAAAAAGAAGAAGACGAGCATCAAGAAGAACACTCTGAACCCCACCTACAACGAGGCCATCATCTTTGACATCCCGCCAGACAGCATGGACCACGTCAGCCTGCACATCTCCGTCATGGACTACGATCTGTACGTATGCACGCCACAAATGTTGAGATTCATCCTCTTAATGTGTTTCCTCTGTTTGAGTTAGGGCTGCATGAGCATCTTAGCAACACCAGAGGAAGTTCACCACCAAAAAAACTAGAGCAGAAACCCTCTCAAACCAAAGATGAGCAGACAGAAACTACGTCCAGAAAGAAACTGCTCCAAATCTATGAGAATATTGATGATTGAGTACTTTAGGATTGGTAGTTTTTGTGGCAGGCTCAGGTGATGATGACAACGCCACCCATGGGAGTTTCACCCCAGGGGAAATTACTTTCACTTTTATACTGTTAAACTTATTTCAAGACACACAGGTTCAATTAATACAGGGTCAGAGACGTGATTGCCATAAAGAATAGAAACACTTTGTTTTTTTCCTCTAAAAGGACAGTTCTCTGGAATAGATGGACCAAAGGAGGAAATATCCAAAACAAACACCTGGAAACAAAAATGACCTCTAAAAGACACCGACACCAGGGAAGAGGACTGTTTTTTTCAGTTATTTTTGGGGCTAGACCAGAGGACCGCTGCTTGTTTCAGCCCGTTTCAGCTGTAAAACGTAAAGAGAAGAAATGTTAAGATCACCTCCTTCCTTGTGCACCCAACAACTGAAACTAAATATAAATCATGAACCAAAGGATAAAGAAAAGAAATATGAAACAAATCCATATTTGAATGAAGGAAATGATTCAAATTTAATCAATAAGAGTTCAACTCAGGAAATAGCAGAATCCAAGCTTAGACAGTACGCATAATGACGTATAATTTACAAAATGATAAAAGATATCAACCAGGCATGAGTGAACAACCAATACAATTACATTTTTTAAAAATTTAAATACCCCCCAAACTGTCTGATATAAATAAAAATAATAATAAAAAATAATAATAATAATATTTTTTTAGATAAAGAACTGAAATGAAAAACAAACAAAAACAAAGACCCTCTAGAGATTTTAGAAACAAGCCAGAATAGCTTAGTTTGTATTATAACTTTGAGGTGTCCATTAACCATGAAATGCCCCTAACACAATTTTTAGAGTGTATTATTTATTTATTATTTAACTGCTAAAAAAAAAAAAAAAATAAAAAAAATAAAAAAGGGACAACTGATTTGATTATAGACTTTGTAGATTTTTTTTTTTTTGAACATCTTCATAGTTTTATCGACTTTTATCCAGAAAACACGCCACAAATGGAAGACAAAAATTGACATAAATATAAATAAATAAATACATACATTTTAAAAACATAAATAGATCAATAAATAAATTAATAAATAAATACATACATTTTAAAAACATAAATAGATCAATAAATAAATAAATAAATACATACATTTTAAAAACATAAATAGATCAATAAATAAATTAATTAATAAATACATACATTTTAAAAACATAAATAGATAAATAAATAAATTAATTAATAAAGACATACATTTTAAAAACATAAATAGATCAATAAATAGATTAATAAATGAATAAATACATAATAGATTTATTTTTTTATTTTATTTCATTCTTTTATTAATACAAATCAATACAAAGAAAAAATAAAAGATCCCCAAAACTGAATGAAAAGGAGCAGAAAGAAAAAAACTCTTATTGTTTCTGCCCTTCCTTTCACAGGATAAAAATCAAACAATCACATAACAATTAAATAAGAAAATAGAATCAATATAGATCAATCAATAAATTTAAAAAAATTAAAATACATAAAAACATAAAGAAAGAAAAAAAAAAAGAAGTGTCAGGGTTACCATTTCCAAAGTATCATTTAACGTTTTATGTGATTCTGTTTGGTTTGAACTGGTACGGGCTTCACCTCTCTGCTACAAGCTAGCAAACACACCCTTCTCGACAACTTTAGCCAAAGGTCTCAAGTTAGCACAGACACTCTTTACTCCAAAACACCAGCTGCTCTGTAGCAGTCTTGATCCTGTCAGAAGTTGGTAGAAGTAGAGTCCGTGGTGTGGTATCTTTTCTGACAAATAGTTCAAGAAGACATTTTTAATCTGCTAACAGTTGAATTTCAGAGTTTAAAGAATGCTAACTTGTCTGAATTGGTGTAGCTAAACGCTGCTTCTGTTGCCAATATGTGTATGAATTTTCATGACGTGGGTTGTAAAGGAGTCAATAGTAGCTGCTCTATACTGGGTCCAACATGCAGCTTTAAAATGTGTGAAGCTTGAAATGTGATGAAAAAGAATTTCTATCCATAACCTGAGCCTGTGGATTTCTAGTTTCTCAGAGAAGAGCTGTGGTGAAGGAGCTTTGTGTTGACAGCACATGAAGCCGTAACAGGAGAGGGTGAAAGTGGACTCAAACAGCTGACAGAATGAGAACATGTGTGTCAGGGGTCAGGAGATGTGTGGTTCTCAGCAGGTGGTGTAAAAAACAGAGAATATGGAGCTTTCTGCAGGGTCTGTGTCGTTTCTTGGGTAGAGGGAGGCGTTTTGTAATAAATCAGAAGTTATGCAAAGAGAATAATGTTTGATTACGCTGCCGTCATCATTCATAAAGTGAAGATGTCCCCTGATGGTCGTCCGTGGATGAGTCAATCGTGGCGTCGGAGCCGCTCAGCTGCAGAGTCACTGTATCAATCGGCAGGACGTCCAGATTCAGATGTGTGTCTCCTCTCATTACACCGTGCCCTTCTTCCAATTATACTCAACCGTTTGATGTATGAGGAGTCCTGTCAGCTTGACTCACATGTATTTATATGGTACGTGTGTGTGTGTGTGTGTTTGTGTGTGTGTGTGTCCCCACAGGGTAGGTCACAATGAGATCATCGGTGTGATGAGGCTTGGGTGTCACGCTGAAGGACTTGGAAGAGACCATTGGAACGAAATGCTGGCTTACCCGAGGAAGCCCATTGCACACTGGCACCCCCTGCTGGAGTCCAAGAAGTCAGAGAAGGAGGTGGGTTTGAGACTGAAGTGGGTCCTCAGGTTTAAAAATCAGAGTCAGAGGTTTTGAAAGTTTAGGAAGCCCTGAAGGAAAGTCACGAGGAAACGAAGACACTGAAATGAAATGACGTGGAGGCGTCTAACGATCACTGGATGCAGGTGTTAAAGCGAGGGTCTGAAACTCAGTCTTTGCTTCCTCAGCTTAAAAATAAATGAACATTTCTGCCCATCACTCAGTCTTTTTCCCAGTATTTAAAGGTCCAACTCATATTTCCTAAAGTCTAAAGTATCATATAACTACACGCTCCTCTTTAAAATATCAATCATACACTGTAAAAAGGGAATCCTCAATCAGTAGAGGTGATGTAATTTCTTTTAATCAAACTTAATATTTTGAAGTTAAGGTTTCCAGTGTATTTTTGTGGATCATATCAACTTGAAATTCTGTGTTGCTCCAACTAAAAAAAGGCAGTAATTGCAAATAATTGAGTTGAAACAACCGAAAACTTTAAGTTGGATTGATGCAAAGTATTGAATTGAGAATAATCAAATTTCTAAGTTTGTTTGACTTAATTAATTGTGTTGATTTAACTTATTAAATTTGTTTAAATTACTTAATTTATTTAAGAGAGACTAATTGATGCAATAATTTAAGATGGTCCAACTGTTTTCTTTTTTCAGTGTATTTATATGTCTGTTATCACTCTATGCTGATGACACACGACCCTACATCCGAAATAGACTAATTAAACTTGATAGCTCTCTCTAACTGTTGAGCATAAATTAAATCATCATGTAATCTAAATTATAGAAAGACTTTCGTTTTAAAACTACAACACCCAGAGACTCTTGGAGCCAATTTTTGAAAAAATTGACTTACTGTAGAAAACTTCAAGGAGCTATTTGTTGTTTTAAGTTTTTATTAAACTTTATAAGACAGCTTCTGAGTCTTTGAGCTGTTTAATTAACAAATGCTCAAAGGCCTTTAAACAAAGCTAAGTGTTGGAGTTTGTATTATTCCAAATTTTTACACCAATATTTTTACATTTACTCCAAATAAATATCGGTCCCAAATATCAGTTATCAGCTTCCTTGACTGAAAAAAAAAAAAATCAGTTGAGTTATAATTTTGTGCTGATTAAAACTAAAACTGGCATGCTGATTCCTAAAAATAAACATTGCAGTCATGCCTGCTTCTTTCATATTTTATCAATATTTGAAGATTTTCATTTAAAAAAGCACATATCTGTTAAGTAAAGTATTTTTCACAATTTTCAAGAAAATGGGATCGTATAGTTCAAAAACTTGATGTGATAGAGAAAAACTGAGATCAGTTTTGGATTCCTCACCCAAAAATGAGTTAAAACACACAGGTGAAAATAATATGGAGCAATTAAAGAGAAGGGTAACACTAAACTAGATACACATGGAGCAAGACCTACAAAATAAAACAGAAAACACATAAAAACACACAAAGATTAGGGATGTTTGATACTACGATTTTTCAGACTGATATCAGTACGAATACTCCCTCTTGAGTACTCACAAATACTGCTTGTACTTTTAATACATACATTTATATTAACTGTGAAGGATAATTTATAACAAAGACAGCACGGTCACTTTGCCATTCAGTTCAAAATAAAACACAAAAAAATGTCTTTGAGTTTCTTATATATATATATAAACAAAACTGCAAAAAAAAAAACTTAGTTTTAGTCGAATTTTTTTTCTTTTTTTCCATTTCTTTCTTCTTTTTTTAAATTAACTGAAGAGCAAAATAAAAAAATAAAACATATATTCTCATTTATATATTCATAAATTCTCATTATTTTTTACCAGATTTATAACATTTCCAAACAAATGGTAAATGTAACATCTTAGTATTAACTGCTGTTGTGTGGTGGTACAGAGTCAGACCATCTCAACCCCACACAAAAACAACACAGGGTATGACATCACAACAGTGACACTATTGGTTGAACGCTGTAAAGTAGAGCAGAATATGACAGAAGCTTTAAAGTGATGCTCCGGGATGAAACACTAAGCGACGAGCGCCTCGTAGCCAGCTGTGGCGTCTGCAGCGGAGGTAGCGCCGTTTTACAACAGGATGGGAACTAGAGCCTTATTTAGCGGTGTTTTTGTGTGAAAGTAACGCACTGAAAATTCTCTAAATTAAGCGTAAATGCAGACCAATATCAGATTTTTTTGGTGGGAGTCCGTTTATTTGTGTTTTTGGTCAAGTAAAATATGGCCCCGTCTGAGTGCAGAGGAAACCGGCAGAGGAGCAGGGAGGGGGTGTTTGGTGCGAGCGCTCTGGGCTTCTGCTGCACAAAAACACTGCTGTAGGGGTAATTTCTGCCCTAAACCTTGTGATAGGACCCAACTTGTTCCATCCCGGAGTATCACTTTAAGCTGGGAGCGCGATGTATCTGAGTAGAAGTATTGGAATAGGACTCGGTATCGGCAGATACTCAAAATCAAATGACTCGGACTCGATATCGCCCTGATACCTGGTATCAGCCAGGTACCATCCCTAACCAAGACGACATGTGAGAACAAAGACGCACAGGGTGGGCTTTCCTTGTTATTGTTCTGGTTTTAATAATTCAAAGAACCAAGAAAATGTTTCATCCTCTTTTCTGTTTTTTTTCCTATTTTTGTGAGATTTCATGTGGATAACAGATATAAATTATTCAGCGTATGTTCCATGTTTGCTCTGAGTGCATGTCATTTAAATATAGACACATATAAACGCGTAGAGATAGATCATATAGATGAGATGGATGGAGTTTTCCTGTGTTGAAGTCAGTAAGGAGTTATATAAAGTTAAAAAAAAGCAGTGTGTGTTATGAATCACTTCCTTGTGTGTGTGTTTTTGTGTGTTTGTGTGTGTCGTGCCCTGCAGTGGAAGGCGAGGACGGCCAGCTTTGACAGCCAAGGCTCCTGCCCCTCACCCCGGCCCCCTGCTAGTCCCTGAGCAGAGCCACCTGTGACCCGGCAGCCCAGAAGGGGGTTTCCTCCCTCCTGCTGATCCACGTCCTGTCTGTCTGATTGAGGAGAAACACAACCCCTCTGTCTCCCCCTCTCACTCCCCTCCTCCTCCTCCTCTCTGTGTCCTCCTCCCCTCCCTCAGTCCCAGAGCACTCCCAAGAACTGATCTAGGACCAGTCAGTCAGTTAGATGTGTGAAGTGCAGTGTTTTCGGGGTCAAAGTTTAGGGTCACTGAATTGAAGATGTGGGTGTTGCGTCGACCTGGAGCTGCACTCTGACAGACGTTTAAAACTTGGGCTGTCCGAGCTGAGACGGATCTCTGCGTCCTCAACGGAGACTCTGGAGGAGAAGTGAAGATTCAGCTCTGTGCTGCAGAGACGCTCTGATGGAAAAAACTCACTCGGACCGCGCTCCCTGAGAGACGCTGAAGTTTCAAAGAGGAAAGCACGGCAGAAAATGAAAGAGACAGGATGTGAAGCAATTCCCACACTTTACAGCTCCCTCTGTCTCTCACTGAACCGCTGCGTCAGCATCGGAGCCGATCTCAACTGTAGCATCTTCGGACTATTAGATTCAGCGTCTCTCCATTAGTTGTTATTGTTTGTGAATAGAAATATGAAAATGAATTCCAGCTCCGGCTGAGTTCACCGTACTTCCTCTTTTGTCAATAACAGAAGCAATTATCAGAGGAGGAGATTTGGGTCAGGGTGGGTAAAATATTTGCTTTTCAGGAGCCAGAGGAGGAGGAGGAAACAACAGGATTATTGAGAATCACAGCGGAGCAAACTGGCTGCGGTGTAACGTCTGATTTCAGCTTCAACACGACAGTAACTGAAACTCAAACCTGGACAGGAAGGTGTGAAAAGAAGCTTTCAGCAGATTAGAGCTGGTGTTTGGGAGCTCTGAGGGTTTCTGTAAACTTTGAAATAGTGAGCACACTTCACGCACCCTTACCTCTTTGTCTGTTTGATGTTTGCTTTTGAGAAAAGTCACCCTTTGCTTCCAGTTTAAACACGCTAATACTCTTGTTTTCCCTCCGACTGAAGCACTTCTTTGTCTCCTCTTGTTTTGTTTTGTTTTTTTCTGGTGGATGTGTACAGTTTCTTGTTGTACAGCTGGTTTACTGTGTGTGTTTTTTTTCTAAACAGAAAAGAAATAATGATAGATATAGATAACAAAACATATATGAGACATTTTGAGTATACGTAGCTTTGTTGGTGGTGATGATTGAAGAAATCTAAACTCTTAAAAGGTGAGGGTGTTTTTGTCATTTGAGTGTAGAAACCCGCAGCTTTTTGATGTTAATCCCGTCATCTGTCATGCTGTTGTGCTGGGGTCACGTGTGTTTGATCGAGACAAAGATGGCGTTCTCCTTGCACAAGTCCCCTCTTTGTTTTTCTGCATTAACGTGCTAAATGCCCAAATCTATGGGAAGCCGTTTGAGCATCAGATGATATCAGTGATATCTTCCCATTGGCTACTAGTAAAAACCACTAAACTGCTCCCCCTGGTGGCTGGCTGCAGTATAGGTCAAAAAATCCATCCCCCCAGTCATTCCAGATGGGCTGTGGTCAAACTTTAAAAAAATTAATACACCTCATAGAAATGTTTCTCACGTCCGATTGTTGTGGTGGTTTGAACATATCATCTGGCTGCCTTGTATTCAAGTCCACTTTTTCTGAAAAGTTTCGTTTTCATTAGTCACAAGAGTCGGAAGGTAGAGTCCAGAAGTGATTAGACTCTCGAAAGAAAATAAAACTATTATTTTTGTCACCAGGCTCTTCTCAGATACTCCCAGAATCCCTCACAGTCTCTACCGCGCAGACTCTGGCTGTTTTCCAAACCGCCTACGACACTAGCAGAGCCAACTTTTTTGGCTGAAATTCAGTGTGTAGTAGGTAGAAAGCAAAAACTTGCAAAATCTCCAGTATGCTAAAAATTCCCGGATGTCCTATGGACCAGTCTACCTGGCAAACTGTTTCCCACAATGCTAATGCTGTTTACCGCCATCTAGTGGAATGAGTCAGCATTACAACTACAATACAACAACACAAACGTTAGACGGCCAGTGAGATAGAAGTGAAGTGATGTGAACAAACACCCGTAAATCTTATACTTCCAGTCGTAAAAGTGGTGTTAACTTCTACAAATTCATTAAAGCCCATATAAACCAATAATTCACCTTTAAAAACCATACGTGAATTATATAGAAGCATTTCTTTTTTACACCAGCTGTAAAAAATAAAAATCCCTTTCAGATTTATTTTCAGTAAACGATATAACTTTTGGTGTAAGATTAGAAATCAAGAATGATGATTCTGCTGTGATATGATTAACAAAATAACCAAATGCCCAGATCTGACAATTGCTTGTTTGTATATTTATATTAAAGGCAAAAAAACAACATCATCTGTATCTCCACCTTATGAAACCAGGGTAGTATACTACAAAACAGACCCAACAGAAAAGTTATACTACATACTACCAGCAAAAGCAGTAGGTAGTATGTAGAGCCTACTGTATACTACATTCACATGTTGTATATGTAGTAGGTGGTTTGGAAAACAGACTGGCTGCACAACTGATACTAATGGCAGCGTCTGTGACGGTGGTACTTTAGCTTTAAAACTGCACAATGGTAAATGGGGGAGCCACGCTGTCCACTCTATATACAGTCTATGGTTAAAAAAAAAAAAAGTTTTTCCAATTAATTACAGGACTTGTAATTAATTAATCTAATTAATTGCATTTTAATCTCATATCAGCTTAAGGTCCCAAATAAAGAATCTGTATTCTAGGACATAACAAAATTGTAGAGCATGACTAATCAAATGAAAACACAAAGAAGGGAAGATTTGTAAATCCACATTTTTTTCAGTTCAATTGTAACTGTTAGCGTCTATAGAAGTAAATTAGCTTGCCAATCAAAATAATGCTCGCAAACTACTGTGGGTGAGAGCAGTGTGCTCTTTGGATGAGAGCTCAGAATGGATATGAGGAGAAGATGTGAGATGACAGAGAGAAAGTTCAGAGAGAAAGAGCGGCGCCATCGTGAGGAAAGATGACAGAGATGAACATGATCAAAAAAAGTACCTTTTGTCTGTTTTTTGGATCAAAAACAGGAAGAAAGACATAAAAGAAGAGAGTCCACTCTTCTTAGGTAGTTCTGTTGTTTATATAGTCTGAGAAAACAAGATTATTTGGGTCTTGAAAGATCGTTCAAGATGCTCTGAAAATGGCTGTTTTAACATGTTAAGTAGCATGTATGTAATTAATTAATTAATTAATTAATGCGTTAAAGTGACAGCCCTAGTAGCAACACTAAATTGTTTACAAGTACCACTAGTAAAATCGAAATACCTCACTAGTAAAAATAGTAGACATAGTGCAAATGATGTAGGAGGGATTATGAAGAAATACAGCACCCTGATTGGTTGTTATATTTTCAAAAGCCAATGGGAAGCCAGAATTGTTTTTCCTCACCCCTAATTAGCATATAAGGATAACAAGCAGCACAAGCAAACATATTTCGGTCTACTAGTGACACTTTTTGCTGCACTAGTTCAACTAATGACATTTTTTGCATTACTAGTAAAGTCTAGACGTGCATTAGTAAACCAAAACTGAGTACATATACTCTAAAACTGAGTACATGTACTGTAAAATTGAGTACTAGAGAAGCTGAACTTTGGTTGATACCACTGATATCAATTTGTCTCAAACGGCTTCCCATACAAATCTGTCCCAGAAAACAGTGATTCAGACCCTCACGCTCTTCATTATCTCGTTAATGCTGCTGTCACACGATCGCCAATTAGTTTCATTCCTCACCAAAAACAATCATCGTTATCTGAAGACGACGCCATCGTGAGAAAAACAAAAGGTCATTTCGTCTGGTCACTTTAAATGCTCATCAAAGGAGAGGAGAGCCACGAGAGCGTGAACGCACAGAGCAATTAAAGCCTGAAGTCTGATAGAGAATCAGGTCAGATTAAAGGAGTAATACACCTTTTTTACATGTTTCGAGCGACAGCATTCAGAAAATAAACCCAGAGCACGTCTGTTCCCGGCTCCTGCGGCTTCGGGACGAGTCAACACCTGATAATTTGGTTTCTGTTTCCTCCGTCCTCTCGTTTGCCTCCCCGACTGGGGCTTTTGTTTTGTTTTAATACACGGCTTTATGAGCTCTGAGATGCATGTGCTCGCAGGGGTAGAGAGGAAAAGGAAAGAAGTCTCACAATTTGTCACCAAGCAGTGTAGGGGAAAAAAATAGAAGGAATTAACAGCAAATGTTCTGTTTCTCAGCTCGTAATTAGCCATTAGCATCTGACCTTGCACGGACGACTAATTGTGCGAGGAATGAGGTGTGGTGGAAAGAAAGCAGAGAGGTAGAAAGGTCATTTTTTCAGAAAGGAAAATAAGCCTGGAGACAAAGACCGCTGAAAACTGTTTGGAAAGCAAAACATTTGATTAATTTAAGGCTTTTCTTACATTTATTTAAAGGATTGGGAAATATATCGAATAGAAATCCAGATGAATAGGCTGAGGATTGGATTGGACGGGAGGATCCAACCACCAGTCGAAACAAGCTCCCAAACAATCTACAACTATTTTTAGCTTCTGAGGTAAAAACTGATTCACCTTTAGCAGAAACTCTTTTGTTTTGCCCCTTAGTGAAAACATTGCTCCATCTCTTTCAAATGACATACATTGAATATGTCAAAGTCCCAATTTTGCTTGTAGGTGATTGGCTCATTCTTACCCTTAAAGTAGCAGTGAGGAATTTCCATTTAGGGTTGATTACAGTGACACCTGTGGCTGGAATTGGTATTCTACAAAAAACTGAAATCTTATTAAGCATTTATCTCTAGTTTTTGGTAGAAAATGTCTTTTTAGACTTAATATGAGCCACATTTACCTGACCAGTCCAGAAAAAATGTCTCGTTTTGAGTTATTTACAGACTAAATGAGGTCTGAAGTGCTTGTGACAAGTTAAAAAAAATCTGTCAAAAAGTAACTTGTACTAAGATATTATTCTAGTTTCAAGCAAATTTTCTCATTTTTGTCTTTAAATGACTTGAAAAGAGACATTTTTCTTGGCTGATCAGGTGAATGTGGCTCATATCAAGTCGAAAAAGTCAGTTTTACTTAAAAAATGACAAAAACACTTGATAAGATTTTAGTTTTCTGCAGTGAGACTCAGTTTCCCATGAGTGCTATCGCCCACAGTCGTCAAGACTTGAGTCTTACCAAGGTGAGCATCTGTTTTGAAAGCATGAAAGTAAACCTGCTTTACTTTCTTTAAGACATTTTTCCCAGGCTGCAAAGCGATGAGGAAATATATTAATTTGTAGTTTGAAATGTGACAAAAAAATAACTCAGTTTGTAGTTCAGTGTCCAGAAGGTGAGCAGACTTTCTGTTTAGCATCCTTCACAGTCCAGTGCTGTAACACGCGTCTATAGTCAGTAAATCCTGGTTAGCTATGTCCTGCCAGTCATCTACCAATCAGAGCTAACATAACCTCACCCTTCATTTTATTCATAGACTCTCAAGTTTGAACAGACCAGGTCAAATTTCTCTTCCTTTTGCTAAACTTTTAGCCTCAATCAAAACCTGTTCTCTCAGGGAAATCTGTCTTGACTCAGAAATCTAGAAAGAGCCATCTTTGGAATAAATGGTTGAGGTTGTTGATTACCTGTAACTTAATAGCTGAAATACACCAGATGCATCTCCAGTCCATCTCGATAATGACACCAGATCAGAAAGGTTTCTATTCAAGTCAATGTGTCAACTTACACTGGATCCACTTTGTTTTGGTCCATCTGCGAGGCTGCTCCACAGCAAAAAAACAAAAAACAAACTGAAATCTTAGTGTTTTTGTCTTATTTCAAGAAAAATTGTCTTGTTATACCTAATATGAGCCACCTTCACCTGACCAGTCCAGAAAAATGTCTGATTTCAAGTTATTTAAAGACAAAAATGAGTTCTGAATTGCTTATCACATGTAAAAAAAAAAAATCTGCCAATAGAACAAGAGAAATTTTCTAGAAAAATTCCCTGAAACTAGAATAATGTCTTCATACAAGTAACTTTTCTCTTGTTCCATTGGCAGATTTTTCTACTTGTTACAAGGGACTCAGACCTCATTTTTGTCTTTGAAAGACTTAAAACAAGACATTTTATGGACTAGTCAGGTGAATGTGGCTCATATGAAGTCTAAAAATAAATTTTCAACCGAAAATAGACAAAAACAGTTTATAAGATTTCAGGTGTTCCAGTGTGGTCCACAGCAACAACAACAACAACAAAATCTAAAGTGTTTTTGTCTTACTCTGAGTTAAAATTGTCTTATTACACTTATTATGAGCCACAGTGACCCGACCAGTCCAGAGAAACGTCTTATTTCAAGTTATTTGAGGACGAAAATGAGCTCTGAAATGCTTGTTACAAGTTCAAAAAATAATCTGCCAATGGAACAAAAAAAAAAGCTTAAAACTAGTACAATGTCTTAATAGAAGTAACTTTCTCTTTTTCCATTGGCAGATTGGTTATTTGTTAATTTGTTTCAAGCAATTCAGAACTCATTTTAGTCTTTAAATAACTTGAAACAAGACATTTTCTGGACTGGTCAGATGAATGTGGCTAATGTTGAGTCCAAAAAGACATTTTTTGCTGAAAACACTGTTTTTTTGACACCTGGACCTTATTTATAGGTGTGTGCATGCTCATATACTCACTCAGACAAACATGGTGCAGCTCGGAGTCCTTCAGAAGTTATTTCGATCCAGCTGATTTTAGCCGCACTTAGCGGGGGCCACGGCAAGGGAGCTTCAGCGCGGGACATAATCTCTGCAAAATCGCTCATTTCGGCTATATTTTTTCATCCATCGCCAGTGTTATCATAAAGTCAGCTCGTCTACCGTCTTCGGACTACGACTTTGAGTTTGACGGTTGTCCTTACCGGTTTGAGCCTGAGTACACGGACGAGGAGCTCCATGAAAGAAGGATGCAGAGGGAGAGAGACGAAGAGCTGGCTCGAGAACAACAAACAGGAGCACGTCCACGACTCAATGCGAACTGGTGGTGTGCTTGTGGACAGTGTTCGCCTATGGCAACAGAAGAGGAGCGTGTTTGTGATAACACTGGCGATGGATGAAAAAATATAGCTGAAATGAGCGATTTTGCAGAGATTATGTTCCGCGCTGAAGCTCCCTTGCCGTGGCCGCCGCTAAGTGCGGCTAAAATCAGCTTCTGAAGGACTCCGAGCTGCACGATGTTTGTCTGAGTGAGTAAATGAGCATGCACACACCTATAAATAAGGTCCAGGTGTCAAAAAACCGGAGTTGCCCTTTAATAAAATTTCAGTTTTTTGCAGTGGATGTAGCCAGTCCCAGGTTATACCCAGTCGTCATATTTTTGACAGGAAGTTGTGACCAGAAACTTTTCAAAAACACCCAGTGACTTTCAAAATAAAAGAAACTGTGTCAGAATCAGATTATATTTAGCTTGAATACAACAACAAACTGAGGTAATAATAGGTCTGTTAGTTGTGGCCTTTCTTTCCTGTTCACCTCTCAGCAGCACACGCTCCTTCTCACCACAATCCCTGCTTTAACTTTCAAACAGGATAGACGATGAGAATAAAACATGCAACTCGGCTCCTATTTAAGTTATTTCCCTCCAGTTTCAGCTCGACCCGCTGGTTGAAATAGTTTTGTCATTGTGTCAAGCGCCGATAGCATCAGAACATTTCTGTCCAGGAAGCGCTCGACTTGAGCCGGAGCGATATCAGGGATGGAAAGCGCCGAGACACATTCACAGGTTATATTTGGCGATGCTGGTGCTGATAATTCCTTTTCGATATGAGGCCCATTTATTGAACGGCGCTCGCATTATCTGGACAGCAGCCTGCAGCAGCTGTAATCTGATGTGTAATAATGTCCCTGGCTGAGGCTCTGACAGGTCTCGACTGCCGGGACACGAGAAATACAGCTGTCGTCCGCTTGCAGACGAGCTACTGGAGCTGCTGGAGATGCACGCAGCAGATCTGAGCGCGTCTGTTTAAGACATTTCCTCGGCGGGGGAAAGCCGAGTACCTGCGGGGTCTGAGATGACAGCGCGGGGGCCGATGATGAGAGACGGGTCAGCGTCTACAGAGCGGTGGCATTTCTCTAATTGGCGCGAGAATGAGACGGTGTGTTATTGTTTGTGTTTGGCGTAATCCATCACAGCATCAACCCTCCTCCTCCTCACAGATTGACATTTGCTCTCACACACACACTCACACACACTTGTTTTGATGGTAACTCTATACTAATGTCATTATCATAGCTTCTTAATGTTTCTTTGGTGTAAAATTTTGCAAAGTGGTGATAAATTTGACAGTTTTTCCTCTGTTCTTTCTTGAAACCACGTGCTTTATGATACTTCTCTGACGACGTGCTGTGTTTTTCTCCCTCGTAGATGAAACCTGTTCGACTCATTCCCTCAGTTTATAAACTCTTTCCAACCCTTCACCTAATATCGTAACGTTTCTGATCTTGTATCCCTTCCGACTGTAACGATAGCACTGAATTTCCAGTTTTTTATTGAGCATTTTGTATTTGTAATAATAGAAATGTTTGAAAAAAAAATGTCCTGGTGATATCAACAGTTGTTAGTTCAGATTAAAGTCTATCATGAGTTCATTTTAGATTTTAGATCATATGACGCCTCACAATACCGAGTGACCCCCGTGTGTAATAAAGTAAACTGAGACAGCAAACAGAACCCGACGCTCCTCGTCTCTGTTTTTTTTTCCCCCTACAGCGTTGTTTCTGTGATGTCTGATCAGCTTTCTCTCCTTTGATTAAAAGATTTATGCAAAGTGCGCTCTGCTACTGCTGTTAGTTTTGTGGCAACACGCGGCAAATAACGACAACACAGCCAGAGGCTTAACAAGCGGGAGCAGACACGGAGGAAATGAGATCTTTGTCTGAATCAAATGGTCAAATTAAATGAGGGGAGACCACACACACACACACACACACACACACACACACACACTCACACACATAGGGCGAAGACTTGACAGCCTTTAATAAGCTGAGTGACATTTACATCTGTCTTTGTTTTGCTGATTTAGGCTCTGAACGGCTGGTTTTAGAGCTTATCCATCACTTTAAAAAGTCTGGTGTTAATGGTTTTCTGTGTTAAAGAAAATGAATATACAACTGAATCATCCACTAATGGTTTTTGAAGTCTCTCCATCCATTTTCCCTCATTTAGAAAGGATCAGGTTGGTAAGTCAAAGAGATGCCGTCTCTTTATGCAACTTTCCAGCCCTTCCTGAGAAATCTGGATATGTTCTCAACCAGATGAGACATTTTTCAAGCTCCAGGTCGACCCAGACACTGTACGGTAGTTAACTCCTCCACATCAGCTGACAAACCATTATACTGCGCAGTGCTTCTACACCCAAGTTGCGTGGCATCCAGCGTTGTTGAAAAACAAATAATTAGTGCTGTCAGGCGATTAAAAAAAATAATCTGATTAATTACAGGATTTGTAATTAATTAATCAAATTAATCGCATTTTAATCTCATATCTGCTTAAGGTCCCATAATAAAGAATTTGAATTCCAGGACATTAAAATTACATTAAAGACATTAAGAAAACATTTAAAAATAAGGTGGGAATGTATACAACACAATTTTAGGTACCCTGAGGCATAAGCAACAAATGAAAAAAGTGTTATGGTTCTATCTTTACAAAATCTACACAGTCCTGCATCTAAGGTAAACTGATTTGATTTTTAGGACATTTTTTGCTTCTGTCACATTTTTACTCAATGCGGACTCAATTTTCACTGCAATATGAACTTCTATACTTCTATGAGGTCAGGAGAACCAGGGCTAAAGGCGAAAAACTGTGAGGAACTATGTACAAAACACTTTTTTTAAGTCTTGGATCAAAGAAAAGTGAAGTATTCTCAGTTTAACATGCTCTGAACACACAAACTGTTGCTCATTGGTGCAGAGCAGCCCCAAGCTGAAACATGACACCAGGAAGATGGGAGGAAATTTTCAAAGAATTCTTTAGATTTAAATACAAGACATTTTTCGATTATTCAGGGCTTGTTTGATGCAGTAGAGAGTGTAAAATTATCTGTTTTTTACAGAATTGAGCTAGAGCAAACGGTTGATTTTCTTTAGATTTTCAAAAAGGACGTGTGAATAAATGAGATGTGGACGGCAGTCCCCTTAACAGCGCTTCCCCCCCCCCCCCCCCCCCCCCGGTTCAAAGCATGTTGCTGACGTCAGGTGTGAAACATTCAGGGACCGTCGGAAATTTGAAAATCTGACGAGAACACTGCTTTTTTCATGTAGGACAAACGGTTTGTAAATTCCAGACATTTGAAAATAAGTGCGTCTTTGAACGCCTCGCGGGTTTGGGATCCAGATTAATCTGCGTTAATTTTTATGAGGAGTTAATTTGTGGTGTAATTAATTAATCTAATTAACGCGTTAAAATGACATCCCTACAAATAATCCCTCTATAAAATATGGACGTAGCCTCTGCAACGTCACCCGCCTGTTCCTGAAACAGTGCAACGAAGCCAATTCGCGAAAGCAGCCATATTGGATATGACACAGGCTTTGAGCTTCCTTCCTGAAAGCATTGGGTGCCTGCCAGTCACGTGACCTGAGCTGTGTCTCTGATTGGACAGTCAGCTGGTCCTAAGATCTTCCAAACCACCGAGTTAGAAAAAATTCACCCGCTCTACAGTGTGTGCAAACAGCACCATGCCATTTCTGGAACCAGGCTGGAAATATGCACTGCAAAAAAAAAAAAAAAAAAACGGAAATCTTATCAAGTGATTTTGTCTTATTTTCAGTAGAAAATGTCTTTTTAGACTTGATATGAGCCAAATTCACCAGATCAGACCAGAATAAATGTCTTGTTTTAAGTTATTCAAAGACAAAATGAGGTCTGAGCTGCTTAAAACAAGTTTAAAAAAATCTGCCGATGGAACAAGAAGAAGTTTCTTGTATTAAGACATTATTCTCGTTACAAGCAAATTTTTGTGCAAGTAGTGAGCGAGTACAATAAGACAGTTTTTACTTAGAATAAGACAAAAACACTTATTAAGATTTGTTTTTTGTTTTTTTGCAGTGTGTTTCTTTTTTAATTTCGTAAAAGTCTGTTTTTTTGGCAGGGTGTGTACGTGAATCCCGGTCTTTCTGCAGCCAGCCTCAAGCGGATCCTCGATGAACAGCAACTTTTCCCTCTCTGCAAAGGCTTCATTTTTTTAAACTGGATGTTGCCCCTTGGTCAATTATGCTGCTATGCTGTCACGCTTTTTGGTAGCTGACGTGGCTATTACCATCTGGCTTACACGCCACCTACCAAGAAGGGAACAGTTGACCATGGAAACACAAACAGGATCAGGCTTTACCCATCCAGACTGGAACCAAACTGCACTGGAATGAGGCTTGAGCTAGCTCAAAGTCTACCACTGGATTTCTTTCATTTGGACGCCAATCAATCTTTATTTATGAAGAGTCAAATCATTACAAACATTATCTCAGAATAAAACCTGGGATAAAACCAAAAAGTTTAACAGGTCTGTTAATGTTAGAACACATATCCGTAAGAGCTCCCAATGTACTGGGTCTTAAGCTCAGTGTTTTGGCATATGCTGTCTGGGTTTTGTAGCCAGAAGAGACCAAATGTCGGATAAAAGAGCAGGTAAGAAGGAGTTAATGAACTATTTCCTTTCACTGTGATCAAATTTCAATAAGAAAACCTTTTTTTTTTTTATCCATTTACCCTTTTTTTTTTGTTCCCATTGTTGGAGCAGACACTTACTGACCTCTGTTGCAGGGACCATGCTCACAGGTGCTGACGATTAGGTCCTAATTAGGGTTCTGATTGGTAGCACATGTAGCTGGGTATTTCCAAAAACTAATATCCCCTCATACATTTTTAAAAATAATTTTGTCCACACGCACCGGGAAAATCCGCCAATAAATTCTGCTTGAAACATGCTAATTCCATATTTGGCAGTGTTTTTCAGACATAAAACTTGTTCCAGCCAATCAGAGTAAACCTTGGTCGTTCAACTGAGAACCAAAAACTCTGTTTTCTGACGTATACATGAAGCCATGAAACCAGAGTTTTCAGGAAAAAAAAATAATGAAGTAAAACTGTGGTTTCATGTGGATGACAGGTCTAAAAGTTTAAAAATATATGTTTTTTTTCCCACACCCTAGGCTACATGTGGACATTGCCTTGGTTCTGAAGCCGAGAGTTGATCTATCAATCCATTTCCTTCTAGTTAGAAAGGATCAGGTTGTCCAAGAGACGCCTGTTGTCCCTCTTTTAAAACTTTCCAGCTGTTTCCAAAAAATCCTTGGGTGTTCTCAACCAAATGGGAAATTTAGCAAGCTCCACAGGATCTCCTTTTCCTTTCTTTTGACATTCCTGGAAGACTTCCTGATGAGTTGCCTGGACCACCTTAGGGGCCGTTTACACGACAACGGTTTTAGGGTGAAACGCAAAAGTTTTGTTGCGTTTCAACCTCGTGTTTACACGGAAACAACGTTTCAGCCAACCTAAAATGCAAACTTTTGAAAACGGCCTCCAGAGTGGGATTTTTCTGAGACGTTCACAACACCGTTGCCATGTAAACAGTAAGCCGGCGTTTTCAGTGGAAACGCTGACGTCACACTCCGCTTCGAGCGCGCGCATACAACAGGACAACAGTACTATTGTTACGATCGCCGCGAACTACCGTGTTGGGCTTGTGCTGCTGAATCTGCTGAATCTGCTGACTGTCTTCATACAAAATGTGCATCTGTTGCGCCACTTTTTAACTTTGTATTCCCCAATACATCAGATGATCGGCTCAACTCTACTTAGGTGGAGATCTACCAAAAGCGGCTTCTGGACAAGACAGTTATAGCACCACCTGCAGGCCTGGCATGCTTACTACAGCGTTTTCAGTCCATCTGCGTTTCCGTGTAAACAGAGATTTTTTTCACTGTAATTTCACAGCGTTTTAGCGTTTTCAGATGAAACATTGTCGTGTAAACGGGGCTGCAACCTGCACCTTTATCCTGAAGTCCCCTTCTAAATAGACCTGCTCATCATCTGGAGCAGCTCCCAAAACCTCTCCAATTGGCTTCTCTTGAAGTGAAAGAGGAGCAGCTTAACCCCAAACCAAAGCTCCTTACCCGCTCTGAGCCGGGCCGCCCTGGCAGAGAGGAGACTCTTTCTGGCTCCTTGTGTTTTGGGTCCCATCCGTTTGACTCAACACAAAACTAAGACCAAAGGAGATGAGTGGAAGGAATTCGACTGGTATTGCTCCATGGATTGAGCTTTATTTACACTTTAAGCTTGAGAACTGAACCATAAAGACATCAAAATATGTGCAGAAGCATAAATCAAGTAAAGAAATTTGATCACTCCATGTTGGTCAGGTTTTACACCAATCTGTTTTGTTTTACTCTTCAAACCCCACGGGTACGTCCATTTATCAAACTGAATCAGTGTTTCTAACATGCTGTTGAAGTAAAAAAAACTGCTGGATGGTTCAAAGGCCCAGAGACGTCCACTTCTGAAGGACGATCTGTGGGATTTATCTCCTGTGACTGAGAGTCTAACCGTTTCCCCATGATCCTCCTCCCAGCCTTTGATAACTCGACTCTCCTGCCGTCAAACCAGCACTTTCCTCTTCATGGTCAGCCTGTAGATGATTTGGTACCCGTCGTCCCAGCCGTAGAGCTGCTTCTCTTCAGGGTTGTATTTCAGACTTGCGTGGGCGCCGTACCTCCTGGGGAAGTACAGCAACGGCGCCTCCTCGCTGACTATCATGTCATTGACGTCAAAAAGGCACTGAACCCTGGACCGGCTCGCCAGGCGGGTGTTATAGACGACATAGACGGTCCCGCAGATGATGAAAGCAGCTTCTGCGTTCTCTCGAGGGCATCTGGTGTCCCAGATTTGCTCTATATCGAGTGTGGCGGCGTCCATCTTTGCGAGGTGGATGTTCGGTTCACTGTCGCTGGTGGCGTAAAGAAGCCAGAGGCCTTCGTCGTCCGCAGCGAGGTCTGCGACAGTCTCCGGGTTGAGATTGTACACCGGAGCGTGGCTCTCCACTGGGAACATGGCGATGTCTGTCACGGCGCCGCTCTTCAAGTCGAATCGAACCACCTGCACATCTGACTCACCCTCCTCCTGCTGGATGTAGTACAGGTAACCGTTAAAAACGGCGCTGCCAGGGCCGCTGAAGTCAGACGGGAGCTTGATCCGTCTGCTGCTGGAGACGCCAGGGGAGCTGGAGAAGTCACGGACAGAGTTGAACTGGTAGACGCCGTCCCCTGATGTCCCGTTAAAGACATAAACCTTTGAAGACCTGGGATCTCTGGTCCACATACCCTTAGGACTGCCCACTCTCTTCAGGATCTTCACGGATCTGATGCCAGAGAGGATTTCCACACAGTCTGCAAACAGAAACACAGAGAGAGAACAAGAAGCAGAGGTTGTGATTCAGTAAATCTCTCCAGAGGAACATGTTCTCGATTGATTGTCTTCCCGTCCGGTCACAGAGAAGACGTCATGCTTCTTGTTGAGATGAAGTGCTTTCCAAGGCCTGCACGGCGTTTTAATAAAAGAGCAGATGTCTTTTCAATTTTACAGCAGTTCATCTTCTGCTCTGATGAGTAAACCTGGACTGAGTCATTTTAACTCGAAACATAACAGAGCGTCAGTCCAGGCAGCCGAGGAGAGCGGGGCGAAGGCTGTTTGGAGGAGAGTCAACACAAAACAAATCACATTTACATCCACGTACTGAGAGTCAGGGGTACATTTTTATAAATTCAAACTTATTAAGAGATAAAATACAAAATAATTACCATTACGTGGCACCAGCCCACCCTCAGTTTTGATTGGCTGCCTCAATGCAGGGTTTATACATCCAGATTGATGATTTCTTACAGTTACTGTTTTAAATTGTCTCTAAGAAAAGATTTAACTCCTAAAAGAGTTCAGTTTAGAGGGATTATAATAATTCCATCAATTTCAAATTAATTTGGATTTACAAAAGCTTGTTAAAGATGTAAAATCTTTTAGAAATGTTGATGTTGGTCAGGTAGATACTCTTTTTACGTATTTTGTGTTCTTTTGGGTTTGGGATTTTTTTGTGTATCTTAAGTTTTTTATTTATTCTTTGTGATTCTTGTTGTGTGTCTTCTCTGTTTCCTGTTTGATTCAGTAGCTCTTGTTTCTTGTAGTTTTGGTTCTTGTGTAGGTCTTTTGTTTTGGATTTATCTTGTCTCTGTCTTGATTTTCCTTGTGTCTGGTTTAGTCTATGTCCACATGTAGCTGGGTATTTGGGAAACCGCTTTTTTTTTTTTTTAATACGTTTACGCCTGTCGTTCACACGTAACGCAGCTTTACGTCGCTAAAAGAGATGTTTTCTGAAAACTCCGGTCAAAGTGAAGATTTTGTAAAACTCTGGTTGTTATGGTTTCATCATGTGGATACCGGTAAACGATAGCCGCACTTAACGTAGATTTGCCCGCTGCTTGTGGACAAAAGTATTTATAAAAACGAACGACAGGGATACTCATTGTGGAAAATACCTGGTTGAGGAGGCCTTAGTTCTCCATAGTTGTGTCCCAATTCAGGGGCTGCAGCCTACGGAGGCTGGATTTGAAGCCCGATTACGTCACAGCGGTGCTTCGGAGGCTGTCCCAATACGGAGGCTCCTCCAAATGCGGCCGACGAATCCGTCTTCCATCTCGGGGGCCGCGAAGGACGGGTTCGGTGAATCCTTCATAGCCTCACATATCCCAAGATTCATTGCGCATGAACGCCAAAGATGATGGACACGGCCGAACTCCAAAAGGAGTCCTGATTTATTCAGATAAGAAGGATTTCTGGCAACAACTATGTGAAGTGTTTCTATAACATCAAAGAATATTTTGTTTTTCTGCGTAAAAATGTGTTGTTTGGGCTCTTTTCAAGTTATATACTGATGAAACCAGTTCTTTATAAATGTTCTCATTATTATATTAAAATATGTTCATAAATGTAAATTCTCTTGAGAAAAAAACTTAAAAAAAACATTATTATTATTTTTTCTTTTACAGGGAATTCAAAAAAAGACATTAAATCATTTCAGCAGCTTGTATTTTAGACTTTTTTATTTATCATCCCCCCAAGCACTTGATCAAATGTTGAAAATGCACGTTGTCACCTTACTCTCATGTAAATGGTGGTTCTATACTAAAAATAATGATAATAATAATGACAATGCAAAGTAATAAAAAGATAGTAAAAATCATCCTGTTTTAAATGTGAGGTTTGGTTTACGTGTGTTTAAAAGTAATGTAAGCCTGACAGGTGAGGGCGGCACTGTGTGACATCAAGGGTGGCAAACAGGAAATGCTTCGTAGACCAGACCGTCTCAATTCAGTTCGGCCTTTGCGGTCTACACAGGCTATAAAGGCCGGGTCCTCCGAAGGCTACAGCCTCCGTAGGCTGCAGCCCCTGAATTGGGACACAGCTCATGTGTTTTCCTCCCGTTTGATTGCCCGTCATGTGTTTCACCTGTGTCTTGTTTCACACCTGTGTTTGATTGCTCCCCTGTCTATATAAGCTGTGTTCCAATCCAGGGTCTGCAGCCTACAAAGGCCTCAGCCTTCAGGGAAAACACGTGATAAATTTTCCTTTTACACTTTTAACAAACCAGGTGTCCACATTCTGAATTTTAAAAAAGGGGGAAATTAAAGCTATAAAGCAAATTCAGGCGGGACACCTACTGATTCAAATTTATCCAAGTCTTTGCCTACAAAACAATATTGTTTACAAAGTTGACAGAAAATATCCTTTTTCAAAGCAAACTCAAATGTTGCATGTGTGCCCACTGCACACGTGTCTCACACCCAATTTGTTTCAAAATGTAATCCTGCTCAATAATCCCTGTTTTTATCAAATGTACCAGTAATCTGATTACATTTTTTGTATCCTTTTAACATAACACCATCACATGTAATCCATTACTCCCCAATCCTGCTTTTCAGCAATGTTGCCAACCTAGCAACTTTGTATCTATGTTCAGCAATTTTTCACAAGCTAATGGCAAATCTAACAACTTTTTCTGGGTCACTTTTGTCAAGCTGGGATAAAGAAGGAGGGTTTCTATTTAAGTAGGGGGGTTGGTCACCACCCTTTGCAGCCCAGTTGTGAAAAAAAAAATGCTAAACAGCTCTCAGGAGCGGCAAAAACACACTACAGTGCCCGAAACTTGTCTGAAGTGCCTTCGACGGGGAAGAGAGCACGCTGTATTTACCTTTTCTTTCTGTGCTCATGGTGTGTTTTAGGGATGTTAGAGACAGCAAACAGCTACTTTCTTTACTGAGGATGTGGCAGCACTGGCATTTCCACCTCATGTTCACTAAGGCTGTCATTTTTTACTTGAGTTTCAAACATTCATTCGGACACGAGGTGAAAGTTCATGTTGAAAAAGTGACAGCTCTAAGGTCACAGATGAGAAACATGATGACACTGCAGC
Organism: Halichoeres trimaculatus; assembly: GCF_033239565.1. NCBI lineage: Eukaryota > Metazoa > Chordata > Actinopteri > Labriformes > Labridae > Halichoeres > Halichoeres trimaculatus. The sequence goes on along the minus strand of NW_027437189.1, from coordinate 5,053,952 downwards.
TTTGAAGAAAAACCGTCATCCCGTTGCTGAGAACTTTAAAAACTCATTGAAAAGTCAGAAACTTTGCAGATATTTACATCCATTAAATTCAGGAACTTAAATGTTTACAGTGCTTTGTTTGGATCTGACAGACACTGTTTAGTATCTCTGTGGTTTCACCATCTTTGTTCAGACACACCCGGTTATGAAATCTAATTCAAAGCATTAAGTCCCGTCTGATTTTCCTGTTTCCCTCTGAAAAACATCCTGATATGGAAGCCAGGACAACACAGCACTTTATTTTATTTTATTGAGACTCAAAACCAAACTGGAAAGGATCCAGCTGGGGAAAAAGCAGCCTCTCAAACACTCTTCAAACTTGTGTTGTGAAGCCAAATTTTGTTTGAATCCACTTTAAATAACTCCTGACTCAAGAGGAGATCCCACAACATTTATTTCTATAAGCAAGATCCAAAAAATAGTTGTTTGAGGCTGAAACTGCAAATATTGCAGATATTTGGTGTGTGAAATTATGGGGTGCTGATTGTGAAGTTGCACAATCTACAAACAACATTTCTCCACATATAGCTTTAGAGCATCACCTTTTCTGCAGATTATATTTGTGGAATATATTTGTTAAATATTACACATAAATGTTTACTGTTCTATGTAATTTTTAAATGTTATAAATAGATTTCCTTATTCTAAATATTTAGCTACATTTATAAACATTAAGTTTTCATACTAAATATTTAGCTAAGACTAAATATTTATCAAAGATTCAACTTCAACTTTACTTTATTTATATCCGAGGGTAGATTTGTCTTGTGGACAGAGTGATCACATTTATGACACAAACAATAAACGCATCAAACCTTGGTCAGAGTGAAGACATAAAGTGCACAGTGTTTCACCATGTATATATTTAGCAGCATGGGTCAGTAAAATAAATAAATCAGATAAATGTTACGCAAATATTTCTAAATATTTTGCAAAAAATTGTGTTAAATATTTGCAAAGGTTTTCTAAATATTTGGTCAACATTTCAACATTTGTTTGCAAAGATTTTTTTTTTACATTTGCAAATATATTACTAAATATTTAAGCAAGATTTCTAAATCTTGAGGTACAATCTCTTAATATTTAGCTAACATGCAAATTCACACTCCCGCCCGCCGGAAGTACCAAAATAAAAGTTGGAGGAAGTGATCCTGGCAAGCGGATTTTGAGAAAGTCAAACACAGTCGGCTAAATCAGCCGTTAGAAAAAAATAAATGGCACTTTTGAAGATCCTCTGGCCGACACTGAAGAAGTAGAACTTTGACAACTTTGCTTCTTCAAACTTTTATTTTTCTGCTGCCAGTGGGCAGGAGTGTGAATTTGGTTATGGTAAAATCTTGACTGAATATTAAAAAAATCTTTGCTCAAGATTTAGTCTTTGCTAAATATTTAAAAAAAACTGAATGTTTAGAAACATAGCTAATGTAATGTTTAATAATTAGACATGACATTTAATATTTACAGTTTAACAGTTTCATTTTACACAAGCAAGAATTTAGACAGAAGGAGAAACCTAGTTAGTGCGATAACAGTGCTACAAGTTATTTGGCTGCAGGTGCTGCCATTTGTAGGATTTTTTTTTTTAAACTTAATATTGTAGAATAATCTAGCCAAAAAAAAACCAATTAATTGCTGCTCCTTCAACAACATTAAGTAATTAGTGCTGAAAATTCACTAAGATCTGGGTCTGAGACCTTCTGACTCATTCTCCCCCTGAGGGCAAAGAGGAGAAGGCTCAGATTAAGTGTCTAAGTGTTCCCTGAACAGATGAGTCTTCAGACATTTCTTTAAGTAGAAAGGGACTCTGTGGATCGTATAGAGTTAGGTAATTCATTCCACCATCTGGGAACAACAGAGGAGAAGAGTCTGGCTAGAGATTTGGAGCCGCGCTGGGCTGGGAGCACCAGGCGTCTTTCACAAGCAGAGAGTAGAGGACCAGAAGGAGAGTAGACCTGGATGAGGGACAGCCAGTGAAGTGACGTGCTGTTTTAGGCTGGTTAGAGACCAGATGTGCTGCTGCATTCTGGGTAATCTGCAGAGGTTTAAATGTACATGTAGATTTAGATAGATATTTAGATAAAACATTCAACATTTATATATGATATTTGACAAATATATTTCTCTAAATCTGAATAAAAAGTGATGTTTTGGAGCTAATTGTGGAGAAATGTTATGTGTAGTGTGTGCAACTTTACAGCAAGCGCACCACATGAAAAACTGTTTATGTTTCTGCACCTCCTTTAGACGAGTTACAGCGTATAAAAACAAGGAGCAACAAAGATCAGATACTGAGTGAAAATGTGTTGACAGCTGAGGGTTGTAAACTCCGCTGTTGGGTTGTTGTCAATCTAATGAAAACACGTCCACTCAGCCCTGACAGAGCAGATTAAAGTCTGTACTGTTCACGTCTTCAGCAGAAACACCTGAGGACATTTTATACGTCAGGAATGTTTGAAGTGATGAAGACGTGATAAAGTTTTCAGGCCTACGAGCAGAACTCGTGTGCTGGGGCGCGTGGTGTGTTTGTAATTTGGAAAAACGACAGCATAGTTATGAAAAGTGTTAAATGAATGTAATTATGATAATTTAATTTAGATTTATATCCCTGGCTGACACAGTTTGTTCCATTTGCATGATTCAGTGAGTTTCCACTATGAAGCTGAAATGTTATTTGCAAGATAACATTTAGAAAACATCAAACAGCCTGCAGCAGTCAATATCTGGCGCTCCAAATTAAGGCGAATCTAAAGCAGTCAGGGAGAAATAGGACGCAGAGGCTCATTACAGGAAGAGGAATCAGTGCAGCACACAGAGAGGCGGAGAGGGCCGGCGCTCTGCAGGAGGGTCAGGTTCGACTAAAACACACCAACAAAGGATGTTCCCTCCTGCACACAGATCTGCTGGGTTTGTGTTGGGTCACTAAACAGACCTTCACAATGGATCGCTGTGTGCCGAGCGCACTCATGAGAACACGAGCTCACAGTGTATCGCCACAGCTTCAGGGCAGCTTCCTGTCTGCAGCACGGAGACGACTCAGGAATGAACAAGAGGTCTCAGAGACAGAGAGGAGGAAGGCGTTACGTAGCGACTTAGCAGCATTAGCATTCACGGCAGCGCCTCTTTGATATTACCTCATAATTCCTGGATTTATTCCTCATTGATCGAGTTATTCAGCCGGCTGAATCAATGTGTGTGTCATTCGCTTTGTATTATGAGTCAGGATAAACAGCAACAAAGAGATTTACTGATCAGCCATTAAGGGTTCAGCTTCTGGAACAAATTAAGAGCGAAGATATAGATGTTTTGCTTAATGTGCTCATAAACTTCTCCTTTCGTGTGGATTTGAGCAGCTCCTTTGGATAAAGTGGAGCCGTTTGTCTCTGTGTCCTGTGCGTGGAGAAGAGTTTATAACACAAACACAAAATTAAGGCTGACCAAGCAGCAGGAAACCAAAGAGGAAGTGCAAAAAAAAGAAGGGGCAGTACCTGAAGTGTCCACACGGGGCAGGGAAGTCTTTGTGGAGATTGTACCAATCAAGGAAGTGACGTATTGAGAAAAAAAAAAGTGGTTGCACGACGTCTTCCAACCAGGAGAGGGCAGTATGACATTAGGATCTGTTTTTATTTTACTTTAAATACAAGAAAAATAGCGCTTTGCCGTTGTTTCCACTACAACCAGAATCGCCCACAACTTGAGTAAAAATCTCGTCCCAGGATTTGGCAGAAGGAGGGAGGACTGTCACCGACGGTAACCATGGAAACCCCTAACATTTTAAGAGCTGAACCATCATTTTGACGGCCATTACTGTTGTTTTCAGCAGCGTTGAAATATTGTATGTTATAAATTTGTACACCCAGAGGCTGCAATGATAAGACCAATTCGTAATACTTGTGTTTTTATTCAATGGTCAACAGGGCCGGTTATTGCTATAGGCAATGTGGACAACCGCCCAGGGCACAATCTACGTAAGGACACGTGTCGTTCGTGAACATTTAGTTTAAAGCGAACAAATCATCTGGGTGAATGAACTGAACCGAATCCCAAACTGAGAAGTTTTGTACATTTTTCAACCTCAGTTGCGCTCTCCTCTCCCATCTTCTGTCTCTCTCTCTTTAACCTCTGAGTCGCCCAAGCCCACCCTCCCTCTTCCTTTCCTGCTAGTGAAACATACTGACTGAGGCATACTCTGTTGGGAGCCTTGTGTCGTTCAGTGTACCCCTACATCTCGCTCACGTGTCTTCAAATCCAGGGAAAGAGTAAATATTCTATTAAACATCATATATATTTCGCTCAGGGTGCAAAAGTAGCCAGGACCGCCCCTGCGGGTCAAACTGTCGGCCATGACCTCGCCAACTCAAAACAGACAGGAACAAAACACCGAAAGTAAATTATCATCTCCAGCTCGTTTGCACACACACCTGCCCTCCCTCCTGCTGCTCTTTGACTTCTGCATTGAACACAGAGCTGAAGCCCCATTTCCACCAAGCAGTCCGGTTTAGATCTGTACGGTTTGGCTCAGGTTGGCTCGGTTAAGCTTGGCCCTGTTTGAATGTCCACAACCAACCGTGCCCCCTTGTGGTAGGTGGCGTGTGAACCAGATGCCGATAGCTGCATCAGTTATACAACAGCCTGATGCCATAGCAGCGTGGCACAGAGTACCTCACTAATAAATCCAACGAAGAAGAAAAATGTGACACAGTTAACAAAGAGCAAATATGGAAGACATCCAGCATTTCGTCCTCTCTGTGATCGGCATGTAGCTCTTTGATACAAAGAACAATCAAGCTTTGTTTCAGAGAAGTCTGTGTGCTGCCAGGAGAAATGCAACCGCTGTCACACAGGAAGTGATGATTCTTTCAACCAATCAAAGGTCTGCAGTGTTGTAGCTCCACCTTACGGGGGGAAGGGTCCCAAAAAAAACTGGAATGGCTCGTCTCAGTTATTTGAGGATCTGTCTGGGGATAAGTCAGTGGAAATGCCATAAAATGTGTCCCATGCCAAGACAAACTGGAATAAACTGCTTGGTGGAAACAGGGCTTAACAGCAGAGCTGTTACAGTATGAGCCCCGTACCAGGGACTTCTGGGAAAGAATTGAAATAAAGAAACTTCCAAAAAAAAAAAGCCAAATGAGTGAATAAAAACTTTTTGTTGAAATTTGTTGATTTGTCAGAATTTTAGTGTTTCCACTATTACTAAATAAAAGCTACTATCTTACATTGCAATATCACGGCTTTACACAATTCTTGGTGAAATGGAAACGCAGCTAATGATAAAGCTTGTTCAGCAAAAATGACACCATAGAAGAAGAAGGGTATCGACAGTCAAGGCCTGGAATGGCTTTGACCGGAAGTATCTTCTTGGGAGCCAAAACGCAGGCTATAGTACCCCCCTGGTTGGAGAAACTCATAAACCTGTATGTGCTTTTTTTTTTTTTCTTCTGGCCCCAATCTGTAAAGAAAAGTCTGTGCACACGACTGCGACGGCAAAGATCGATCTGCGATTCCACCAATCAGAAATGATCATCTTGCAGGTCTTGCTTCCTAAAGTTCCTGGACTTCTGGAAAGTGAAAACTTCAGACCCTAGTTCCTGCAGTTGAAAAGCACATATTGCTTTAAAAAGTTCCTAATTTGGGGGAAAGTTCCTATGATCAAAGAGTGGGACATATTTGGAGTTTGGATTTCAGACAGGATGTTAGGAGGTTGATTTCACTCTCTTATATAACTGTTAAAAAGTTTCTATGAAAGCTTTAGTGCAATCCGCTCACATAAAGTCCACTGGGCTTTATGGGAATTAAAAACTGTACATTTTAGGTATTAAAGAGATTTAAAGTTCCTGATTTATCTGAATAAATGACTGTGAGCAGCAGGTATATCTCTGAGCTGTTTGCAGCAGCACGTCTTTGGATCTAAAGATTATGTTTTTCAAACATCTCACACAAAGAAGAGGCCCTGCTGAAATAAACGAGTTTCACCGAACCACATTTCTCCTGGAAAACATGACGGCCCTCAGACTCAAAGCTTGTCCTTAAAGGAGTCTGAACAGCACGCTGTTTGTTCCCAGTTTTCCAGGAGCTTTTCCAGGACAGAAGCCTTGGAAAAGCTGTGGTGTATTCCCTGGTTTGATGTGTAATGTGCCTTTAACTCACTGAGCGTCTGTATGCTATAGACTCTGCCTGTGCCAGAGAGCTGTCTGGATGAAAAAGAGCTCGGAGGCAGCCGCCACGCAGAGAGAAAAGAGAGCGTGTGCTTCTCTGCAGCTCACCAGAGACTCTGGAGCGCACTTCCTCCCAGTCTTCCTCCTCCTCCTCCTCCTCTTCCTCTCCTCTTCTCTCCTCCAGCCCCCAGGCGCCCTGCTCCACCACCTTATCTGCCTTATTGGCACAGGCCTGAGGCGAAGTCTGCGTCTCCACATAGTCCATCTCTCGCTCCACCCGATCCACCCGGACTGAAGCTCCTTCCAGGTCTTTGAACAGCAGGCCGTGCTCCTTGCTCAGAGCGTGGATAGCCTCAGACGTTAGCTTTTTGAAGTCGAGCAGCTCTGTGTGGTAGCGGTGGGTTTGTTCGTGCCAGAACTGCATACGGTCCTAAAAAACACAGACAGAGCAGGGCAAGTGTTGCAATACATCAGAAGTTGTTTTTTACTGGCTCAGTTCAACAACCAAAACAGAAACAAAACAACTCTTTCCACAGCAGAAACTCAAGGAACTGCAAAACTTTGAGCTAAACGCTAATATCAGAACGCTAACATAGCCTGCACATCATGTCTTCATCAGCTTACTGCCAATCTAACCGAGCTTAACTTTGCATTGATACAGTGACTCATTACAACAATGGACAACCATGGTTGGTTATGATCGACTGTATTTTTACACTAAAAGATGAAAGGATAGAGAGACTGATGTACAGATAGATAAATGAATAGAGGATTCTTTAGTTTCCCTAAGGATGTGAAAAGTATCTATCTATCTATCTATCTAGAACAGTGGATGAACTGATGTGTGGGTAGATTAAAAAAAGATGGATAAATAATTAAATAAATGGATTAGATAGATGATAATTAATGGATGGACAGATAAAGAGCAGGTAGATGGATAAAGATAATGGATGGCTTAATGGATATAGAAATAAATAAATATTAAAATGGATGGATGGATGGATGGATGGATGGATGGATGGATGGATGGATGGATGGATGGATGGATGGATGGATGGATGGATGGATGGGTTAAAAACTGATGGACAGGTGGATAGAAAAGGATGGTGAAAACAAAATAAAGGCAGAAATGGATTGTGGTTGGGTAGATAATGGATGGACTGATGGATGGATGGAGAATAGACAAATTATTTGAAAGGTTGATTAATGGATGATGGATAGATGCATTAAAGGATGGATGGATGAATGAATGGTTTAATGGATTGAAGGAAAGATGGATTGATGGATGGATGGATGATGGATGGATTCATGGATGAATAGATGAACGGATGGATCAATGGATTGAAGGAAAGAAGGATGGATGGATGGGAATGATGGGTGGATAATTGGAAGATGAATGGATGATAGATGAATTAATGGATCAATGGTTGGGAGAAAAGACAGATGGATGGATGGACGGTTGGATGGGTTTTTGAATAGATTGATGATGGATGGATCGATAAATGAACTGATCGATGGATTAGAGGAAAGACAGATGGATGATGGATTGATATATGGATAGACGGATAAATGGATGGATAAATTGATTAATGGATGGATTGTTGGATGGACTAATAGATGATGGCTAAGGAATGGATGGATGGATTGGTGGATGAACAGATAATTGGTAGATGAATGAAAAGATGGATGGAAGGATAGAGGAATGGATTCATGGATGGATAGATAAATGAATGGATCAATGTTTTGGAGGAAAGACGGATGGATGGATGGATGGATGGATGGATGGATGGATGGATGGATGGATGGATGGATGGATGGATGGATAGATGGATGGATGGATGGATGGATGGATGAATGGACTATGGATGAATTGATGGATGGATGGATGGATCCGAGGAAAGACAGATGGATAGACAGATAAATGGATGGATAAATGGTTAGATGGACGAATAGATGATGGCTGATGAATGGATGGACCGTTGGATGGGTTTTTGGATAGATTGATGATGGATGAATGGATGGATGAATGAACTGATTGATGGATTGGAGGAAAGACAGATGGATGATGGATGGATAAATGGATGGATAAATTGATCAATGGATGGATGGTTAGATGGACGAATAGATGATGGTTGATGGATGGATGGATAGATGGATGAATGGATGATTGATGATGGAGGGGTAGATGGGCAGATGGATTGAGGAAAGACGTTTGGATGAATGGATGGATTGCACCATTTAGGCCTTTGTGCCTCTCTTTGGTGATTTGTCAGATCCTTTTCTTGTATTTTCTCATTTTTTCACCACATTTTGCGCTGATTATCACAAAAACAAACACGTTTCTCCTTTTTTCTTTTACTAAAGACTGAGCTGCTGACAGTTTACCTGTATGAAATGCAGGGTGATGTTCACTCCTCAGCCTTTTGATTAAGGTCACCTGTCCATCTGCTTGTTAGCATTAATATCTAATCAGCCAATCACAGGGCAGCCAGACTGAGTAAAGATGATAGAAACAGAAACTTAAATAACCTGTCTCTACATGTATTCACTCCTCAGAACCTGACAGTATCAAACACTCCTCGCTCTTTGTGTCTTTCAAGTGATCCACTCTGCTTTGATGAGTACACTTAAAACTTTGAGACGTGGGCCGCTGAAGGCCGCACATTCAAACAGCTCCTCCTCCACGGGGACACAGAAACACTCCTCAAAAGAGCGAGGTTGATGTAACAACCGGGGTTGAATTGGTCCACAGTGGGTGGGTTCATACCTCCCAACTTCTTATTCAGCTGTAGCCTGAGCTCATCCTCTGTGCCTCCAGCTAGGGCTGCAAACTCCACATGATGAAAACAGATGGAGAGACTCAAAGAGCTGCTCAGAAACGGCCTGTTGTGGACTTCACTGGATGCAGAACAAATCATCACACAGGGGGAGCGCTGCCTGATGTAACTTTGCTAGAGAGTTTGAAGTGTTTTCAGAATGAAAAAAGGAGGATTGGGATCAGGTCTCGGTCTTGTTTCCTGTCATAAAAAATCCCAGATGGTAAAATATGAATCACAGGTGTATTATCATATCACCAAACAACTCAGCGGTGGGTCTGATCCGCGTTGTGACTGTCACCGCGCAGCTGACAGGTAAATTATTCACAGCAGAATGTAATAACCGAAGGCCTCTCCTTTGTCTCCGTGCCGTGGTTTCATTTTCTCACGGCGCCGGCTGTGGGTCTGTGGTCCAAAGGAAATGAAAGTCCAATGAAAACTTGCTGATGATTCTCCGTGTTCACATCAATGCTAGAGTCGGACCAGCAGATTGGAAATGAGACCGGAGGGGAGCCACAGGGGGGCTAAGCTGTAAATAGACAATTCATTTCATGCTGGTAACCGCCTTAGGATTGTCATTTTTGCATTGCGGCATCACGGCTGATGAAAAAAGAAAACCCCTATGCTAAAAAAAACACACTTGATGAATACAGTGGGGAAAATCAGTATTGAACGCATCAACTTTTTTCTCTTTACATTTATTTCCAAAGCTGTGATTTAAACTAAATTTCTCCCAGACATTGGTATTAACTCAAATAATCCACTCGTGAAAACAAATCACATCGTTCAGGTCCATAAATAATAATTATGTGGAATTAAGAGCGACAACACAGGAAAAAAGTATTGAACACACCATGGAAAGGCTGTATACTTTGGCAAGGAAATGCACCGTACCACCTGAAATCTGTCAGTAATTATTACTTGAACTTCCAATTAGTGCAAACCAACATCAGCTGGGCTAGAGCAAATTGATGGTCCTATAAAAAAGGTCGTTTTTTCACCAAGCAGTTAAATAGCACACACCTCATGATGGGTAAAGGCAAAGAGCTCTCTGAAGACATTCACAACCTGATTGTTGCTCAGCATCAGAACAGAACTGGTTACAGACTTATATCAAAGCACCTGAATATTCTAGTTAGCACCGTTGGGGCCATTATTCACAAGTGGAAGAAGCACCACCTTACCATCAACAGGCCACGCACAGGAGCTCCTTGAAGATTTCTGACCAGGGAGTCAGAAAGATAGTCAGAAGAGTACTCAACGAGCCAAGGACCACCCTGAAAGTGCTCCAGAAAAACTTGGAGGCAGCAAGTACAATTGTTACAGAGAAAACAACAGGCAATGCACTTTACCGCCATGGCCTCTATGGACGCTCAGCCTGCAAGACTCCATTCCTCAAGAAAAGGCATGTTGAAGCTGGTTTAAAGTTTGCTAAACAGCATCTTGACAAGCCTGTAGAATACTGGGAGAATGTTGTCTGGTCAGATGAGACCAAAACTGAACTTTTGGGCTGTCATACTACAGACCATGTTTGGAGGAGAAATGGCACTGCACATCAGCCAAAAAACACTACACCAACAGTGAAGTTTGGAGGTGGAAGCATCATGGCATGGGGTTGTTTCTCATCTCATGGTGTTGGCAAACTTCATATAACTGACGGAGCAATGAATGGAGCCATGTATGGGGAAATTCTTGATCTGAATCTGCTGCCATCCACCAGGATGATGAAGATGAGACGTGGCTGGACCTTCCAGCAGGACAACCATCCAAAGCACACGGCAAAGTTGACTCTCAAAGAAAATCAATCTGCACCAAAGAATATTCCAGATTTAAAGATAATCTGTGCAGAGGAATGGGCCAAAATCACACCTGAGCAGTGTGGGTCATTAGTTCAAACATACAAGAAGCTTCTGGAAGCTGTCATTGCAAACAAAGGCTTCTCCACTAAGTATTAGATGAGTCTCAGTTAGCGTGTTCAATACTTTTTTCCTGTGTTATCGTACTTAATTCCACAAAATCATTTTTTGTGTTGAATTGCATCTTTGGAAATAAATGTGTTGACGCGTTCAGTACTTATTTTCCCCTCTGTACATAAGAAGGTTTACTCTAAGGAGACGTTGCTGAAATCTCTCCTGTGTTGAGCCAACAAACGTCAAGAAATGAACTTTCATCCCTTTCCTCCAGCTCTTTGCAGATCATGCTTTGCTTTGTTTGTGTTCTCGATGTCATGGCAGCCAAAAGGTTGCGCTTGTACTCATTACGGATGTGTCATTGCCTGAAAAGCTGCAGGAATTGTAATGTTGTTGGACGGAAACTGCGTGTTGAATGCATCAGCTGATATCCCCCCTGGAGGCCTGGGCAAAGTTGATGAGCTGAGCAAAGATTGCATTAATTGGATTGCATTAGTTAAGATATTAAAATCACATAAAAAGAGGAGGAGGAGGAGGAGGAAGAGGGACAAAAACACCACTTTTTTATGTTTAATGACTTCGCAGAGTCACTTGGGAGGCAGTGATGAATTATGAGGCTATAAAGTTGTTTTTCTTCTTACCTCTATGGCCAGCAGCCTGTTCTCCAGATAATCCATCAGCCCCTGGTAGTAATACTGGGCTCCAGTCAAAGTCCAAGCAGTGGAAACAAGGAAGAGTAACACCGGCTTCATTGTGAGCCGATCAATGGGACGGCTGAGTCTCTGCGTGCGTCCCACTTTTGGAGGATTCTTGAGGTCTCCTCCTGCAGAGCTTCACATCTAAACTCCAAACTCTGAAGAGGAGAGGAGGACAGCGAGCGCGGCAGGCCGCTCGGAGAGTCTCGGAATCTCTGACCGCTCTCACTTTGCTGGAATGTTTTCACAAACTCTCAGGGAGGAGCTCTGAGCCTCTTACCCCTCTCTGTCCTCAGAAAGTGAGAGTGCTGCTCCGCTCCGTGCACGGGATGTGAGTTGTTGCACATGTTGTACACACTGTGATAATACACTAAAGGCTTTTGTCAATAAGCTGTGGGGGAAGGATTTGGATTCTTTCCACTCTGTGAAAAATTCCCAGCAGGAGTTATTTATGATGAAGTGTTTGATGCCTCAGTGTAAGCCACTCTGTCTCCCTCTTCCAGTCCAAAGACGTCTTGTCAGGTTAATTAGTGACTCCAGGTTTTCTGTCTGTCTACATGAAGTCTGTGATGGACTGGAAACCTGAGCAGAAGGCGGTGTACCCCACCCCTGATGAGTAGCTGACAAGCCAAGTAGTAAAATCTGAATGTGAAGGAAGACTGCAGTTCTTGAAGTGTCCACTAGAGGCTGACAGTGAGCGTGAAGGAAACCCCCTCAGACCACATAGAATAGAATAGAAAGTGCTTTATTTATCCCCAAGAAACAAAAGTAAGAAGCTTGTCCATCATTGTCCAGTCAGCCAGCCTCCACCTCCACAGGGTCCAGGACTGAGCTTCTTCAGCAGTCTGTTCAGTCTCTGTCTCCTGGATCCTGTCTGCTCACAGCAGGTGAAGCTCTTCCAATGTGGCGTTGGTGTCTGGTGTTAGCTCTGTTAGCCATGTCTGTGAATAGCATGATGCTACTCTGCCTTGTGGTATTCCCTCTGTTGCTGGGTTAGCACAGCTAGCTTGGCTAGGTCGATGTCGTCACTTCTTAGCTCACACCTGAGAACCAACACGTCCTCCTCACCTCCTTCTCTTCACCTTGTGGGAAACATCCGGCCTAGCACCAGTTAGCAGCTGATTTCACATGTAAACAATGCAGCCATGGTTACATGTAGGATCTCCAGACAAACACAGGAGAAAAAGTCATAAAAATATCACTGAAGACAAAACCAGTTTGATGTCCACGCTCAACATATAACTATACAAAGTAATGACCCACTCCAAATGCAAAAGTGACGAAAAAGAGATGAAAAATCACAAGAAACAGAAGACAGAGGACAGAGCTGCTGCAACAGGCAGCCACAACCAACAGGGCGGCGCCTAACAACGAAGACAAATATAGAGATACAGTCATACAGATATCCTACATCTGTCTCTGTTTATCTCATTTATTTGTTTGGGTTGAATCTTAAAGATTACGACACAATAACTAGCGATAATTGGGGGCGTGGCTTCAGCTGTTTAGCAAGCTGCGAAGCTAAGACCTCAGTTTCTGCTCTCTGCTAATTTCTAGATTAGCTGCAAATTAGTTTGAGTTCTTACTGTCAATACAGAGACTTCCATATCACCGTAGCTCAGAAGTAGAGTCGGCCGTCTCTCCGCTGGAGGGTTGGACACAGAACTCCAAATGGCTCCCTCTGTTGGTCAGTGGTGTGTCTTCATCCATATTATTTTTTCCAATCCGTGCTTTTAGTGTAGGATAGATTGCTTCTGTGGCAGTCCAACACTTTTTCTAATTTTCAACAAAAATAAGTTAGTATTTTCTTTCTTTTTTTAACTGTTATTTCAGAATTAAAACTTAACGTTTCATAATATTGACTTATATGTAATAAGTATGACTAACTATCTTAAATCTTTGACTTTTACCTTATAGTTTTGAATTAATAATCATTCAAATCTCCCACTACACTAATGTCCTGAGTATAACTGTGAGGTGTTCAGTATTATTTTTGTAATTTAAAGTGAGAAAAGAGCTCCAAATAGAAAATGAAGTAAAAGTTAGAGGAGCTGGTTTGGCTCAGGGATTATAGAGTCTGTTGTGTCCTTGATTTCACCTTCAGCTCTTCCCTGCTTTCAACTTCCTCCTCCCCACATTTTCTGTCTGTTTTCAGCTTTTCTGTCAAAATGGCAAAACAAAAATGTGAAAAGAGCAAAACTAGAGTCCTCAGTTCATGTTTTTAACCAGTGTTTGAGAGACACCTGTGTGATAATAACGCTGCTGAAGCTGCAGCTTAACAAACACCATCTGTCAGATAGAGGGAGTTACCGTGATTAGAAACAAGAAATCAGAGAGAAACAAACTTTTTACATTCACAGAAACAAAAAAAGTGGAGCTGCATAAAAAAAGAGAAACCGCCAAAGAAAAAACAGCTGATCTCCTTTATGAAAGTAATAAAAACCTCAGGGCGGTGAGTTTGTGAAAGCTCTCAGCTGATCCGTCTTCTGGGCTCCGGCAGCCAGCTCGGCTTCCTCATCGACAGCCCGAATCAGTCGATAACAATTCCCCGAGACGTGGACGGAGATTGCATTCCTCTGATGCGAGTGAACAGTGAACAATCTGCAGGAGCAACAGTGCATGAGGGTTGAAATTACACAGACGATCAGATGGAGAAACAACACCTGACCTCTGACCTCTGTGGGTATGGAAACATTTTAGTGCTGGTGAATATTACACGGGTCATTATCCATTGTAGCTTTAATATTCTGTGTATAGAGTGATAAACTAATGTTTCTGAGTGCTCTAATACAGCATACACCTATAAATCAAAGCTGTTTGTGATCTTTAATGGCAGATAAGATACTTTTGTGTCGCTTTTATTCATTTTTACAAACTAATCTGATTCTTTCTCTTCCACTCAAGAGAAAAGGCTCATTTTCATTTACATCCTCTGTAGACATGTGCTTGTCTGAGTCTTGGTTCAGGTGAGCTGATTAACCCCACGAGAGTTGAGTCGTCACTGATTGGCTCAGTAATCAGTTATCCTGACACAGTAGATATGGATCCACAGCAGTCAGAGCTCTGGTTTTTCATCATGAGCTATGAAGAGAGGATTCATTTGCTCCTTGTCAAATCATTCTTTGTTAAGCTGTTCCTTCAATTATTTTTGTGTTTCTGTTTTTGTTTCCAGCCTGAATCAAAGAAAATGACTCAATCAAACATTTGATCAGTCTCCACTTGAAGCTTTATGAACTCAAAGACAAGATAAAAACAAATCCAGCCTCTTTTTTGTTGAATCCTTCTTAGCCTCACGTATCCCAAGATTCATTGCGCATGAACGCCGAAGGTGATGGACACAGCCGAACACCAGAAAGAGTCCTGTTATATCCATTTGTGAGGGATTTCTAACAATAACTATGTGATTGTGATTTAAATAAAATTATGATTCTTGTTTTACTGTGTAAAATTATGTTGTTTGGGCTTGTTTTAAGTAATATACTTAGAAAAAAAACAGTTATTTTTTTAAAATATTCTCATTACTAAGAAAAATGTGTATGTTCAAAAAATTTTTTGTTTCTGTTTTTATTTTTATTTTTTTTTTGGGGGGGGGTGACTTGCTTGGTGTTTTTTTATTTATCATTATTTCATTTTTTTGGATAAAAACTACATTTTATTATTTTATCTTATTTTTTGTTTATTTTACAGGGAATTAAAAAATATAATTTTATTATTTATCATTACATTTTATTATTTTATCTTATTTTTTGTTTATTTTACAGGGAATTAAAACATATAATTTTATCATTTATTATTACATTTAATCATTTTATCTTATTTTTTTGTTTATTTTACAGGGAATTAAAAAATATAATAATAATGATAATAATAATAATAGTAATAATAATAATAATAATAATAATAATAATAATAATAAAGCAAAGTAAAAAAATAATAATAAAAATTATTTAACATACTGTTTTAAATGTGAGGTTTTGGTTTAAGTGTGTTTGAAAAGTCATGTAAGCCTGACAGGTGAGGGCCGCGCTGTGTGCACCGAGGGTGACAAACAGGAAATGCTTCGTAGACCATACTGTCTCAATTCAGTTTGGCCTTTGCGGTCTACATAGGCTACGAAGGCCGGGTCCTCTGAAGGCTGCAGCCTCTGAATTGTGACACAGTCTTTGTCATGAGCACAACATGACTGTCTGCAGTACTCTGCCTGAACACTTGGGGGCAGTGTTGTCTCCATGATGGTCAGATTCTGGGTGAGTGTTGTTAAATTAAAGCTGATAGATTTTGATCAAACACTAACTTGATAAAGCAAGAAAGAAGATCCCAGAAGATCAGACCAATCTCAAAGCTTGTGGTCTATTAGGAGGTAAACATCAGGCTACACAAACCAGGCTGCTAAAGGTTATTTCAAAGAGGGGTATGTGCTTTTTTCAATCAATCAATAAATCAATCAGACTTTATTGTTAAAGCACTTTTCATACACAAGAGTGGTGACACAAAGTGCTTGACAAAAAGAAAATGAATAAAATCTAAATAAAGTGACCCAACGACCCACCATAAACACACACACATCAACCCACCACCATCCACCCCCAACACACCAACTCATGCATGGAAGGACAAGTCAATGTCATCGCTACTTAGCTCTCACCTAAGCACCAGCACGTCATCCTCACCTCCTTCTCCTAAGCTTGTGGGGAAACATCCGGCCTTGCACTAGTTAGCATTGACATGCTACAGGCTGCTAACAGCTGATTTCACATGTAAACAATGCAGCCATGGTTACATGTAGGATCTCCAGACAAACACAGGAGCAAAAATAGTAAAAAATATCACTGAAGACAAAACCAGTTTAGTGTCCATGACCAACAAATGTCTGGTTTGTCTTTATGTCCCCATTTATGTTGTAATGAGTCTCCTTCAATAGTTTCATGTCTCTTGTTGGTTAATTTTAATGT
Source organism: Halichoeres trimaculatus (assembly GCF_033239565.1). Classification (NCBI taxonomy): domain Eukaryota; kingdom Metazoa; phylum Chordata; class Actinopteri; order Labriformes; family Labridae; genus Halichoeres; species Halichoeres trimaculatus. The sequence continues at coordinate 5,037,385 of NW_027437189.1, read as the reverse complement.
TTTTCCAGCCTGTTTCTCGTTTAAGTGTCTGCGCTTTCTGCTCGTTTTTAATCCTTCTATTGTTTTTTGTCTGAGCTCCCCCTGAGTGCCCTCTTGCTCGTTTAACTGACTTTCCAGAAGAAATGTCAACAGTCTCTCAATAAAGACACACTCCAATCAGCTCCCTGTCCCAGGGTTTAAAGGATGGCCCATAAGGAGCTCTAAAGCTGGAGGAACACTCGTCTCAGAGAGGAGGAAGTTGGAGTTTGGAGGCTTTCAGCTTGTTGCTGCATCCTCACGGTGTGATTGAGAGACTCTCCAGTGACTCTAATCACGCTCCTCCTTTTGATTGTCGGCTGCCCGCTGTCTTCCCATCGAGTCCTGGACTGAACCGCGGACCCCCTACTCGGCTATTTTTACGTCGGCACACACAGTGAGCCAGATTTTGAGCGTCGTCATGGTAACAGGGTACAGCTGCTTTTAGAATGAGAATGGACGACGACCTGCAGTTTGATCAGAGACACATCACACGTGGAGCTCAAGAGGAGTTCATGTGCTTTTATTACGATCATCAAAATAAATACACTCAAAGCCAAATGATCAATTACTTCTAGTTTTTTTAAGTTTTCTGATAGAATTTTATTAAAAAAAACAATTATTTTCTATTTTACTTAACTTCTTTAATTTTATGTCTGTTTTTTACATGATTCTCTATAATTTAAGGGAGATAAATTTGTTGTTAATCCAACATTTCAATGTTTTTATAAGCTGCAAACCTTTATAAATGAGGGCTTTGTGCTCACTGAACTTTGAGTCGAATTAGAGAGAAACCAGATTTCTCACAGAGATAGATTTTGTTTCTTGTCACACAGTACGATAAAAACGATTTCTGTGATTAATTTTATAGTGATGGTGGACACTGGAGCCTAACTGTCAGACAGAAAAAGGACAGAAGAGCAGAAGAAAGATAAACAGGAGAGAGATAGAGCATGAGCTAAACTTTTTGTGCTAATGTTTATTGAAAAATTGATCGTGAGGTTACTTGGCGTTGAAAAAAACATAAATATTATCAATTGATTTTGTCTTATTTTTAGTAGAAAATGTCTTTATAGACTTAATTAGAGCCACATTCACCAGAGAAATGTCTTATTTCAAGTTGTTTAAAGACAAAAATGAGGTTTGAGATGTTGTAACAAGTTTAAAAAAATCTGCCAATGGAACAAGAGAAAAGCTACTCATATTAAAACAGTATTCTAGTTTCAAGCAAATTTTCTAGCTACTTTTTCTTGTTTCTTTGGCAGATTTTTTTTACTTGTTCCAATTAATTTAGACCTTATTTTTGTCTTTAAACAACTCTAAACAAGTCTAATTAAGTCTAAAAAGACATTTTCTACCGAAAAAAAGGCAAAATACTTGATAAGATTTCATTTTTTTTGCAGTGTAGCTCTGCTTGGTAGATGACTGGCAGGACAGTAGCTCTAAATATAGCCGGCTACTAAACTACGGTACAAACTGACAACGTTTGCTTGCTTTTCATGTTTCAAACAACAGCGCTTTATACCTGTTGATAAATACCTTACCTAATTGCAGGACATGGCTAACCAGGATTTACTAACGTTACACATTACAGACATGTCTTAGAGCACCGGGTTTACATACAAACTGACAGTGTTTACTTGCACCGGGCAAATATATAGCCAGATGCTACAATGTTAGCTTGATGTCATGCTTCAAACTGTACTGATAAATACCTTACTTCAGCGCACCTTATCCAGTTAAAAGTTGTCTTGAACAAAGAAGATTTGTATCAATCTGATCTCCATTTAATTCTAAAACAAACACACACCATATTCAAAGTTACGTCTTCACGACAGTGTGCGTGAGACACTGGGCCAAAGGGTGTCACTGCAGTCCAATTCAAACAGATCCCCACAGATCAAGGAAGTCCATCTCTAACTTAATCACATTTATTAACACTTCATCAGCCTCCTATCAGTACAGTGACAAAACTGAACACATTAACAAAGTTTTATACTAAGTTTAATACTGGCCAACAGGACACATACACATGTAAACTACAGACACAAACACAGAGCTAGAAAAGCACTCCAAGAGCGCAGACCTCCACCAAGCATATTGTGATTGTCACCAACACTTTAGTCCTACTTTAATGTTATACTCCCACTGTCTTCTACAATTTGGTGTTAGCTGCAGGTTTGTACGATCATGATGATGACCCAGTACATATTTCATATTCTAGATCTTAGTATCCAGAATATTGCCAGGATCTGGATTGTACTTTTACATCTGTCAGAAATTATGGTGACCTTGTCTTGTATTGTTTTGCAAAACAATCCAACCATTTATGGTGGAGTTATATACACATATGGTGAAAACGGCCCTATCTCACAATGATAAAGAATCCTTTAAAAAAGTCCTGGCTCCAGACAGTGATCCGGATCACCTCCAAAATTTAATCACTTCTTCCTTATCTCATTTTGAACATTTCCTGAAAATTTCATCAAGATACGTTCGTTAGTTTTTGATTTATGTTGTTCACAGACAAATAGACAAACTCTCCCAAAGCTGAAACGATCAGCTGGAGAAACAGTCAACTAAGATCTGCTGAAGTTTCAGCTTGAGGTGGTGAGTGGAGTCAAAGTTGAAAGTTTGAGGGTGTTTTTTTTAAAGTATATTCCATGTATTTAATATTTGACTTTCCATATTAATAAAGGGGTGTAGTCTCTGTTTGGTTGAGATCTTTAACATTCCCCTCAGCTCTGAGTGTTTGTGTTTTTATACCCTGCAGATTTGCTTCTATCACTCTGTTTCTGACTGATGTGAGTAATCCCACTTTCTGTAACATATTGAAACCATGCACCCCGCCTCTCCTGCCACTCACCGTGGATTTTTAATCTATTATTAATTATCGGCTTAATTGCACCATCGAGTGCTGTGATGTGATCAAAGGGCAGATCATCACCCAGGATTCATTACGCTCGGTTAAACATGGACTCATTGGAGTCTCTGTTTATCAGTGGTTTGTCTGAGGGCGGGTCTGATTAGCTTAATTTATTTATGAGGTTAGAAAGAAGAAAGACACGTCCTGTGACGGCAACCTGGAACTGTGGAGGGTGAGTTTCCAAAGGTGTCCACTAGATGGCAGCAGCTCTCTATGTGTGGAAAAGTCAACACTGTAAGAGGGAAGAGGTGAAAAGAGTGGTCAGGATCTTTATAGAAACATAAATATCACAACACAGATATAAAAACAATTAAATCAAATGGAGGATTTCTTCATTAGTTCATATTTAAAGTAAAAAAGAGCACTGTTTCTGCAGAAAACCGGTACAAGACTTGGGCTTTATTACTTAAATAAGAAAAATGTTATTCCATCTTTAACGCAAATAAGTCTGAACTATTTTTTTTCCAAACAAGGATCAACCTCTGAAAGTGTCATAATGTAAATCAAAGGGTTAAAAGATGATCATTAAAGCAGAAAGTCATCAAAAATTCAATTTGGATGCAGAAATCTGAGTTTTCACACTTTTCACTTTTATAATTATAATTGGACAAAAAAAATGTAGACAGAGAATTAGGTTTTATTAGCTCGTCCCATCCACTACATATCAGATGCTAATGTGAAAAGAAGTTAAAGCCATAAAAGAGCTTTGACGTGGCTGGTCGGATAATATATTCCTTTAAATTGCCGTGAAATAGAAGTATAAAGTAGCAGGAAAGAGAAACACTCAAGAACCACAAGTATCTCAAAATTGTTCTTAAACCCAGTCCAACTTTTAATGCTCTGGGTTCTGCTGGTCACTGTGTTCGGCTCCACTGTGGTTTGGATCAGAAACGCTCCCCTGTGGTAGAAAAGATATTACTGCCTGCTCTTTTTTTTTTCTGGATTTGGCTTTGTGTGCTGGTTGTCAGGGGTCTCAATGAGCCCAGCACTTTAAGAGTAAAGAATTAAGATAATCAGTGAACACCCTGCTGGGTTTCTTTACGTTTGATCCCAGGAGGAGCTAAATGAGAGACAGTTTCAGTAATAATGAATGGAAAATCTACAAAATCTCAGCTGGGTGAGTGTTACATGGAAAAATAATCAGGAAAGATGCACAATTGATTAAATTATATGTGATGTTTTTAGAAATTAGAAGGCGCCACATGTTGGCGAGACACTACAGGGTGATAAATGAGCCTGATCTATGTTTTCATAACTATCAACAGATGTTTGTGTAAAGTGAATGAGTACAGTATCATATTTATATACAATAAGGTCAATCCATCAGTTAGACCTCTTATCATCAGTGTTTTAAATCCTGTAAACAGAAACGGACGAGATTTTATCTTCTCCAAACTCCACTTCTTCTGATTCACTCCTTAAATATCAAAACAATCTTATATAACAGGTGTGCTCTTACTGAGAATATGTAAGCATCATCCTTCTCCCAAAACAATATATTATATATCTAACAATATGATAAATATCAATGGAGTAGTAATAGTATGCTGCCCAGATGTGATTGTGTTTTCTGTACACGTTAAAGTGAAATGCAAAAGAAGTGATGCGATACGATAAAATACAATACAATGTGAAGCAATGTGAAGTGATGACATGCAATACAGTGTGTTACAAAATGGTACTATTCATTACAATATGTTACAATATGATACAGAATGAGGAAGCATAATGCAGCTTATTGAGAAATAAGATGGTATGATGAAATACAATCTGATATGATTACATGTGCTATAACGAGATACAATAAAATACATTAACATATGACATGATACAAAAATTGAAAAGGGTATTCTGCCATTTAATATCATACCATTTTATATGATACAATATGATCTGATATTTAACAGTATAAGACGATATGACAAGATATGATATATGTTATGATATAACGTATGATGTGATACATACGATGCAATACAGTCTGACATATAATAATATAAAATAAAAATGTTACAGTAGATTTCATGATACAGTATGGTACTATGCAATATGTTGGGATATGGTAAAATTATTTTTTGTGATAGAATAATGTAAAATATATGAGATAAATACAATATGATATGATGAAATTTAATATGAAACAATGTGTTATGATACAATATCTTGATATTTTGTGATACGCTATGATACGATACAATATGTCGTGATATGATAAGATATGTAACGGGATGTTATGGTATGAAATGATGTAAAAATGATATGATATGATATGATATGATATGATATGATATGATATGATATGATATGATATATGTTGTGATATGATATGATATGATATGATATGATATGATATGATATGATATGATATGATATGATATGATTGATAAGATATGTCACGGGATGTTATGGTATGATATGATATAAAAATGATATGATATGATATGATATGATATGATATGATATGATATGATATATGTTGTGATATGATATGATATGATATGATATGATATGATATGATACGTCAAGATATGATATGATATGACATGATATGACATGATATGATATGATTTAAAAATGATATGATATGATATGATATGATATAATATAATATGTCAAGATATGATATGATATGATATGATATGATATGATATGATATGATATGATATGATAAGATATTATATGATATGATACGATATGAAACGACACAACACGATCAAATGAAATGGTATGAAATGATATGATTTGCAGTGATATATGATATGATATGATATGATGTAATATGATTTGATATACGATACGATACGATACGATACGATACGATACGATACAACACGTAATGACACAACATGATTCGATTGAACAAATTTTTGATTCAATATAATAAGATGAGATTTAATACAATGATGATACGATATGATAAATCATAAAATATGATAAGATAAAAGGGAACACAAGCAAAGTGATTGAATACGTTGTGAAACAAATATAAGGTACAAGATACAACTTTTAACAATTAGATACAGATACATATTACAAACTGTGTTTTTAGATGAGATATTATAGAGTGTTGGGTAACATGACCTGATACTTAAGATACAATTAACAATAAAATAACATACAATTCTGTACCATATTGTCTGAAGTGATAGTGTTTATGATACAGTATAAAATGATATGATTGAAATCAAACAGATTCCTTTTACAACAGTGTTGCAGCCTGCACATTTCAAGCTGCTTTAACAATATCATAAAAAATTAAAACCTTTAAAACCTTACAGTCTACAAACAAATACAAAAAGAGAGTTACATTTCTTTTAATTTATGTGTTAGCTGATAATTATTTTTTCTGGCAGTAAGAGTTGAAGCTGTTGACAATAAATGCATGACATTCAAATGATATATTTTTTCTAACTGCATCATAGAGCAAGATAAATCATCCATTTAATATTAATATTCCTGCTCATAAAAACAAAAGTGTTACCTGGAAAGAACCTGAAGCAACAGAATTAAATTAGGAGTATGACTGTGTGTGTGTTCATCTCTATGTGTGTGGGTGTGGGAGGGGGTCTGACAGAGTCCAGAGTGTCTCATGTACTCTCATGTGTTTGCCTTCACACCAGGCGTCAGGAGCCACCCATAAAAACCTCTTTCCTCTGCAACTAAACAAAAAGCCAAACAGCCGTAAAGGCTACTCTCTTTATTACCCCTTTCGTATTGATTGAGAGAAAAGCGAGCAGCCCGGTGCCAGGTCGTATAAAAGTGCAGACCCAACGGGTGAAGCAACGTAAATCCTTTAGTCCCTTGTAAATAGCTTTAATACACCCGAGGCGCCAAATCACTTGACCTGCGTTAGCCCTGCTGTTCGGGGGCTTTCTGGCTGACTGAGCAGTGTGGAGCCAGCCCTTCTCCTCCCATTCTCTGCCTGTCAGTCCAGGTAATAGTCAAGGCCTTATTAGTGACACACATGCCCTGCCTCTGCTTCAAACGCTCATGGCATTTTCTGTATTAAATCAGCTGCTTGGAGTCATTTTTTCTGAACCCCAACGTCTCATTCCCCACACGTCTTTCTGATCTTTTCCTCTCGCTGCAAGAATTCACAGCGAAGACTTCTTCTTTTTCCATGCAAGTGCTGGATCTGTGTGTTTGTGTTGTTGGCCGCATAATCTCGGAAAGCTGACGGCTTAGTGCAACTTTTGGGAAGATCCACGGCGGAGCATCAGTGAGTCATATAACTACCAGGAATTGTGAAATGGTTTGAGGTGTGAGCTGTGATCCAAGCCAGATTCCAACAAGGTATGCATTAAGTACACATATCAAGCACACACACAGTGCAACACACAGAGCACAGGTGTGTCTTTTTTAATTCCCAGCAAACAGAGCCTCCTTCAGAAAGAGTGTTTCTTTGACATGATATCTAAATCTGTCCGTGCTCTGTAATGAAAACTGTCTCTCAGCCCGAGTGTTGATTCCTGGCTGCCCTGACAGCAGACGTGCACTTGTTTGGAGCTGCAGAGCAGAAAACCAGGGAGACTGAGGGGCTGTGGACAGCTGCTGAGGGGTAAAAGTCTTCACAAAAGCTGCATTTATCCACGGTGGGCGCTGCATGAGAGCTTGACCGCTGGAAATAAAGACACAGTATGTGAGAGAATATCCAAGGAAATGCCGTCACACAGCCAGTTGTCCCTGGACGGGAGCGCACAGCTGTTAGCCACAGTGTGGACGCTGCTCTCTGCTGTGCTGCAGAATGATGTTAAACACACAAAAACACACATATCTGATCGTCCACTAACACAAGTAGTGGGTAAAAAGTAACAAATTCCTTTCTTTTGTGTCATTTGCAAAGCGTCACATGCAAGAAAACTAGTCTAAGGAAACTCTTTGAATCAGCTTTAAACTGGTTTTACATCTTAAAGAGAGTTTCTCCAACAAGCTAGCATACCTGTGGTGCTAAGTGTGTCACTTAAAGGTAGGGTCTGCAGGACCAGGTCTGCAGTGCACACCCACCGCCTCTGACTACGTTACTGGCTTAGCATCACGTTTTTACCTGGAAGAGACTCGAGAGCCGTGCACCTGACTTGGCATGTTAGCACAAGCTAATCACTGGAATTTGAAATATACTTGGTTAGCAGAAAGCTAACTCACGTCACTCTTCGGCCGAGCAGCGCTCCAAGTTCCTGAAAGCAGGTGAAAGTCGAGACAAACTTCACACTCATTTAGTTAAAAGCTTAATCTGTTTGGTGTTTTGTTTCATTTTGGTTGTTCAGTCAAGACGACTTTGTCAAAATAATCTTTATTAACTTGCACAGTTTTATTTGGCGGTATGGTTCTGGCAGGAAGAGCACACCTTCATGCCCATCACGAGCCATCATGAACTGCATAAGCAGGGAGTGCAGCAGCAAAAGAAAAACCCAGACAGAGCAGAGCAATCGATACAAATACATTGACAGGAGGATATGGGTTGTAAAATGCCATCAGAGGAAGCAGGAAGGATGCTGGGCTAGAGCTGTTTAAATAGTCTGCTCTAAATGCAATTTCCCATTAGGAAGGGGACACGGGAGTCAGCTGAGCAATCAGCTGATCTGCACTGATGATGACAGCTAAGCTGTTAGAGCTTGATGTCGTGGCCTGCCTGAACTAACGCTACGCTTGATTTTTTCTTGTTCCGGGCTACGTCCATTATCGTAGCCGCTCAAGCTAGCTTCTCCCCCTTGCTAATCAACACGCAAAGTCACTTGTGCATTGTGCGTGTTATGATTGGCTGACGTAACCCCGCTTACTCTCCGCCCAGAAACGTCCGAATACAGCCAAGACATCAACATAAAGGTAGAGGAGGGGATTGAGGTAGACACAGACACTGACACATAGGCCCAGAAGTGAGCGCTGCTCTTTACGGAAGATTAGGGCCAATAAAAAAGTTTAATATATATATATATATGTCAAAAAAAAAAAATTATAACTATTTTTGTCTGAGAAAGAAAGACAGAATTCTGAGATCAATGTCTGAATTCAGTCTTTTTTTTTTTCTTTTTTTTTTTTAGAAAAAACATAGTAATCAGAAATTTGGACATATTTTTTTAATTATTATTATTTTAATCTCAGAATTTTTTACTTTTTTCCCTCAGAACAAAAATAGATACTATAAAAAAAATGGACTTTTTTAAAATTCTGACTGAAGTCTCAAAATTCCGGGTTTTCTCAATAAATAATAGTAATCAAAAAATTTGGATGTATTTTTCATTTATTCCGACTTTTTTTCTCAGAATTCTGATATTAGTCAGAAAAATAATATTAAAAAAATGTTGGACTTTTTTTTTGGAGGTTTGATTATAATCTCAAAATTCTGTTTTTTTTTTCCTCAATGGATAATAGTAATTTAAAAAATGGATGTATTTTTCCTTTATTCTGACTTTTATCTCAGAATTCTGAGATCAAAGTCAGAAAAATAATAATTTAAAAAAAATATACGACTTTTTTTTCAGTGACCCTTGTCTTATTCTGTTGGTACGTCCACACATCTCCACTTGGAAGTTATACGTTTTTGAGGTGGAAATTTTCCACGTCAATATGACCACATGGGGGGGTCAAAGCCCCTTCACCCTCTATGGTGTCATTTTTGCATTAAAATAATAATTAAAAAAAAAAAAGCCTTGTTGTTTTATTGCCCTCCACTGGTCTGGTGGTGTATTGCAGTTACCTTTTCTTTTGTTTGTTTGTTTGTTTTTTTTTGCTTCATCATTACTGGCCTTCATTCACATAATCTACCTTGGTCTTTGGCCCTTGGTGGAAAAACAAACACTTGGCTCTATAACAACCAATTGGAGCCCTGTAGTTCCTGGTAATGTTACACCTGGAACTACAAGTTCTTGGAACCTTCTGATCCAGAAACACCCCATGTGTCTCATGGTACCAAAAGCACTCTTTAAGATAATTACTCTACTGTAAGAAATGAGGACTGTGTACTCTGCAAGACAGAAAGCAATGCATCAATGTCCGTTTATATGAAAAATGATGAAAGCAAGTGAAAAGGATCATAATAAACCCACAGTCTCAGATATTTGTGTAAGCCAGACGTGAAAAATTGAGACTTTTTCCTGCAATTAATTCAAGCTGTAAAACTGTGCTGCAGACGTCAGGTGCAGTGGAGCTCCACGGCTGTCAAGAGCACTTGAGTTTCAGTCAATGCAACACAATCCCGCGCCGTGTAGCGATGATTACACCGCCTGAAGACACTGCCAACCACTCCTCAAGCGCCTCGTACGAGTGCGTCTCGAGCTTGTCTACATGACAAGTTTCAGCATTGTTCTTGTTGCTGTTTCTGCCTCTGGAGCTGAGTGAGGAAACATAGCGGGAGGTGGGCCTGTGCATACCATTATCTCCACAAAGCACTCATTACAGGAGTATCTCCCGTATCCTCTATACCAGCAGAACATGTCACCTCACGCTCTCCCCGGCTCACTCCGAGCGCCGCAGCACTCAAACCCAACACCTCTTTGGCACCGCGCTCCACTCTAACCATGACTCACTTGAGTAAAATGCCTCAAACATCACGGCTGCCAAATTATGAAGTGAACAGAAATGTATGCCCAGGGCCCGGCCTCCTCTTCTCGTAAGCAGGAGGTGGGAGGTGGGGGGCGCGGACGAATTTGCAAACCACCTGTGAGCCCCTTTTTGTGCAAAACAAACCCACCATGTTTTGCCTGCATACATCATGAGGACATATATTTTATTTTACTGTCAACACCAGCGCGAGAGAAATGAGGTAAGAGTCTGCAGACAGACATTAAATTACAACCATAATTGCTGAGGTTCATTATGGAGGCTCTGAAAAACATGCTCCAGCTCTGATTGGTGCATAAACAGCAGCTCTGGGTAGTTATCTGGGTATAAAATCACCACATTATCTGCCCTTACATTCTGATGAGTGATCTCAGCGCATGTAAATGGGGCATACTTCTTTTATAAGGTAATTACACGTTTAGTGGCTCCATGTCTGGATTAGTGAAAGTATGAAAGCCTCCTACTCTGAGATTTATCTATATCTGCTCTGTAATTACAGCCCAGCTTGTAAAAAACACTCGATATGTCGACGATGACGTCCTTTACATCACGTTATGTTTAACCTGGGATCACTTTCCTATGGAGTCCCGAATCAAACGCAGCAGGAAGCCTGTGAGGTATTTCGTAATCGCGCTGTCATCTTGAGGTATGTCCCCGGAGTACTTTACCTGAAAACCAGTGTCACAATCAGAGCATCGCGGCAGACCGGAGCAGGGCTGAGCAGAGATGGGCCTGTCAGCAGCTGTTTCAGTCTGTTGCACAGTGTGGAAAAGCTCTGTCATGGCCTACCTAATGGTAATTGTTCGGGGCGGTGAGAGGCCACCGTCTTGTCTGCGGGCTGTTGTCTCTGGGGTTGGAGGGAAGGCGACAGAAGAGATAGGGGAGAGTTTTTTAGGGGCTGCTGTGATAAAAACAGACATCGATTTTTCTCAGAGATTTCTCTGGAATAAGTTTTTTCACTACACAAATAAAAATATGTTTCCCAAAGACGTGCATTTGTTTTGGAGGGCAGATCTTTCTAGCTCTACTCTTCTTTGTTCAAAACAACTTTTCCCAGGATGCAAAGCAACAAGGTAATGCAATTATTTATAGAGGGATTATCAGTCTACGTCATCATAAAGATGCGCGCGCATCTTGACGGCAGAAGCAGCGTTTAGCTCCATTCATTCAGACGAGTTTGAGTTTTATAAACACTAAATCCAACCTGTGATCAGCATAAAAATGTGCGGTTGTACTGTGGTCAGTTTGTAGAAACGATACTAAACAACAGAGGCAACGTCTATCAACTTTTAACCGTCACAGAGCAACCAGCGACCATGCTAACTGGTGACTCTCAGCTAGTTAGTTATCAGTGATTATTGTATGTATCAAGACATCATTCTAGTTTCATGTAACTTTTCTTGTGTTCCATTGGCAGATTTTTTTTAACTTGTTAAAAGCAATTCAGACCTCATTTTTGTTTATAAACCACTTGAAACAAGACATTTTTCTGGACTGATAAGTTTCATGTGGCTTATATTGAGTGTAACAAGTCATTTTTTACTTAAAATAAGACAAAACACTTAAGAAGATGTCAGTTTTTTTGCAGTGTGAGTTTATGGAGCTCCACAGATTGACGAAAACATTTCTTTAATGAATTAATTCATTTATTCATTTATTTATTTATTTTATCATTGTTGACAAAAGTTGGCAAGGGGTCCCATTGTATTGATTAGCCGGGGACTCAAGCCAAGACCTCTTTTAGGAGGCTCTACTAGTAAAATGACACGCTCAAATTGAAAAGAGTACATCTCTGCATCTACAGGGTCTTTCTGAATCATTTTGGCGTCACGATAAAGAGATAATTTGTTCAGAGATGTCAGTATTTTTTTTCTTTTTTTTTTCTTTTTGTTACAGAGTGATCTCAATATCCCCCAATTGGGGGACCTTAGTGTTAAAATGGTTAAGAAAGCTCTGGTACAGATAACATGAATAATCAAAGAATAATATCATCTCGTTATAGTCAGCAAAACTCAGAATAATAACCAAAAAAAGTGATAGCTTCAACTGTGTTGAAACAAAAATCATAAATCAAAAATGTAGTGAGAAAGAAGAATATCATCTGAATCCAAAGTAACTTGTTGCAACAGTTCAGACCTCATTTTTGTCTTAAAATAACTTGAAACAAGTCATTTTTCTGGACCGGTGAATGTGGCTCATGTTAAGTCTAAAAAAAAACATCAGACAAAAACACTCTATGAGATTTAAGTTTTTTTCAGTGCACTCCAAAAAAAATCCAATAAAACCTTTTCTGTACGAAAAAGGATGGGTCTTACCCCTAAAAAGTAATAACTAGAGGTCGACCAATATGGGTTTTTGGGGGGCCGATGCCGATGCCGATGCTTTCCAAATTTGGGCAGCAGATGCCGATATGCATAGCCGATTTTTCCAATTTGATATTCAGGCCGATTGTTAAATAAATATATATTTATCACATTTTTGTGAAACGCAGTAATTTCTGAACAACTACAAGAAATCTATTACAACAAGTCGTGTCCAGTCCTCTGAACATTTATTCAGCTTTCAAAACAATGAAATATTTTGTCTGAGTAAACACACAATGTAACGAGCAGCAGTAAACATTCACACTCTTCTTAAAATGTCAAAAAAGAAATTTAAACGTATTAATATAATTTGAACAAAAGTATGTAATGTATCCAAGTGGTTCCACAAGTTTGAGGTGCTCATCTTTTTTGTGCCTGATCAAAAATTGCGTCATTTTATACAATGGATCAAAAATCGGCTTTTTAAAAGAAAATACGGCCGATGGCCGATAGAGACAAATGTCCAAATATCGACCGGCCGATATATCGGTCTACCTCTAGTAATAACCCCTAACCCTAAAAAGTAATAACGGGCAAACTTTGCCGACCGTTGTTGTGTTGTCATATGACTTTCTGTCTACGTGGCATGAATGGATTTGTGTTTTCCTGGGAAAATTGAATCCAGATACTGAAAAGTAGCATTTAGAAACAACTCTGCACTGCAAAACAATGAAATCTTATCAAGCGTTTTTGTTGTTTTTTTAGTAGAAAATGTGTTATATTACTCGATATGAGCCACATTTAACTTATCAGTCCAGAAAAATGTCTTGTTTTAAGTAATTCAAAGACAAAAATAAGGTCTGAATCATAGACTCTATATGTCAGTCATCGTTAAACGTAGCGTAAAGCCTTGTTTTTAACCTCTTATAACTAATGAAAACGAAACTTGTCACCTGAATACAAGACAGCCAAATTATATCTTCAAATCACCACAACAATCAGACGTGAGAAACATTTCTACGAGCAGTATTCATTTTTATAAAGTTTGACCACAGCCCATCTGGAATGACTGGAGAGCTGGATTTTTTGACCTATAAAACAGCCAGCCACCAGGGGGAGCAGTTTTTGTGGGGACCTCACTTCAAGCCAGGCAAGATTGCGTCCTTTTTTTTTTTTTAACAGTCTATGGTTTGAATTGCTTGTAACAAGTATAAAAACTGACAATGGAAAAAGAAAACAAATGCTTGAAACTAGAAAAACGTCTTAATGCAAGTAACTTTTCTCTTGTTCCATTAGCAGATTTTTGAACTTGTTATAAGCAGACTTGTTTTTGTCTTTAAATAACTTGAAATGTGATATTTTCTGGACTGGTCTGCTGAATGTGGCTCATATTAACTCTAAAAACACATTTCTGCTGAAAATAAGACAAAAACACTTGATAAATTTCAGTTTCTTTGCAGTGTGGAGCTGATAATCTCGAATCATGGTGGATTATTTAAAGATCTCTTAGAAAACCCTCACAGGGCCTTTAGGGAAGAAACAAAGTTTCAGCGCTGATCCTCACCCTAATTATTTTCATACAGCCCCTTAAATGGCAAGAAAAGGTGAAGAAAGAGGAAAAAGTGTGAGACGGAGGGAGAGAAAGGGGGAGAAAAAGTGTCGGGAGGAGAGGGAGAGATGGCGTCTCAGTCAGACTGTCTGGCTGCGGCGGGATCTCCAGCACTCAGCGTCATATGATTCTGGGGTCAGAGGTTATCCCCACTGATGAATATCGGGCCGAAGCCTCGTCTCCCTCACAAAAGAAAGGGAGTTGTTTTCACTCCCCGAGTCTGGAAAGTTTATTTCAGGAATCCATCCTGCCAGCGCGGGACTGTAAACCTGTCTCAAGGCAGAAGAGTTACGTCCACAAATATTACACTTTTTTTTTTACAGTTTCATCGAGCTGCCAAGATGTCTAAAGATGCTTTTTCTCATTTAAAGGCTGAGAAACTAAAGTCTTCATGTGTATTACTTCGTGAAATCTCATGGATGAGCAACAGCTGAATGCTTTATTACATCCAGATCTTATTTCCTTCTTCTTTCGGGTTGTTCTGTGTTTGCACATCTTCGGAGACCTTCCCACAATCGTGCAGACTCGTGATAACGAATAATCACAGGGCATTTCAAATAACACTGTCAGATGGATTTCTACTAAAAGCTTCTGGGAGATTATAGCTGCCCAGGAGTGACAAGTGTGATATATGAGATCACACGTGAACAAATGGATTGCGTTTATGAGCCTTCAGGATCAGCCTGCCCCCCCCCCCGGATATACACAATCCTCTGACAGGTCTGATTTGAGGAATGAAAAACCACACGGACGGTCTTAACAGAGGGTCATGACGACCAAATACACGGCACTTTTAGCGGGGTGTGGCTCCATTAGAAGCTCATTAACAAACAAACAAGGAGAGTGAATCCAGAGTCAGACAGAGAGGGAAAGGGATGACATACATCGCTCCACAAATATGTTTAAACTGGTTCATTATTTGCTTACACAGACAGAGTTTAAGTCTTACTCAAGAGATTCCAAACTTAAACATTCGTCTCCACCGCAGCATCGTAACGCTAAGCAAAGATAAGCCTCATGAGATGAAACTGTCCTGACAAGTCTTTACATTATTCCAGCGAGTGGGTGGTGCTGGTGCATGGAAAAAAAAGGCAATCAATCATAATTTTGTTATGTAAACATCATATGTTATCATGCAACTGGCTTATCAGATAGAACAACACAACTTTTCATTGATGTGATGTAAAAGGTGCAGTTTTGAACATGACTTGGCGAATACTGAATATAATATTAATAAGAATGTTTAAATTAGTGTAAAGTCACCAAAATACAAAAAATAATTCTTAGTATGACACTTTGATAGCGACAAAAGGAGCGAGTCTGCTTCAATTTGGGTCGACATCTTGCACCAGTGTGTTCCTACTGAGAGCGTAAACTTGGAACTGATGTTGTTTTGCAGAAAATGAAGTACAGAGTAGTTTTTGTTCTGTGTGCAAAGGAAATGTTAGGTACGGTGGCCCTAAAGTGCAAAACACAACTTACATAACATAAATAAATACAAAAACAAATAACAAAGAACCACAAAAACAAAAAGAGATGCAAAAGCCAAGAGACTAAAAAAACTAAAAGAGAAAAAAAGCAAAACTCAAAACAGATAATGCAAAAAGAAAAAAGAAAGCAGAAAAGTAAAAAGTAAAGCAAACACAATTTAAAAAAAAAAAAAAAGAAAAAAAAGAAAAGAAAAAAAAACAGTAAAAAAAGTGAAAACTCAAAAGGGAAAAACCAAAAAATAAAAAGAAAATGTAAAAACCCACAAGGTTAGAAAACAAAACACAAAATAGAAAATGCAAAAACAGAAACAGAAAAAGGGTAAACAGAAAATCAAAATGTAATGAAAACAAAAAGGAAAACAAAAACAACTGAAGATAAAAGGAAAAACATAAAAACCATGAGAGGTTTTCCTGCAAAAAGTTAAAAAAGGGGGGAAAAAAAGGAAAGAAAAGAAAAAAATCTGAACAACAAAAGTGAAAATGCAACAATACTACAAGAGAAAACGCAAAAACTACAAAGATAAAAAAAAAAACAATAGAAAGGGGAAAATGCAAAAATATTAAAAGAGCAAACATCAAAGCAAGAAAGAGGAAAAAGCAAAACAAAAAAGGAGAAAATGCAAAAGAACAAAAGAAAAAATGCAAAAGAACTAAGAGAGCAAATTCAAAAACTAAAGAGAGAGAAAAAATACAAATGAGAAAATGCAAAAAAACTAAAAAGAGAGAAAAACAAAAGAACAAAGTAGAGGAAACAAAAGAACAAAAGAGCAAATGCAAAAGAACTGAGAGAGAAAATGCAAAAACTCAAGAGAATAAGGTAAAAACCAAAGCAATAAAAGGGAAAGTTCAGACAAAAAAAGAAAATACCACTTTTTTAAAAATCAAAATGAGAGATGGGTTTTGTCCAACCAGTGGTGATCCCTGTCAGAACAGGTACCTTCGTTTTTTCATTTTCTCTTTTGTTGTATTTTTCTCCTCAGGGCCACCATATTTGACATGTTTCTCTTGGTAAAACAGTGACAGTCTTTACTCATGTTATTCTCTAATGATTCTGATCACGTACCGCCCGTCTCATCACTCTGCGCCCCTTCAGCCTTTCATAACCAATCACTGACCCTTCTCACTGGCAGGCCTTATCTTATCCACACCATCAGCCTCAGACATGAGCTACCGAGCCACAACCAGACCGTTTCTGCTGCTTCTCCTCCCAGGAGCCCCACGCCTGAGCCCCCTCACCTGCTCCCCCCTCTCTGTCCTCTGCTATCGCTGCAGGGAAAGATAATGAGGGATATTTTCTCTAATTAGGGACAACAGAGCTATTTAAGGCCTAATCACCTGTCATACAAAGGTGGGTGAACTACACTGATGTCTGACATGTTTTTCATAACAGCTGATCTTAGCGCTGCTGTTGCATAAAGGAGCCTGGGAACATTCTGCTGTATCTGGACGTTAGAGGAGCTGTAAGTGCAGTATACACTTTAAGAGATTAGTTCAAGCACACACATTGTTTTCTTTACCATATAAATACACAACCCTGATGTAGAGACACATGGTATCAGTAAATGGAAAGTCAGGAAACTAGAATTAAAACTGAAGCTTATAAACTTTAAAGTTTTACAAATATAACAAAGCTGAAATGACCTTTAATGGCACAAGAGTTTTTAGATGTTCCTTTCTTCCATGACTGAGGATATTTTCTGACAACTTTCAGACTTGTTTGACTTAGAAATAATAATCAGTGGATTCATTATAATTGGTTAATTCAAACAAAGAAACAGCAGGTGCTGATTCAATATTTATTTGTACCTGCTTTTTCCAAAAGGTACCATCAGGTAACATTTGATGAATGGATGCTAAACAAGTATGAACTGGATAGGTAATTGATTAATTAGTTAGTGAAATAATTGTTAGGTAGGTTGGTTGGTTAATTGGTTGTTTGGTTGGTCAGTTGGTTAATTGGTTGTTTGATGTGCTGGCTGGTTGATTTGTTTGCTATAGCTGGTTGGTCTGCTGTCTGACTGGCTGGTTGGTTGGTTGGTTGGTTGGTTGGTCAGTTGGTTCGGGGTTTTGCTGGATGGTTAATTAGTTGGATGGTTGGATGGTTGATAGCTGGTTGGATGGAAGGTTAGCTGTTCTGCTGGCTTGGTGGCTGGTTGTTTTGTTTTGTTTTGTTTTGTTTTGTTTTGTTTTGTTTTGTTTTGTTTTGTTTTGTTTTTAGCTGAATGGTAGGTAGGTTGAATGGTTTTCTGATTGGTTGGTTAGTCGGTTGGTTGGTTGGTTGGTTGGTTGGCTGGTTGGTTGGTTGGTTGGTTGTCTGACTGGTTAATTGGCTGGTTGGCGGGCTAGCTTGCTGATTAGTTGATTGTTTGGTTGATTGAATAGTTGACTGGATGGCCAGTTGGTTTATTTGTGGTTGGATGATTGGTTAGCTTTCCGGTTGGTTTTTGGTCGATTGGTTGGTTAAGTGGTTGAATAGATGGTTAGTGGGTGAATGGATGGTCGGTTGGTTGATTAGTTGGTTGTTCGATTGGTTGGTTGATTAGTTAGTTATTTTGTTAGTTGACCTGTTGGTTGATTGGATGGCTGGTTGGTTGGTTGGTTCATTGAATGGATGGTTGGTTGGATAGTTTATTATATAGTTAGTCGGCAGTCTGATTGGTTAGTTGACTGGTTAATTGATTGGATGGCTGGTTGGTTTGTTTTTGGTTGGTTGATTGGTTTGTTGGCTGGTTGATTGATTGGCTAGCTGGTTGGTTAGATAAGTGGTTGAATGGATGGTTGGCAGGCTGGTTGGTTGGTTGGTTGATCAATTGTCTTTTTCCCTGTAATCTAGTCATTACCTTCTCACATAGCCAGCACTCTGACACTGATTAAGTCCACACATTGTTGCTGTTTGAAGTTACACGGTGTTTGTGTACTTCTGTTCGGTAACATTTCCTTTAAGCTCATTTTGTCAACATGTCCTGCTGAGTTCTGCAACGTTTTCAAAATTCTACTTCAAGTTATTATCTGATGCTACTGGAGAATACCATTTTAACCAGCTGTAGAAAGATGTGAAATCACAGCCAGTATCCTGGGTAATGAGAGAGGTGTTGTTTTCTAGTTTGTTTTTGGCTCAGTCTGAAATAGTCTCGTTCTGTTTTTCACAGTGTCTAATTTGGACGTATAAACAGACCAAAGCCTGCGTGTTAGAGTGACCTGTGAAGAAGAGCTGAGCTGTTTCTCTTTGTTCAGAGCTTCCTGTTACTGTCTCCTGGCTTTCATGTCTCATTACGTCCAGGCATTACAGCGGCACCAATCATTTCATCAGACTGACTAAAAAAGAAGTAAATAAACACAACCCACCACATGTTAAACTATTCCTCTAACACTGACAAACATCCAGACACAAACAACTTAATGAGTCATGACAGGAGTCAGACAAAACAGGTTCCAAATGAGCACAATGGGTCTCGAGTCTGCATGTGCAATTGTCCCTAATTATGACAATGATTCAAGCGAGCTCCACATTCCAGTGCCTCTTATGGTTTTGCTGCTATGTATCTTGGAGCCTGTGGAGCCATTAACACGATACCAATCTCACCAATGGCTCCAGTTTGGGCCTCCCATGGGCTCCTGAATGCAACCTGTCCAGCTCCAGGGAATCCAAACATGCAGCTCCCCCTCCAGACTCACACACTTTTCTCCGCTGAGGAGGTGGGCATCAGGACAAACAATCAATGCCAATGACAGATCCATGTCAGACACAGCCTCATTATGGGAACACAGCTCGGAGGAGAGATGTTGGGACATTTAAACCCTCTGACTCCACGCTGACGCTCTCCTACTGCTTGGACTCGTGTTTCTATTCTTGTCCTCATGTAACTTTTCATGTGATTGCTGCTAAGATTGCTGCAAAGATTGCTGAGTGAGCCTGCAAAGGTACATAGACACCCAACATCTTTCGAGGCCATGCATGACTGAGGGAAGCCTAAGACGCTCTTGACAGCTGCAATTTGAGAACTAAATTGCTGAAAATACTTACATAGCTGCTGTCTGATTCTGAAACCATTCTCGTCCAGACACCGTAAATGTTTACTCAGAGGATGGTTTGACACATTCAGTTCACAAAGACTACAGAAAAGTGGTCTTGGCACCTCAATTGGACAGGTCTGTCAGCTTAATGACCTGCAGGCAAGTTACAAAGACGTGAGCCGTGTTTGTGTTTCTTGTCTTCTGCTAGGCAATAAATTAAAAGTTGCGTCAATCTAGAAATCATGTTCCCCCGCAGGCGAAACAAAACCCTGCAACAAATAAATGTCAATTATCAATTGTCAATCAATAATTATTATCTGTTTCAATTTGAAGCCCAGTGACACATCAGTGAGTGATGAAATACAACGTGAATCATAGGCTAACGCTAGCTGTAGGCTATCAGAGTTATTTTTCCCTCTTGGCAGTGAAATACCATCCTTAACCAGAGTTCAGTGACTAAATGTCTGTTCAGAGCTTATTAATGAGAATGAAATGTGCAGTCTTAAATACAGGTTTAAAAAAAAACAGTGAAAACATAAGCTAAACGTGACTAGTTGGATGAGTTACCCCAAGAAAACTGCAGCCAGAGCAGATTTACATCAAATTTAATTCTTGAATTTGATGTTTAGCTTATTATGTTGCTTCACAGCCGTGCAGCAGCTCCTCTAAATGTGGTGAAAAATGTGTCCTACTTTTCCTGGCTTCTGAGGACACAATCATAGGGTGTGCTCTGTGTGTCAGTTGAAACAAAATGCTAACACAACGTTAGCTGATTGTATTCAGTTTCAGCACAGTAACAAGAGGTACAAATGTCAGATATAAATTCCAACTCGTTGATCCTTTTGATTTTTTTTGAAAATGTTGGTTCTGATTGTATTTGTTGTATAGTTAGTCTAATTTCAATTAGATTATTTTCCAAAAATTTTAAAAATATTTACAGTTCAAAATAGTATTTCAGACCAATATTGTGATTGCGAAGAAGCATGCATTATTATTTATTTTTATTTATTTATTCATTTTAATGGGGGTGTCTATCTAATGCATTTGTCCCTGAACACAATAAATAAATAATTCTACAGTTTTACTAACTCGACAAAGGATTATATTTTGTTTATTTAACCTTTATTTAACCAGGTTGGTTTCATTGAGATTAAAAACCTATTTTTCATAGGGAGACCTGGCCAAGACAGGCAGTAAAGCCAGAAAAACAGCTGATTGACTTTTGCTGGTCTTAAGGAAGAACTGCAAGTTACTATATTCCCTCCATGTCTGTGTACAAAACCCCTTTTTTAAATTGCACTCTTTGGGATTTAAAAATTGCATTCTTCTTAAAAAAATAACAAAAATAAATAAATAAATAAAAATTGCATTCTTCTAAATTGCAATGTTGGTTACAATTTGATTAATAATTCAGCTCTTTTAGCCACATTAGACAGCTAGCTACCTAGTGCTAAGCAACAGGATTGCTGCTATGTGGCACCAACGTTTGGGCAACAATGGATGTAAACAGATCCTTCTTCTCTGTTCAGTTTGGCGTTTATTGTCCACGCAAGGTCTCTGACACAGTATAAAACTAGCCATGCTAGTCTGGTAAATTAGCAATAACTCTACTATGGACATGTAACCTCATAAGAATTTTTTCTTGTTGGGCAGCATTTGGCTTAGCCATTTAAGCACCCATCTCATGTATGGAGGCAATAGTCCTTGTCTCAGTGGTCCCTGGTTAAATATCAAGACATGACTATTGCTGATTTTTTGATAAAAGCATTCCAAATTCCCACAAACCAATTTTTCATTTTTTTTATGTATGTATCCATCAACTTATTTAATTACTTATTTGATTGTTTGTTTATTTTATATATTTTATTTAATCATTTTCTTTTTTTATTAAACTTTCCATCTACATATTTATTTATTTATTTATTTATTTATTTAATGTATTTATTTTGTTGTTTATTTATTTATTTATTTATTTATTTAGTCTATCATCTACCCATTTATTTAATTAATTAACTTCTTTTACTTTATCTATATATCCTTTTATCTTTTTATCTATTTATTTATGTATTTTTTATTTTATTTTATTTTATTTTATTTTATTATGGTCTGATTTGGTTGTAAAAGAGTTACATAGTTAAATACCTTTTTACAAAAACTGCAGCCAAAAGATATTGTATCATTTTGAACCCTGTTTTTTGTTTTTTTGTTTTTTTGTTTAAACATTGTAGCCGTCATACAAATGATTAAATCCCTTGCATGCTTATCATTCTTCAATAATTCAGTGATTTTGCATTGGGGACTTTTTGAATTTGGTGGCCACAACAAGCGCTAGTCTGTGACTTTTACCTGTTAACCATCTAAGCTAAGATTCTAAACAAAAACAGCAATAAGCTGGTTACACATCCAAAAGATAGTGATGAACATTATTGTTTATTTAAAGTGTTATTTATATGCTTCTAGTGAATAAAATGTCTTGTATTTACCATATATTCCATTTTTGGTCACCCCACCCCCCCCCCCCCCCCCCCCCCCCCCCAAAAACACATATTTCATCTTTTAGCTGTTGGATTCTGACCCATGCTCAGCTGCTAAATGCTAACCGTGGTTAACTGTAACCATAAGCCTCACAGGGCCGTGCAGTTACAGTGTGCGACTGTGTTTTTTTTAGAGGTTTCCACTGAAAACAGCTGCCTGCAGGAGCCATAAACAACAATATGACAGGGTTGAGTGAGAACCAAAACAATGAAGTTGTGGGCCAGAAAACCAAAACAATGATCTAACAGCACAATAAAGCTCAGTACAGCTTTGGGGAATTTCTGAGTCTGGTGATAATTTTCTGAAGCTTTGTCACAATGAGGAACATATTTGATTTGTAGTGATGTGATCTATAATTAGGCTGAAAAAATCCAGAGATTTTTCTTATTTATGGCCTAAAGGAGCAATAAAATATGAGTTAGTGATTCATTTGACATGAAAAAGCACATTTTTCACCGTCTGTGTGGATGCTTAATGAAAGTGACTTATTTGAGAGTGTACCAGGATAACTAATATGTGAAGATCAGCGTGTAGGCCCCCCTGCATCGCACTTCTCTTTCATCTTCCTCCCCTCTTGGACGACAGCGGGGTCGGTATCACAGCAACAGGTTTGTTTGGGGCAGCCTGGGTATCAGCAGGACTTGGACTGCTCGGCTCTGTTTGGAGTAACTCGGGCTGCTGAGAAAAAATCTGAGGCATGCTAAAAACATAATATACAGGAGCCTGGCATCCCTAAGAGAGAGTCTGACTGTCTGTTCCTCTCTGCAGGTAGCCATGTTTGGAAGTGCTGACAAACACAGAAGAAAGACAGAATGCACGGGGTCCAGGACTTAGACTGGCTTCCCGCCAAAATGTCACCTCCTCCTCGTATTTGGGCTCCAACTATGGTCACAATAGTCGTAATGTTGCTTTATTGTGTGTTTGGATTCAACTTCAGCACTTTAATTAAAGCTCTGTCAGGGGGTTTTAGCTGAAACTAATACTGATACCATTACATAATCTACGACTGCAAATAAGACCATCAATAAGAGGACGGTTATTTCTACTCTGCTAACCCTCAGAGGTCTCCACCTGTTTGGGTCATTTTTAGGCACTTTGATTTAGCATTTGTTTTATTAAAGCATTTTATGTATTATCTTGCCATTATTTCTCCATTTTGACTCAAACAACGAACTAGAACAAAAAAGATGCTGATGTTACACTTTCTTATTTGACCATATTATTTATCCAACTTTTATTTTATATTGTTACATTGTTTTATTTATGTATTTAAACATGTACTTATCTTACCCTGTAGTATTTTTGAGTATTTTCTTATTTTTATTTTATTCATTTATTTATTTATTTTTATTAATTAATTGCTATATTAGTTTTAGCTCCTGTGTTTCCTCATTTTAATTCAAGACGGCGTTTTCTCAGTCCTCTAATTCTGATTCTGTTTACTGTCAGAATTTCCCTAATATCTTTGTGTGTGTATATTAAATGTTTGTTTGTTTGTTTGTTTGTTTGGGGGGGGGGGGGGGGGGGGGGGTCTTATGTTTTCACTTTATTCAATTATGCAATTTTCTGCTTTTTATTCCACTTCTTTTTATTTTATTTTATTTTATTTCATTTTATCTTGTTTAATTTTATCTTATTCTATTTTATTATTTGTAAAGTACTTTGTATTAAACATTCCTTTATGAAAAGTGTTATACAACTAAAGTTTGATTGATTGATTAATTCATAAAATCAGATTTGAAAATGTATCTATTTATTTGAGAAAAAAAGAATGCTTAACAAAGAACGATTTTGTTGCCTACAGCTTAAAAAATTGTCACACAAAGCAATAAACTACCTACCAAAATAAAAACAGCCTCCATTCACATATTTCATTAAAAATTAAAAAATTAAGTCCATAGGGGGCGCCAAAAGCAGCAAAAACTTAAGCTTTCGCAGTGCCCCAAAGGCCAAGAAAATATTTCTATGGTTTCCTGTTTCATGTGATTTTGAATTTTTTTTTAGAAAAGTAAGTTTTGTAGTTTGAAGCCACAAACTCACATCAGATGAATCTGATGTTAATGTTAAAAGTTACGATTTCAAAATTAAGCTTTAAACTTGTATTTCGACACCACTCCTATGATAATGAACCCTAACCCCATCTTTTTATCCTCCTGACAACTTTTAATCTGTTTCCAAGTTTGCGTAAGACATTTTTTTCCCATACCTTGAAGGATTTATACTGGTGGGTTAGCTAAAATTAGAAAATAATGCCACCCGTACAGTTTTAGAGGCCTCATAGAGACAACTATCTTCAAAGGTGGCGTCTGCAGGATTTTCTTTAGAAAATTAAATTCAAACTTTTACAGATATAATCCTACTCAATAATCACTTCTGGGCCTCTGTGCGTGTGTGTCAGTGTCTGTGTCTGCCTTGAACCCTCTCTTCTGCCTATATGTTAATGTTTTGGTTGTATCAGGAAGTTTCTGAGAAGTGAGTTAACGTGGTTACATCAGCCAGTCAGAGTGCTCAAGTGACTTTGCGTGATGATGATAGCAAGTGGAAGAAGCTATCCTTAGCGGCTATGCTAGTGGGTGTAGCAAGGAGCAAGACAAACAATCAAAGTAAAACAAAACACCAAACAGATGAAGCTTTTTCCTAGATAAGGGTGAAGCTTGGCTCAGCAATGCCAGTTAGCTTAATGCTAACCAGGTATGTGTCCAATACTCATGATTAGCTTGTGCTAACATGCCAAGTCAGGCACACAGCTCTCGAGTCTCTCCCACATAGAAATGCAATGCTACAAGTGGTTGCTGGGCTAGTTAGCGTGTTCACATAGTTACAGTTGGAGGCTGTTGGTGTGTGCTGCTGCTGGCACTGAGCCAAGGAGGAGCCCAGTTTGAGTTTGTTGTTGTTTGACCCTACGGTTAAGGTAAAACTGCCATGTTTAGTGTTTTTATCTGTTTGTATCAACATAACTCTTCTGAAGTAGTGGATAACTACAAGCTAGCAGCAGCAAAGCTAGCACCCGTTAGCAACTTCTGTTTCTGCCACAGAGTCTTATCCAGATTTTATGTTGCCTTATGTAATTCAAATACATCAGTTTGTTATTTCTTAAAAAGGGAATCTCTGTAGAGAAATTTGTTTTCAGAAATTATAAACTGAACTGCAAAACAAGCTAGCTAGCAACAGTTAGCTTGCAGTGTTTCTCAACATCCCGTGTCTTCTGGAAGAAATGTGGGAACCTGAAACTGGACGACTTCTTTATTCAGTGTTTCTTTTGCTTTTGAAACACAGGCAGAGTTGTTTTGAAGAGGAAGTATGTGTTTTAATTTTTTTTTCGGATTAGCTCGGCCACAGAAGACAAATCACTGAGGAACAAAATGCGAGTCTCCTCTACCGACGATTCCAACCGTTGACTTTGACGGAGCAGAATTAATGGTCACATTAAGTCCCCGTCTCCCTTTTTGTAAAGGATGTCTGTACCCAGGAGAATTTGTTTAGCCGTCACCCCAATGAGTCAGACACTAAGTCTCATAATTAAGGCCTCATTAGAGCTACACAGCTGAAATATGTTGGTTTACAGCGCAGACAGCAAACTCAGGGATCCACAAAGGGGCCATTCATAATACCTCACTCCTCCGAAGGAAAAGAGAAGGAGCAGTTGCTCTTAGCATTTGGGCAGATGTAATTGCAATCACTCAGCTTGTCTGATGCTGATAATGGGGCGATGGGAAATTCCTGTCAGAGTCGTGGCTCAGGGTGGTTTCGCAACCGCTTTGGCAGGCTGCATGTTCCACTGCAGGGCAGCGAATGCGTTACGGCATGCTCACATAGCTGTCATTAAACACATTTTGAAGAAAAAAAAAAAAAAAACACAAGACAATATAAACTCACAAGTGTAACATTTTGTCCTGCTTTTGGAGAAACGCAGAGACGAATGAAGTGTGTTAGTGATCCTCTCACCTTATACACACGCCGCTCTGTCTGAAGTATTTTCAACATATTTGTTTTCATTTGTCATTGTCAAAACACTTCTCTCCACCAGTGGTTTGTGTGAAAATCAAGCTGCTGGGAAATAAGAACACACACTAGCTGGAGCCTATAAATGCTGGGCAAAAATAAAATAAGGTAATGTTTGTTTTCAAAATTTAGGGCGTGCTTTCCTGCGAGCAGCCCACTCCTGTCTGAAATGTGTGCTACAGTGGGTGGCTGAAATAGCACGTGGGTGCAACGTTCTTGTGGTTGGTCACTGGGTACAGTATGTGACACCTGGCATCCCAGCAATGCCTCCATGAGAAGCCTCTATTATAAGGCATTCATGCAACGATGCTAACAAGCTCTTTTTACTGGCTGGACGAGCATTGGTGCAATAATGCTCGGGACGTTTTTATTACCAATTTGAGAGACCACCCAGGAGACAATAAAGAGATATTTAGAGGTTTTCTAATAATCCCCAGAGAGCCTCACTGACTGACCTGCAGTCTGCATGATGGACAACAGCTATTGGTTTTAAATTAAACTGGAAATACGTACACAGTGTCTCCTTTCAAGACGTTTCCTTGATATTTTACAGGTAGATAACTGCAGACATGAATTAACTTGGCAGGCTTCCAGGGTTTGCAAAGGTATTTGAGGTATTTTACAATCCAAATGACGCCGCAGAGAAATGTTGAGTATCCATGAACTCCGGATGATGCTTTCAAACGTAGCAGAGAAGCTAAATCACAGTGAAGGATGGAAGGAGATATTTGGGTTTATCCTCCCGTGAGCTGCTCGAGATAAGACTCAGAATGATCGAGCGTCAACATTTAATAAAAAGTTTAATTTCAATATAGAGCATAATATGTTTTTAAAAAATGCAGAAAAGGCATAAATTTATTCTTGAAATCTAGAGTTTGAAAGATGAAGTGAATCATATATTTCCTCAGACATAAATACCATATCAAAACATCAATGCTTTCCAATGTTACTGGAGTTTCAGGTATGATAAATTACAAACATCTACATAAAACAGATAAAAATACGCAAAAACAACAACAAAGATTGTAAATATAGTACTAGTATACTACAAAAATGTGTCTGAATGTCCAAAACATTGGAAATCACAGCCAAAGCCATGTTTTTAATGATGTCACTGGACATTATAGAGCTGTAAACACTGTGCTAACCACACAGCGCTAGCACTGTTCATTGTGCTAATGCTAGCTTCCTCGTATTTCTATGTATGTTGGCTTTTTTACATTAATTAAGGGCACTATAAGGAGTTTTTTTTACTGATTCTGAAATAGTGTCAACTGTTTTCAGGTCAGATTTACACCAACTAAAGTCATCTCTGCTGGTAATGTTTGGTAGCAAAGATAAAGTTAGCAAGTTTTTTATTACTTTGGATAGTTTCCTTTTGGTTTAATGTTTTGCCCTCATGTCTGATACTGGTTGATGCAGGATTAGCAAAATTTGAAGTACATTTTCCGCTGAAGTTTTGTTTTAGACAGAGAAACTCCACAACCAGAGCTTTGTAAGAGCTAATTGGTTATAAACAAGGATTGAATGCTAATGCATGTATGGTAATGGTTCAGATCAGGGGTCTAAAATTCATGGCCTGGCACAGCAATTATGGTTGTAGGGACAGGGAAAGAAATTTCAAAGTTGACCCTAAATGCAGCATAATAACCAAACATTTGGCTAATGTCCCCAAATGTTGTCAAAGCAAGAGGTCTCTTTCAAAGGCCAAAAGAAAGGTTGATGTCAGGCAAAGAGTGTTTCAGGAGAAGTGGCAGAATGATTACTTCTGTGGAGTTTAAGGGGAATTACACAGCACTCTCAGGTGTCCGGCAACAAGCATTCAGCAAGAAAAAAAATGTTTACATGTAAAATCAGCTGTTAGCAGCCTGTAGCATGTCACTGCTAACTGGTGCAAGGCCTGATGTTTCCCACAAGGTGAGGAGAAGGAGGTGAGAACAACGTGCTGGTTCTCAGGTGTGAGCTAAGAAGTGACGACATGGACCTGTCCTTCCATCCATCGTTATTGGGAACGTAAGATCTATCTCCAATAAGATGGACGAGCTAGCTGTGCTAACCCAGCAACAGAGGGAATACCAGAAGGCAGAGTAGCATCATGCTATTCACAGACATGGCTAACAGAGCTAACACCAGACACCAGGGCCACATTGGAAGAGCTTCACCTGCTGTGAGCAGACAGGATCCAGGAGACAGAGACTGAACAGACTGCTGAAGAAGCTCAGTCCTGGACCCTGTGGAGGTGGAGGCTGGTTGAACTGGACAATGATGGACAAGCTGTCAGCAAAGTTTTCTTTATGGAATTTATTGCTTTTTTTACTCATGTAACTTTTATGTACAGGAGGTCCTCAACTTAAGTTGTTTTGACTTTACGACACCAATAAATATATATATATATGTAAGAAAATAGAGAAGGTTTCGAAGTTGTTCGTAAGCTCCTACAATGGGTGTTAGTTTTTGACACAAATGAATACACAGCTACGCAGTGCTGTGTGGTCATCAGCATCATCTACTTTGTCTCGAGTCGCGTCATAGTGTAGATTGTCTGTGTTTGTGTTCCGAAATTTTCTCAGTCTCCTCACCTTTTTCGAATCATAGACACAAAAAAAAGCGGGATCTGTTTTCCCATGAATATAAAGTATAATACATGTATTTGGATAGTTATGTAGAGATCTGGGGTGTATTTAGTGTAAAAATCCGACTTGCGCAAAAATTCAGGGAAATGTCATCAGAACTTGTTTGTAAGTCAAGGACCGCCTGTATTTGTGAATTTATTCAAAGTTCCCTTTAAAAAAACTTTGGATAGGGAATCAAATAAAATATTTCACTGTTTTTTAAAGACTAAAAAGTTCAACTTTTTGTGTGTTTACATAATTCTGATACTTATAAGGACATCAGCTTTAATAGGTAAGCCTCAACCAGTCCAATTGGTCACCATTTGTGAGCCAACGAACAGTTGGTGTGGGTCAGTATTGTTGTTGTTACGTTAAATTTTATAATTTTACAGATCTCCTCATTCTGCATCCTGTTTAACGTAGCCTTTTGCTCTGACAACAAACTCAAACTTTGGCAAGAAATGCATCTTAAGATAAGCTGGAACTGACGTCTGCATCCCAAAACAATCACTACCATTTTTAACCAGAGGGGTCGCCAGAGTCTACACAACATGAAAACTCCTTACAGTGCCTTTAAAATCCTGTCTGAGGGGAGTGAATGTGAGTGACATATTTCATTACCTCCTTTCAATAGTTGTTTAACATAAATGTTAACCTCTTGGTGGCGCTAGATCAAAATGCAGATGATTTAGGATCGTGGAAATTTCTACACGATCCATTTGAGACCAGTTGAGAGAACTGCAGCTTTAGCTTACACATGTTTGACACCACATCCTGTACTCTGAGCATGTCTTCACTGTCCAGTGTACTCGCAGTCTATGTACCATATAACACATATAAAGATATATAACTACAGTTCATGATACAGAAAATATCGACAAAAAACAGCGTACATTTAACGCATAAATGTATCTTTTACATCACTGATATTTGGTTTACCCCGAAGGTCCTCCATAACCTTTGGGGTATACAGAGACAGGCATGTTCACCGCTTTGTTTTAACGGTGTGTAGCGACAGTCGTTAAAGTTCGTCAGGGAAGTGGCAGCCCACTGTGAAAAAGTTCTTCACTCTGTCCTTTTCAACAAGCAGTCAAGTCAAAGTCCTTCAAACCTCCCCGTGGTTTGGATCTGTGGTGGCGCTCATTAGCAAGTCCTCTGAAAAGTGAGAAAAAGGCAGCGGCGTGTCGCTCAGGTGACGTCGCCCAGATGACGTCACTCATCGTCACCTGTGAGGCTATACGCCGAGCAGCATGCCCATGAAATCTGAACCGTTCTGTATTGTGATGGAAGCGCCTGCTGCGTTATCCACGAATATGGAGGTGTACTGCCCGGCCTGCAGAGGGAGAAGGACAACAGTGATGCAGAAACCGGACACTTCTACATGTTTTATGTTAGTGCGTCTGTGTGATTCTTACTTGAAGCTCAAGCAGGCCTTGGACGCTGACAGTGAAAATCTTGCTGTTGCTTTCTAATCCAACAATCATCTCCAATGAGCTGTGATCATAAAGAAGAGACATTTCTGGATTAAATTGTGTTTGAAACAAGAAAAGTCTGGGTTTGAAGACTTCAGAGGGAAGATCTCGACCCAGAAATGGATGATCCACTATTGACATCTTTAAACATTGTTGAACTCTGAAAGTCTTCAATCTGATATTAGCTACATCCAAATAAAGAGAGTTCGATGCTCTCCATAAAGTGAAAACCAAAGGCAGAAGCCAGTGAAACCAAGTGGAACATCAAGACCCTGGCTCTCTACAGCTTCTTCCTGTTTCCAGTCTTTATGTGGCACCAATAAATACTGCAGAGGCGTGTTCCTACCTGTGACAAAACAACAGCCTACCACTCACTCTGGACAGGAGCTGGCCCCGTAGAGCTACAAACTGACCGCCGACTCTCACCGCTCCACCTGGCCTCAGATTCTGCCTGAAAGAGTTATGTTTCTTTTTTTTCCCAACATTTCCAATCCCCTTTCTCCTGCCCAAATACTTCTTCTATTACATCTAGAGAACTTGAGGGAAAACATGTTCTCAAAAACCGTCCTCCAAGCCAGTTTTAGGACAGGTATTACACTACTAGGTTGATTTACAGGTGATTTTCAGGAGTCTGCCAACATTCCCTGATCTGCCTCCCCCTTAAGGACAACAGGTTTACTCTGAACTTGGAAAATCTGCTTTTAACACTCTGTGTGATTGCAGTGACACCACCCAATACACTCGGACGTTCTCTGCCTGTATGTCCATTGACATACAAAGCAGAAGGTTGACGGTGTTCATGAGGTACATGCAACTCTGACACAAAGTATCACGCAAGGTTAGGCGATGGGGTCTATTTTTTTACCCTTTCCTAAGCCACATCTCAACAGAGAGAAGTCTATTCTGTGGATAAAGTTGTACAGTAGACCACAACATCAACTCAACATGAATAAAATAAAGAAGGATATCTCTATCTGTTCTAAGGCAAGCTGAGGCAGCAAATTGTGACTTTCTTGGAAAGGAATTTATGATTATCTCTAACCCTAGAACCCCCGCTGCAGTCTGACGGACTGTTGGGGTTCTCTATCTAGCATAAGCTAAGTTAGCTTAGCAGTTGTGTTTTTGGGAGACTCAAAAAGTAACAAACAGATCTTGATGAAATTTTCAGGAAATGTTCAAAATGGGATAAGGAAGAAGTTATTAAATTTTGGAGGTGATCCGGATCACCGTCTGGATCCAGGACTTTTTTAAAGGATTCTTTATCATTGTGAGATAGGGCCGTTTTCACCATATGTGTTTATAACTGCACCATAAATGGGCGGATTGCTTTGCAAAACAACAGAAGACAAGGTCACCATAATTTCTGACAGATGTTAGAGTACGATCCAGATCCTGGCAATATTCTGGATACTAAGATCTGGAATATGAAATATGTACTGGGTCATCGTCATTTTCAATACAGTCAGAAAACAAATTATCATACAAACCTGCAACTAACTCCAAACTGTAGCCGATAGTCTGCTGAAAGGGAGTATAACATTAAAGTAGGACTAAAGCATTGCTTGAAGGAGGTCTGCGCTCTCTGAGTGCTTTTCTAGTCTACTAGTGATTGTCCAAAGGGCCAACTAACATTAGCTTCTGGAGCTTAGCTTTATTAGCTTATCTGTAACTCTTGCTAAAGATGGTAAAAAGGATGTTATCATTTTCTCATGACCAATGCTGATCCTCTATCTCGCTGTCTGAGATGCTGAAGCTAACCAGAAGCTGTTTATCACGTTTGCTAACGTTAGGATCTGTACATTTTGGCTTATAAGTGAAGCTTTTTATTGACTCTCTGATCAATAACATGATAAATACATCCCTTTTGGTGACTTCTAGATGGTATGTGATATTTCTGTCTCAAGAAATCATCAAAAGCATCCTGTGAAATGTCTCCTACTGTGACACCTGCCATTGCGCCTCTTACTGAATGTTCACTGTTTGTCTGAGTGAGTGAAAGGGGCGTAACTAAGTCATAGGTCAATTGGTAGTTTTTCCAGAATAAAGACTTCCTCGTTTTGACTCTATATTATAGAGTAGTATTTATCACTACCAGCTTAGCCTGTGTTTTAGCCCATGCTCTATCACTCTCTATTTTAGCTTTCTTCTGCTCTAACGTCCTTTTGCTTTAGTGTCCGACATTACTACAAAATAAATCAAAAAATCCTTTTCACCAGAGAAAGGAAAGATCCTACTTTTTCACTGCTGAACTTTGTCAGCCAGCATAGTTTCATAAAAGGGACTTTTGGTCCTCGTGAAGTAAATGGATCCGTGTACTTTAGTGTAACCTGAGTCTGAAAATAACCAATATTGACGCTGATAATGTCATTTTAAATTGTGGAATACGATCAGGCAAATATATAAAAGTGAGAGTATTTCAGGTTCATTTTTAAAATCCTCACATGGCCTTTCAATAAGGGTTCGTGATGATTTACACTTATAGAGCTCTAAAACGGTTAAAAGTTGCTTTATAAGCCTTGCAGAAGACATCGAAACACAAGCCAGAGAACATTTTCTCCTCCTAATGATATTCAGTTTCAGTAAAAGCAGTTATTAAGTTGTGTTTTTGCACAGGACCCCAAAAAAATCCCACCTCCCCTGTGGCGTCCATTACCACACACGGGCCAGTGACAACATAACTGTGTTAACAAGTTATTCAGTAGCTCTTTAACCATGACTGTGCACACAAACGCCGGCCAGGCTTGGTGATTTCATACCTTTGTCACTCGCTGTGTGAACAGCCAGTTAGCATATTTTCCCAAACGTCAGGCTGTCTTAAAACAGCCGCTGCTCTCGGAGCGCACAGAGATGGTTTTAGCATGGCTGCAGGCTGTAACCGCACAGTGTGAGCGCTGGCTCCTGTTAAGTGGAAAATGCTACATTTTTTATGGCGAATCAATCATGTTTGTCTTCACTCCAACTGCCATCACAATGAGCCTCATTGCACATTCTCTGCATTTTCATGTGTGGGAGAGTGAGACTGGCTGGGGTTTTGGCTCCGAAAAGACAGAGCCAAGGACTCATTTGGGTTAGAAAACCCATCATAATAATATTATTTATATGCTCCCTTTATAGTACCCTGCTCGGAAGACTCTGAGAAGTCTGAGAGGAGACTTTAGGGAGCAATTCATATAAAGATTTCAGTGACTTTATGTAAATAGTAATTTTTAAAATATTCAAAAAAGAGTTCCCGACTGGATTTTTTAGGTTTTTCTGTCATGTGGATGAATACTGATACTTCATTATCTGTCTCCCACGTCCCAAACAAGGAGATTTCACTGCTGGCAGTCTGCAGGGGTCAAAGGTCAGCCTATAAAGATCAGTCAGAGGACAGGACTCTGAGGGAGACGACGTTTCCTTTAAAGAGCTGCTCTGCTTTTATTCAGGAAATGCCACACTGCACCTTTAACAGCCCGTAAATTCTGCACAAAGTTGAAGCAGCATTTAACACCAATGAAACATAACTGCTACACAACCAAAGTCAACGATTAGTTAATAGAAAGAATTTTAAGAATGTGAAGTGTGGTTATATTTGAACGAATAACTCTGGATCAGATTTATGCTTTAATCCTGATATGATCAGAGCGTGTGATAGCCGAAACAAATGCTAACCATAAAGATATAATCTAATAACGTTACAAAAAGTGAGAGTAATTTGATTGGGATTGAATTTGTGAGTTTCCAGCATATTTCACACATAATGTGTTCACATTTGTTCTGGTTTTGTCATGGTTATGGGTTTTAAAAGTGATCAAAACCAGCAGGAGACTCAGAATCCAGACGCTACTTGGCGTAAAAACACTTCATGGTACATGATACCTACGTGTATCTGTGGCAGAGCGATTCAATGCAGATCAGCACCCGGACGTTATCCCTGGCCTTGAGTTGACTCTTGCTCCTCTTCACCTCGTTGTGGTCTGTAAAGTTTCAAAAACAACGGTATAAAAATGCAGGTTCATCCCGGGTTCAGGAAAAAAAAAAACATAAAAAGTATAAGAAGTAAATCTCCTTGAAGTGGCTGCTCGTTAAAAAACCGTGGACCGTGATTGTCCAGTTCAATCTGAAAAACTGTAGCTACACACAGCAGGCCTGTCATGCTCTGTTTACATGGAGCTGGAGTAATAAAGATCCTCTGTTCATGAAGAATTTGGTATGGTGTTTCTTTTAAGTCTCTCCAAAACCAGAAAGCAGCAAAGCAAAAACAATGAGGGATAAATAACCTTTTTTTATCGTCTGTTCCATCATAATTAGCAGTTTATGTCCAGCTAACTAGCGGCCAACTGGCTGAGTTGTGACTTATATGTTGCATAAAAAATAAAATAAGCACATCAGAGTAGAGTACAGGCTGTTTAAGAGCAGGTCAGACATGCTGTCATAGTTTGGGCTAACATTAGCAGTTCAGCACAATTAGATGTCAAATGTGAGGTAGCTAGCATCATTTAAGATAGCAAAACATTTGCCAAAAAGTCTATCTGCTTCTCCTCAACCCTGTGTTTCTTTTGACATAAGACATAACTGTTTAAAAAAAGTAGTTTAAGACGTCAGGGTTTGGTCTCTTCCCTTCTTTACTCTCAATGTATTTAGCTTAGCATTTTTAGCTAAACCCTGTTTGGGGTAAATTGTTGTCAAGAAAATGATTAAGACACAGACAATAAAAAAACACAAGCTGCAAGATTAAAATGTGTTTCAAAAATTGCTATTCAGTCAATGAGCTAAGGTTAGCTTCTTTAGCTAGCTAAATAAGACTAAGGAGCATGTAGAGCTTAGCTAACACTACACATAACAAGTGTTTAATTGCAAAAAATATATATATATATATATTGGTCAATGTAATTTCATGTCTTACTGTATGTATAGGATGGTGTGTAGATGATATGTAAGTTTGTTTTACCGATGTGGACGTTAGCAGAGAATTGGTAGATCCCCGTAATTGGAGCCGTGAACCTCCCAGTAGACTGGTCCATTCCTGATCCTCTGAGGAAGGCTCCTTTCGCTGGAGGCTGAAAGCACAGAAACATTTGTTAAAAGTTTTAACAGTTTACAAAAACCTGAAGTGTTTTTTTCTCAAGTATGCTACAGGCAACAAGGACAACTGGTATGCTAAAGCACCAGGAGAAAGTTCAGTAGCTTAGGGGCCGTTCACACGACGACAGTTTTAGGGTGAAACGCAAACGTTTTGTTGTGTTTCAGCCTTGTGTTTACACGGAAACAGCGTTTCAGCCGACCTAAAATGCAAACTTTTGAAAACGGCCTCAAGAGTGGGATTTTTCTGAAACGCTGCCGACACCGTTGCCGTGTAAACAGTAAGCCGGCGTTTTCAGTGGAAACACTGACGTCACACTCCACTTCGCGCAAACGCGCACACAACAGGACAACCGTAACGATCGTCGCGGACTACCGTATTGTGTTTGTGCTGCTCAGTCTGCTGTATTTGCTGACCGTCTTTCAACAAAATGAGCATCTGTTGCTTCACTCCCCAATACACCAGATGATTGGCTCAACTTTACTTAGGTGGAGATCTACCAAAAGCTACTTCTGGACAATACAGTTATAGCACCAATTACAGGCCTGGCATGCTTACTACAGTGTTTTCAGTCCATCAGCGTTGCCGTGTAAACACAGATTTTTTACACAGTGTTTTAGCGTGTTTAGATGAAACATTGTCGTGTAAAAGGGCCTCAGAAAGGGCTGCTTTATTTCTCTTATAGATTTAGATATATTTAAATAAAAAGTAAAATGTTTTGGAAGAACATCAGAGAAACATCAGCAGCCATAATAACAACTAAAAACTTCTTTGAAATATAAAGGAAGGGGGTATGGCTAACCTCGCTGGCTAGCATGTTAGCCATAGACTGTATAAAATGTGAACATTGTCTCTGTGACCATTTCACTGTTCCTGATACTGTGAAATGAAGCCAATCTGTGGACGCAGCCATATGAGATATGACTCAGGCTTTGAGCTTCACTTTCTAACAGCTATAGGGCGGCCATCAGTGAAGTGAGCTGAGCTGTGTCTCTGATTGGACAGTATGTGCTAATTGCAAAATCAGGGTTTCAGACCCAAGCTGTTCGTGAACTATGTTTATTAGCGCTGTAAAAGTCTGTTTTTATAAGAAGGGCTGGGATGATATGCTATTCTTGGAATTTGATTCAACTACGATTTTTGGGGTGCCAATTCGATATAAATTGCGATTTTTGCAATATTTACGATATTTGCGTTTTTCAGTTTGCCTTTTTAACACCAGACCATGTGAGAAAGTTAAATGATGATGATAATGTCTACAGACTAAATCAGGTGCCATATTTTCCTGTATAATGTATATCACCAGCCAGAGGGAAACATTTCGCCCTCTGCTGGAGAAAAGTGGTAACTTTTTTCCCATCCAGTTTATAAACAAAGACTGAAATGAAGAATTTGAATTTGAAAATAATAGTGTATCGATTTTTTCTCCCAGCCCTCCATATAAGACTAATTTTTCTAATTTTTCAGATGTTGCCCCTTGGTGTTAGCTGCTGGCCTTCAACTGTGATGTGCTGAGTCTCCAAGTCTTAAAACAACAAACTGTGGGAAAGTATCTCTTTTCATGATGTTATGTTTGTTTTCTTATCATTTCCACCAGTGCTTATGTGTAAATGTGGATTTTTGTTTGTTTTGTTATGCTTTTAATCACCAATACAGCCGTCAATGTAGTTGGCTTTGTGTAGCTCCTGAGTCTAAGATGAGTTTTCTGAGGGATAGATACAGTGTATCATTTGTATTGCATCATATCCTATCCTATTGTATCTTATTATATCTCCTCAGTCATTTTGTTTAGAGAAGACCTCAGACTTTGAGTCCCCTCTTTGTCTTTTTTCAGTACCTGACTCTTCATACACAAAATATAATTTCATAAGTAATCTCATGCCCACTCTGACATTTGTGCTGTGTTAGCATGTTAAATAATTTAGCACAGCCCAATCCCCCCCTCCGGCCTCCAGTCCATCCCAACAAGGCATAGTTCTTCCACTACAGCATGCTGCTTTAAACAGTGTCTATTTCTGTCCTCTCCACACTTTATTCCAGCTCACAGACAGAGTGCCTTTTGTATGCCGCCCAGAGACTAATGTGTAGAATTGAAAAAGTAGGTATTTTTGACCGGAGAGCCAGCCTGAGTCTGAGAGTGGCAGTGCGGGCTTTGCCAGTGCCAGTTACCAGAGAGGGGATGATCCTCTTATAATACCCCCTCATGCAAACCAAGCGATGATTACCAAACACTCCCTCTTTCAAACACAGTTAAGACAGAGAAGCAAATGGGTCAGAAACAAAGCATGTAACCACGCAGAGGAGGATAAGCCAAACTTTTCTTCTTCTTCAGGCATGCACAGGCACCAAAGCTGAACCAGTTCATAAACATTTACTTGGTTTTAAACAAACATACTGTCTGAAAGTTCTGGAGCTCCACCAGCGTCTTCTTGTCGACCACTACGGGTCCCTTGAGCTTGCAGTGGAACGCCTCCTCGATTCGCCGGTAGGATGTCATCCCCTCCAGGGTGAGGAGGGCTGTCGGTAGCTGGCTGGGGCTGGCGGTTCTGTCCAGGGCTGCTGCTCTCCTCTCAGTTGCCTCTGATGGAAACAAAACCAAGCTATTACAGAGCAGAATTTGAAACATCCAGGATGGGATGAAACAAAAAAACTGTGCAACACTCATTTGAAAATATAATCCAAAGAGATGTCCTGAAAATGATCCTGTTTCTACCTTTAATCATGTCTTTAAACTCCTGAAGAAGAACTTCCTGGGTCACTTCAGCCCCAGGAGAGCCTGGAGGTCCCTGGGGGCCGGGAGGACCAGGAGGACCAGGTGGGCCCGGCTGGTGGGAGATAAATGTAAAACAGATTGTCAAGCTTCAAACTTGAATTAATTTAAAGCTTCATTGAGACTTTTATTTTGAAAAGCTGTAAGGCAAAGGGTGTGTCGGTTGGGTTTACCAGGGGTCGTTTGCGTTTGCGACACTTTCCAGGGAAGTTGCCACCAGGTCTTTTGACAAAGTCCATCCATGATCCCAGAGGATCCACTCTCTGGTTGTCAGAAACCTGCGTTAAACAGAAACAGGAGAGATTTCCTTATGAATCTTCAAAGTGATACTCCTGGATGGAACAAGTTGGGTCCTATCACAAGGTTTAGGGCAGAAATTACCCCTACAGCAGTGTTTTTGTGCAGCAGAAGCCCAGAGCGCTCACACCAAACACCCCCTCCCTGCTCCTCTGCAGGTTTCCTCTGCGCTCAGACGGGGCCATATTCTACTTGACCAAAAACACAAATAAACGGACTCCCACTGAAAAAATCTGATATCCGTCTGCATTCACGCTTTATTTAGAGAATTTTCAGCGCATTAGTTTCACACAAAAACACCACTAAATAAGGTTCTAGTTCTCATCGTGTCGTGAAATGGCGCTACCTCCGCTGCAGAGTCACAGCTGGCTACGAGCTGGCTACAGTCCCTGCGTGCGGCGTGCCAGATATAAACAAACGCAGGTAGTCTTCCAGGACTAGAACCTTATTTAGCTGTGTTTTTGTGTGAAAGTAACGCGCTGAAAATTCTCTAAATAAAGCGTGAATTCAGACCGATATCAGACTTTTTCGGTGGGAGTCCATTTATTTGTGTTTTTGGTCAAGTAAAATATGGCCCCGTCTGAGTGCAGAGGAAACCGGCAGAGGAGCAGGGAGGGGGTGTTTGGTGTGAGCGCTCTGGGCTTCTGCTGCACAAAATCACTGCTGTAGGGGTAATTTTTGCCCTAAAACTTGTGATAGGACCCAACTTGTTCCATCCCGGAGTATCACTTTAAGCTAATATGAGACATCTGGGTTGAGAAAAAATGATTATGCTGTTGTGCATTTGCTGTGAAGGGTAAAAGAGGAGCTGAAAGTCTTATTGAAATAAATAAAACAGGGTACCATCCCTTTGTTTACAGCTTTAAAGAATAAAATTTACTAGATTAATCTTAAGTTTCAAAGAATCATAACCTCTGCCTTCGAACCATCACTGGAAAATATTGTCTTAAGATACACTTAAATGGTGCCAGACACCAAAGAGGGTCACACAAGGAAAACCTCTCCCTGTGTCCCGATCAGTCCCGGGCTTACATTCCTCATGAAGTCATCGCTCCCCTCTAAAAGCTTCACCTCCTGCTTATTTCTCCATTCCCTTGTAATTCACTCAGGTGCCACGTCAGGTCTGATTTGCTCAATAGACTCGGATGAATGTAAACAAACCGCGTTGAGCGATGTCTCTTTTTTTTTTTTCAGCACATTAAAATTTCCATGAGCAGCGTGGTGAAAAATGAGTCTGCTCATGGTGGTGTGATGCAGATTCTGCGGATCGCAGACCTCAATTACTGTATTTTATAACAACATGTCAGAGAGGTCGACGCGTCCTCCCTCTGCAGAAGACATACGGGTGTTTTCCTTTATTAAATCTGCTCGCTCCAGTGATGTTTTGATGGGAAATTCAATAAACAAGGTAGAAAAATGTAAATGTAATGTGTAGACAGGAGAGGGTGTATGATTTAGGATTGTTAGTCTGTTTCCTTATCATGTGTATGCTCCATCTTCTTATCTGTACTAACATATTCATAATAAATTACCGTATAGGACGCTGTGGAGATAAGAAACGCACTCCCAGATGACCTCTGGAGGCAATATTTTTGTGCTACAACTGGCATGTTTTCATTTCGGTAAACTGAATGAAGTCCAATCACACAAAGGTTGAATCTAACCCCGCTCCAAAATGTCAAGTGCCTCCAGTTGAGATGGAAGAGGAGATAAAGACGAGCCGCAGAGGTGAGCTGCCTGAGATGGAATTTGTTTAGGTTTGGCAGCAGGACACGGATCACTTATCTGCAAAACCAACACGCGCCTTTCTTCGCCGTGGAAGCCTCGCCTCTTGTTCCGCCGCAACAAAGTGACTCCTTGTTTGTCTTTGCGTTACACTGGAATAAAAAAAGCTGTCCTTATATATTTGGGATTTCAGCAGCCTCCGTCTCTGCGAGTCTCTCCTCTCTGACAGCAGACAAAATAAACAACTTAACAGGCGCTGGGCTGGCTGCGCGTTGGATCACTCTGTGTTTTTGTTGTGATTTTGAGGCTTGGAGAGAGATAAAAGAGAGGCTGATTTGGTCAAGACAAGAGTACTTTACTGTGCTAAATACTGTTTCCATAAGACTGGGAGGTTGTGGGATAAACTGCTTTTTCCTTCGCCGTGTCAATTTTTCATAACCCATCAACATGTCAGTCCTGGGAGCTTTACAGGAAGACTTCAAAGTGCTTTAAACTGTTATTAACTCATTTGTCTGGCAAATTGAGGGCAGAGGAAAAACAGGAAGTGAGTATGACACTGATGATAAATCAATTAAAGCTAATACAAATTATTAAGAGTAAAAATTAACATGTTTTTAAGAGAATGGCCTTTTCTGTTTTGTAAAAAACATTTTTGATTGATGAAAGGAAGTGCCAGATTTCTCATTTCAGTGAGCTACAAGCAAAATGATCCTACTTGTGTTTGGCAAGTAGAGTCTGAGCTGAGATGTGTGCCACTTCAACATTTAGCTCTCTATATTTACAAAATTTAAAAACTCAATATCCAATTCAAGTTTGCACAAAGCAAAAACTCCTTTACTCTGTTTGGTCTGTGGATATCCTCGTCAACTGACCTGAGCATGACCATAGAGGAGTTTTTGCAGATGTGAATGGGACAGTGACAAATAAGGGTTGGTACCATGCTTTAAACTAATTAAAACAACATGTTAGATGATTGTTTGAATGTTTAGTTCACATTTTTGTTGGTCTCACTGTATTTTATATGACGTTTTTACCATTTTTAACCAATAAGAGAATCAGTCCCATTAAATTGTCAAATGGTGTAAACACCAAGACAAGTATTAAATATTTCACATTCCTAGATATCATGCAAGTGTTCTGGTGAAATTATTTGTTATGAAACATCATCTCAAAGTATATTCTGAATATTTAATTTAGTCTTGTCTGCATATACATGCAGAAAAGGCATTAGGACTTCTGGCCGAGAACATCTCACTCCCTTTCAATAGGAGGCGCTGTGTCTTTTTCAGGTAAGAGAAGCTGCATGTGTATCAATCTAGTTTTGGTTTACCCTAAGAGGAAGCAACTTTCTTATGACAGTGGCCAAGATGAATACATCTGCAGCTCTTTATGTTTTCATTAATGTATGTGTACATGGATGCTAGGTGTTGCAGCATTTTT
Source organism: Halichoeres trimaculatus (assembly GCF_033239565.1). NCBI lineage: Eukaryota > Metazoa > Chordata > Actinopteri > Labriformes > Labridae > Halichoeres > Halichoeres trimaculatus. The sequence goes on along the minus strand of NW_027437189.1, from coordinate 4,995,556 downwards.
TTATTTGCTGGTCGTGGACAACAAACTGGTTGTTTCTTCAGTGATTTTTTTTTTTTCTTTTTTTGCTCCTGTGTTTGTCTGGAGATCCTACATGTAACCATGGCTGCATTGTTTACATGTGAAATCAGCTGTTAGCAGCCTGTAGCATGTCAATGCTAAATGTTGCAAGGCCGGATGTCTTCCCCCAAGGTGAGGAGAAGGAGGTGAGGACGACGTGCTGGTTCTCAGGTGTGAGCTAAGTAGTGACGACATGGACCTGTCCTTCCATCCATCGTTATTGGGAACGTACGATCTATCTCCAATAAGATGGACAAGCTAGCTGTGCCAACTCAGCAACAGAGGGAATACCAGAAGGTAGAGTAGCATAATGCTATTAACAGACATGGCTAACAGAGCTAACATCAGACACCAACACCACATTGGAAGAGCTTCACCTGCTGTAAGCAGACAGGATCCAGGAGACAGAGACTGAACAGACTGCTGAAGAAGCCCAGTCCTGGACCCTGTGGAGGTGGAGGCTGGCTGACTGGACAATGACGGACAAGCTGTCAGCATCTATTTTGTATTCTTGATTGCTGCTTTGACTCCTCCTGAATTTCCCCTCAGGGATAAATAAAGTATTTTCTATTCTACTTCTATTTCTAATCTATCTATGTGCCATGGTTTTTTTTTGATGTGTTGGAGCCATAGACTGTATGTCCCTATTTATCATGGTTGTCTACTTCCTGTGTACCGAAACCTGTCGAGTCCAACTGCAGTCTAACAGCAATCACATTATCTGGGTGTGTTAACTAAGCTGTGCTCAGTCAGTTCTTGGTCTGACGAAGCTGTTCACATGCAACTTGATAGTCAGATCTTGAGCTGACTAAGCTCATAGTCTGATTTCTGAAGCTGCGTGTAAATGCACTGTTTTCTCTATATTTTTAGGGTCAGTTGGTTTACACTGTAGTAGACTACTAAAATCATATTCATGGAAACTTTTTGCAATGTTTCAGTTGTTTTATGAGAAAGACTGGTCACACCAATTGTCATTAACCAGTTTCACCAACTGACCACGTCTTTCACCTGAATAGTCTGTTCCTTGAATCTGTAGTGTGTCTTGCTGGACTGAAATTGAATTTTGAATTTTAGAAATATGAAGTCTTGAATGTTTATGTAGGTTACCATACAACCCCAAAGCAAATGTATTCACTTTCAAAATGTTGAATTCAGTTTCAGGCAGAGAGAAAAATACAACATACTGAGAATGTATAAGTTAATGGTTAAACTGAATATTGTGGTTAAAAACTGCTGATATTTATGAGCTACAAACAAAAAAAAGACCTGAATTACTTTATGTAATGTTTCACAAATATATAAAATTATTTCAAAGTTTACCTTTTTGAATTAAAATTAACTTTTTTGTTGGTGTTCTGATATTTGGGAGAGTGCAAAACTGTCAATAATCACATCAACACTCTTAGATTCTTCATAATAACGTCTATATGAGACGTCTGTCTGATTGGTCCAAAGAAATCCAGACCCTAACGTTTGTTCTTGTGTTTATAAAAGAGTCAAAGATCATCAGCTTTCATTCTCTGAGACAGAAAACAGCACAAGTTCGACCACACATGACTTATAATCACACATCTCGGCTCTTTCTTACGTCATAATAAAAAAAGACAGCAGATTACTGCCAGGAAATCAGCCACACTCTGAGCCTGTTATTCTCTTTAACACACGCCAGTGTAATTAACCCATTAAAAGTCTGCCCTGGAGGGCTCTCTGTGCTCAAGGTAGAAAGGCTGTGACCAAAGTAATTATAACCTTGATTCCTGGGCTTAAAAATAACAGCATATCTCGTATAAATAGATTTATAATCAGCCTACAGAGCTTGAAAGTCTTTCTATTGAAGATACTTTGCTATTGTTTGGCCTCACTCTCCACAGACCTGACAGCCGGGATGGCTCACACAACCTGCCAAAGAACTTTACTGATTCATTGTAAACAGGTGAGTCTCCGTCTCCACCGAGAACTTCAAAGCCTCCACACATGCAGACATGAAAACCATATAACAGGACGACGCAGAAAAAAACATCAGAGATGTTGAGTCTCCCTCTCTGCCTTAGACGATGGTGTAAAATAAACTACAGACTCTTTCACATAGCTCCGTATCAGCACAGAACAAAGTGTGAGGGGAGCAGATCCAGGTATCAGTCTGTGAGCTGATGAAGAACACCAGGGCTCAGGCTTTGATCAACGCTGATGTGTGAGTGCCTCAAAGTGGCCTCGTCTGTCAGCAGGTGTGAGCACACACTTCTCCAGCGAGCACCGACAGAGAACGTGTCAGGTATTCTGTCAAAAGGTGAGAAACTTTAAGTCCTCCAGACAGTGTTTATCCTCGCTGATGAGGCTCTAAATCATGACACACTGCAGAGGCTCCAATCTGAAGAATGGGATGCTTTGTGACCAGAGTTTGGGGAATTTATATCCTAGAAACTAAGAGAACCAACAAAACAGAGCCAAAGATGTTCCATTACAAGGAAAGCCCTGTATTCAGAGTTGTACGTCAGAAAAGTAAAACACAGTATCATCAGCAAACAAGCTTATACGTATGAAAGCAAAGGTACCTGGCTGATGGTTTGTGTTAAATTTTGGATCATGTTTGTGAGCTATTTCTAAAGGAAAACTTAAAAGATGCTTATTTTTGTCATATATGGATTGGAGGTTTAATAGTCCAACCAAAATCCAACGTCTTAGCAAAGCACAAAGACCAAAACTGGACAATAGTTAGCCGAAACCATCTGCACAGTTGCAAGACAGGAGATTTGAGGAAGTAACTACCCCCCTACCAAGAAATATCCTGATGCAAAACTGCCAATAAAAAAACAACTAAATGTAAATGTAAGTTAAAGTAGATGCTACCAAATAAGATTTTGCACAAGCCTGACTTTTTGTAAACAGTTGCTGCAAGAGCTTGGCTACCTGTTCTGCCTCATCTCCTGTCAAAGTTTTAGGTTTTAGTTGTTTTGGGGGCTTTTTCTGTCATCAATTGGAGTGGGCAGGACAGTAGACAGAGCAGGAAACAGGGCAAGAGTGGGAAGTGACATGTAGGAAAGATGCCATAAGTTGAATTTAAGCCCAGGCCACCAGCTTGAGAGCATGCAACCTGGACTGCTAGGCTGTACTGACGCTAGTGCTGCACGATTTGGGGAAAAGGTGTGATTTGCGATCAGGTGGACAATATTGCGATTGCGATTGTGCTTGCGATTTAATAAAAAAAGTTGTGTCATGATGAGTCTACAGACTTGCTTGGTTATCATGGAGAAAAATCTGAATTGCATGTGCTGACATTGGGATTGCGATTGCGATTGCGATAATCATGAAGCCCTAACTGACGCCCCATCACTTAAGGCCCACTCAGCTCGTGGGGGCAGTGTTGCTTTTACTACTCAATACAAAGCTTTAGTGAGACACAAAGAAGAAATAACAATGGCTGTTTAACTGCCTTGCCAACCATCACCTCCTATAACAAAGCCTCTTTTTTGTCTTTTATGCAAGTGACACATTTGCAATACTGCCTCCACAGCTGCGATGTTTGTATTTGAGTTTTGTTGTCATAAACTTTTAACTCTGGGCTGCTCCCCCTGGTGGATGTATTGGTTAACAGCAATGCCAAAGTAAAGGACGTATGGAAGCATGAGAGCAGTGATCGTAACATCATTTGAAAAGGAAGGATACATTTTCACATGTAAAGTGAGTATAAATGGGCTTTTAAGCCATCCCACTCCTTGGGACCCTTCTGTTGGGGTGCCAAAGTAAACCAATCTGATCCCAGAAGGTCAAGCTACAACACTGCAGACCATTGATTGGTCGAAAGAATCATCACGTACCGTGCGACAGCAGCCAACCCGTACCAAACTGTACTGATCTAAACTGGACTGCTTGATGAAAATGGAGCTTTAGCTTTTAATGGAATAGACAGACATGTAACTGATGTCCAGTATCTCATTTAGCTCTTGGCAAGAGATTAAGGTGCCAATACCATTAGGGCCTGTGTCCACTGGCAGCATATTTTTGCAGTAGCAGTGCCCACAAACAAAATTTCTTTAGCACTTCTTTACTGCTTAGCATGATTTTAATTTTCATTAAAGGATATTTTCCTTTATAACAAATGAAAGAGATTGTGTCCTGATGTTAGAAGCAGCCCCAGACCTGGTTTTTACGACCCACTGAGAGCAAGTGGTTGGACCCTCTCCTATCAATGCCAAAGCTGAGATTGTGGATTCAGCCCCATCTTCATTTTGATTGGTTAGTGAAGGAGAGGGTGTCCAGAAGCAACAAGAATCAACTGATACCAAGGGCATTATTGCTCTTAGGATGCTTGGCATTGTAGACGACTGCATTTGTTTTATAAAGAACCTACAATGCAAAAACTCAAGTAGTGGACACAGGCCTTTAATTTGCCAAAGAGTGTCTTACTATAATCAGTTTGTAGAAACTAAAACAGAGACAGAGATAAGTTATTTCTTGGTCATACGTGCACTATCTTAAATGCAAATGTGCAGATTTATTGATATATGTCAAAGTATTCCTTTGACTTCCTTTTGGGGTCTAAATAGTTTGAATCAAAGTTTGTGCCCTTCAGGGGATAGCAAGCTGAATCTAAGAGGTCAATTCAGTCAATCAGTTTTGTATTCAAATCATAAATAATGTCCCCTCAAGACCATTTTAATGAGTTTTTAGGTGATCAATGTGACAAGAAACTGGAAAAACAATGTTCCCTAACACATACCTAACACTGCTCAAGATGTTTTAAAAGTAGAAAGACTGCATCATGAAGTCTTAAGCAGTTGATGTAAAAACAAGCATTAGATGGTGAGAGTGAAGACCTAAAAATAGTGCAACTCCAGCTTTTTACTAGCCAACCTCCTCTAATGATTGTAGAACACAATAAAAGTGAGCAGAGTTTATTTTTATCAGCCGGTAACACAGTGAGTCGTGAGTTCTGGATCAATTAGTGGATCAGTTCTAATCATTTCTGAGATTTCACAGAGGCCTTATGAGGTTTTATTACCCAGAAAAGAGGGATTTGGGCCTGCATGAATAATCGTCTATGTGCACAGCTTTAAGTGTGTTTGTCATGTAGTTTGGGGAAAATTAGGTTGAATTTATTTGAAGCAATAAAAAGGGAAAATATTTCCCTGGGGCAGCATGCCACCAAAAACACAAACACAACTGTTAAAACACGTCTCTGGGGCCGCGAGCAGATACTGAAACTCTACTCCAGCTCCTGAACACTTCCATGTGCACCGCTGAACTTATCTTGTTTTCTTTAACACGTTATCTGTTTTTCTACCTGTCTCTAAACTCCGGCAACATGAAACTTTTTTCCTGCTGATAAAAAATGTTGCACAGGCAAGTTTAAGGTTTAGACAGGATGATGGAGAGCTTTCTATAATCCCTTGTTTTTACATCCAGGGACTGCTCCCTGTGCAGTCATCCATGCATGGGTGGACAGGTCTAACAGCGGGCCCCTCCCACCCCTGGAGGCAGGGATCCCTGGGTTGTGTGGGACGAGGGGATCCTGGTTACCTGCGTGCATCCCGGGTGTCGTGCACCCTCCCTGTGTTCCCCGCCGCTGCGCTTCAGAGACACACACTGCCTCCAGGATTTAACACTGCAGAGCTAAACACCGCCAGGCATGCGATGTTGTCTCTGTTCTCTTCTCACTGTGTCATTACTCAATTGGCGAGCACTGTGTGCAAAACATAATTACTCTATCACACCACGAGGACGCTGCTATTAGCTCAACAAATGTCGAAGTGGCACCATTGAAAGTGTAAATAAAACAGTGTTATTATACTGTGACAGAGTGGAACATGCTTTCATTAGGTGGCCTGAATTAAACCTCACTGTTGTCCCAACAAACATCTCCTGTACGCATTCATTACCAGCGAGAGAAAGTGGATAAATTTATGTTTACGCTTGAGGAATCACTCCTGGCGTCCTCTTGATTTGAAGAGGCAATATAAGCTGAAAGAAACCTTGAGCGTCGTGTAACATCTGTTTTGTGTACGAATTATAGCTTTGAAATTGAAGTGAGTGCTCATTTTCCCTGTGGTAGGTAAAACGAGCTGTTGAAAAGCGGCAGTGATCCTGATCCATCTCAGGTAGACGGGACTGTAGACAGGTTTGTACTGAGGTTTGACGATCCCTCTCCTGTAACATGCTTCGTTCTGTATTTTGTTACATAAGTACAGACTGTCAATTTCTCATTTTTATTTTCTTTTGATTATGCAACTGAGTGGTTTCTGAGCTGCTGGGTTTGCAGAAGTTTGTGGTGTATTGGTACACCAGTCCTACCAATATACCAGAATACAATGCAGAAATGGATATTTCACTGTGCTGCTAATTTATTTGGTATTTATTGGGACTAAATCACTTTGAAGATGCCACTCAAAGATGCAAGCAGCTGCTTCAATCTGCAAGGCATTCTGGATACAAAGAGAGTCTAGCAGCACCACTTTTCAACTCTTTCCTCCCTCATCAGGTTATAATCATGCTTTGAAATAAATTGCTGATATATCAGCAAGTAAATAAACCATATGGAGTGCTTGTTTTATCCAAAAGATTTCCCAGTTTTAGACAGCAGTTGACCAGTAGAGCAGCGGGACGCTGACAAATATAAGTTGCCAGCGGAGGACTGAACTCAACTTCTGCTTAGGTAGCAGGCATGGTAGCAATAACTAGTTAAATTAGCAAGAAAGGCTAACACATATGGGTAGAAACTTTGTGTTACAGAATGCGATTGAAGTCAGAAAACGAGTCTTAACGTTTTTCCTCTGGGGCACCCTTCTGAAAAAAGACAGCATCTTCTACTATATGACAGATGTAGACCATAGACTGAGTAATATAAGGACCTAGTCTCCATGGTGCCTCTGATACAGAGTTTTGAAGCTAACTGTCATTAACTGCATTTCCATTATACCGAGGATTGTGCAAACCGTAAATATCGCAATAAAGAAATGGTAATGGATACACCACATTTTCAAAAAACTTCTCAAATTTCGATGAAAATTTTTAATGCTCTCTTGAGGTGGTTTTTCAGAAGTTTAGATATTGAAGTTTCTCGCAAAAGTGCAATGAAAACAACTTTTTCAAAAGCATGTCATGTTGACATAACAACACACTTCACCCAACTCCTCAGACGTGTCCGCTGCCACACATATTTGGAGTGATAATGAGCACAGCGCCCGGACGGACGTTACGTTTTCCTTTACTCAAGTTGGGCACAATTCTAGTTGTAATGGAAACAACGGTAAGGTGCAATTGTTCTTCATCGAAACTTCAGAAATATTGCTTTTATTTTGCACAAAAAGTGTAATGGAAACGCAGCTATTGGAGTCATATAAGAAAATATGAACTCAAAGTAACTTTGTTCAAGTTTGGATGGAGTAAAAGAGTGGGCCTTTAGCCTCTTTATAGACAGCTACAGGGTCACCAATCAAGTCACCCATGTCCTTAATATGGGCACAACTCGCAAGTTATATTAATAAATCACCCCCGCACAGTGTGTGTCGACCATAGATTGTATAAAACATGGATGTAGGCTCAACGACATCATCAATCTGTTCCTGATACAGTGAAATGAAGCCAATCTGCGGAGGCAGCCACATTTGATATGATGCCGGCTTTGGGCTTCATGTCTAACAGCTACAGGGCACCTGTCAGTCACATGAGCTGAGCTGTGTCTCTGATTGGACAATCAAATAATCCTAATAACTTCTAAACCACAGAGTTATAAAATAATTCACCCTGAAATCAGCAAACCTAGCGTTGCAAACCCAAGCTGTTTTTGAACCAGGCTGTGAATATGCTTTTTAACACTGTAGAAGTCTGTTTTGTTTTTGTTTTTTGGTTGGTTGTGTACAAGACTTCCAGTCTTTCAGCAGCCAGCCTCAAGTGGACACTCAAAGTACTGCAGTTTTTAACCCTTTGCATGGGCTTCATTTCCCGCAGACACTAAAAACGGGAACTGCTATACATTTTTAAAATAATAATTTGATATTTTTAGACATATTTTTCTTGGTAGTTTTAAGGTGGGACAACTGAGTCTACTCTCTGATTTCAAGGGTAAGTAATGAGCACAAACCTAACGATGATTAGCTTAGCTTTGTATATGGCACTTCAAAAGATAGCACCATCTGGCCTGGTCCTGTTTGAAGATAAAACATCTATCTATCAGTAACTCTAACTTTATCCAATTATGTTATATTTTGGTTGTTTACGTTAGTTATTTTCTCCATAAAGACCAAATTTATCCCAAAAATGAGTTGCAAAAAGAACAATAAGCTCTTTAAAAAATCTGTTATTTTGGCTGTTGTATGACTTTATCAAGACCATGCAGGCGTTGCATGCCTGCTTACTTACATGTACTTTGCATGTTAACATATTTTGCAAAGGGAAGTTTTCCAAGAGCTAAAAGCTAGCAAGCTAACAGCACAAGAGCAGCAGAGGAACAATAACTTGCTAACTTGCCCTTGCTAAGCTAGACGAACTACAGACAGATACTCTCAGCAGAAAAGTGAAGTGTCTACTTTTGTTTTATATATTCTATTATATAACTTTTTTTGGCGTCTATTGCATATTCCATACGAACTCCTTCCTACATTTGTCTTCACTGAAACATTATACGTGTCAACACTCTCTAAAACACTTTTATTTGATTTTTCTCCACAAATGGCAGCAGATTATAAATCATAGAGAACACCAGGACTGTTATGTTGTCTCGTCAGCGTCAGACTTGTTTTTACTTGAAGCCACAGGCGACCAATGCTCTGTTAAGTGCAGCTATAATTCTTAAATCATGGTTTCAGGAACATGACCAGCACATGATAAGAATCAGGCGAGATTAAAGGATTTCTATAAATCTGACATCAATCTGGAGCTATTATAAATGTAACGAAATCCAAATAAAACAGTCCCTCTGTGTCTGCGAGAAGAAAAGACAACACTGGGGTTTGTTTGACTTTCAGATTTCAGACGGTACAACAAAAGAGTGTTTATTATTTGTTTCCCTTTCAGATGACTTCATTAGTTAATTAAATGTTAAATAAGCATGACCCTGAAGTCGTCCGTCATGTGAAAGCAGAGTCAGCTTACGACACCGATTAATGTTGGTTCACACCATCAGCAGAGTACAAAGGTGTGTGCCCTCCCTGTGGTTCTGTTTCCTTTGGGACCTGGTCTCGTCTCCCATGTGTGTGTTGATCCAAAAGGTCCCACACACTGCTGCATTAATCATCGCCAGGGATGAGAGAGAGGAAACAAAAACCCTCGCCTGGGGCTCAACCCAGCCATTACTCAACACGCCAGGCGTGATGTTTGACTTGACTCTCTCAATTACAGCCATCACAGATCCCTCTGCGCTCTCAGCACTGACAGATCCCTCTCATCTTCACAGCGCGCAGCAATAAGGTTTATATACGGGACGCTGAGCTGTACTGTACAGATCCCACACTCGTCTGAAACGTTACTGTGTCATAAAAACTGAAATTCCTCTCGCTGCACAACTCCACACCTCACTATTGTGATCACTTTCAAATGGAAAAAAAATCTCCTGAGGAATGCGGAGTACGACTGCGTGGTGCCAGCAGCCCACACACAGGATTGGTGAGATAGAGAGCGAATGCCATCATCAGAGCAGTTTCCACTGTTTCCACCGGGCACAAGGGAAAAACATGTAAATGTGGAGTGTAAATATTTGGCTTGTTTGAGAGCACAAATTTCTTGCCAAGACGGCTCCAACGGACGTGTTGTTTTCTGTGGGAGCTAACAGATGTGAAAGAAAAAACTGACAACCTACCCAAGAAAAGCAACTCTCTCCTTCTGTGGTTTGGTTTCTGTTTTTAAACAAGGAACCTGGAGAAGGTGGCACCTACAAACACGATCACTTCTGCACAGTGGTGTAAAGGAACAAAGTAAAAGTACTTTGTTACAGTTCTAAAGACTTTTTGGGAGGATCCACACTAACCGGCCACTTTATTGAGTAGACCTCATGGCATAGATTCTACAAGGTCCTGGAAACATTCCTCAGAGAGTTTGCTCCATATTGACATGATAACATCACACAGTTGCTGCAGATTTGTCGGCTGAACATCCATGATGAGAATCTCCCGTTCCACCACATCCCAAAGGTGCTCTATTGGATTGAGATCTGGGGACTGTGGAGGACATTTGAGTACAGGGAACTCATTGTCATGTTGAAGAAAGCAGTCTGAGATGATTCCAGCTTTATGACATGGAGCGTTATCCTGCTGGAAGTAGCCATCAGAAGATGGGTACACTGTGCTCATAAAGGGATGGACATGATCAGCAACAATACTCAGGTAGGCTGTGGACTTTAAACCATGCTCAGTTGGTACTAAGGGGCCCAAAGTGAGCCAAGAAAATATCCCCCACACCATTACACCAGCAGCAGCAGCCTGAACCGTTGATACAAGGCAGGATGGATCCATGCTTTCATGTTGTTGAGGCCAAATTCTGACCCTACCATCTGAATGTGGAGCAGAAATCCAGACTCATCAGACCAGGCAACGTTTTTCCAATCTTCTATTGTCCAGTTTTGGTGTTGCTGTGTGAATTGTAGCCTCAGTTTCCTGTTCTTAGCTGACAGGAGGGTCACCTGGTGTGTTCTTCTGCTGCTGTAGTCCATCTGCCTCAAGGTTGGACGTGTTGTGTGTTCAGAGATGCTCTTCTGAAGACCTCGGTTGTAACCAGTGGTTATTTGAGTTACTGTTGCCTTTCTATCAGCTCCAACCAGTCCGTCCATTCTCCTCTGACCTCTGGCATCAACAAGGCATTTTGTCCCACAGAACTGCTGCTCACTGGATATTTTCTCTTTTTGGGACCATTCTCTGTAAACCCTAGAGATGGTTGTGGGTTAAAATCCCAGTAGATCAGCAGTTTCTGAAATACTCAGACCAACAACCATGTCATGTTCAAAGTCCCTTAAATCAACTTTCTTCCTCATTCTGATGCTCGCTTTGAACTGCAGCAGATCGTCTTGACCATGTCTACATGACCAAATGCATTGAGTTGCTGCCATGTGATTGGCTGATTAGAAGTTTGCGTTAACAAGCAGTTGAACAGATGTTTACAACTACCAATGTCTGCATGTTACTTTAAAACAGTACATACAGACTCATATTATTATTTATTCTAATTGCATCGCACAATTTTGCTTAAGTATGCAGGTGCAGGTGTTGACAGCAACTCCTGAAAGTAACTGATAAAGTAACTTGTAATCTAACTTAGTTGCTTCTAAAATCAAGCAGTCAGTAAAGTAACTAAGTTATTTTTTAAAGCAGTAATCAGTTATTGGATTACTTTTTCAAAGTAACTGTGGCAACACTGACAGGAAGGCATGAATTAAGTGAGCCCAATCAAAAGCATTATCTTTGAATTATTTGTACGTACATTACAGGATTATCAGACCACAACTTTTACTACTACAACAACTACTGCTACTATTACTACTACTAATAATATTAATCTACTTTTACTTTGTGGAGACTGCTTACATGTCATTGTTAATTATTCCCCTATTCTACTCTACCCCCTGACATATTTTACAATCCCCAACAAAAATACACAAGAAGAGCAGCTGTCAATAGTCATTAAACGTGACGTAAAACCTTGTTTTTAACCTCTTATAACAAATTAAAACAATTTTTTTCTGAAAAAAGAGAACTTGAATACAAGGCAGCCAAATGATATCTTCAAATCACTACAAAAATTGGATGTGAGAAACATTTCTACCAGCTAAATTATTTTTTTAAAGTTTGACCACAGCCCATCTGGAATGACTGGGGAGACAGTTTTTGACCTATACTGCAGCCAGCCACCAGGGGGAGCAGTTTCCATGGCGATTTCACTTAAAGCCGAGCAAGATGACATCCATTTTTTTTTACAGTTTCTGGTTTAAGCTTACAAGCTTTATTACTATTAGTTTTCAGAGGAACAACTATTACTTGTGATACTTAAGTACATTTAATTTGTGTTACTTAAAGACTTTTACGCAAGTGTTTTTTATTTTTGTGGGTGACTTTCACTTTTACAGGAGTAGATTTCAAGTGATATATCTGTACTTTTACTCAAGTATGGCTTTCAGGTACTTTATACACCACTGCTCCTGCACATGTTGATCCTGACGCTCAGGTTTTCATCAGAGGTGACAACGCTCACTATCTGGCACAACACAGCGTCTTAGGAGTGATTATGTCATTACCCTGTGATTGTGGGAGATGAGATGAAAAGAATGTTAGAAAGAGAGGCACAGGGGGCTAATCCTCGCCGAGGTGTTCTCTTTCAGGACCCTTTCTATGGGGCTTTGTGAGGGGCTTACACGGCATGCTGCCCCAGTTTTCGGGGCCGCACCGCCCCTATCGGATGTCCCAGACACAGCGGAGTCAGACTGGGGCCTGTGAGTGACAGAATCAATGGGCTGGGAACAACATCGCCATAGGTCTTTAAATATCTGCCCACCTCACTTTCCCAGGAGTTACATCACGGCAGCCGGCCTGTAAAGGGGGAAGTTTGCGAAGACACCCGGCTCCCTGTGGGACGAGACGAAGGAGTGAAATCCCAGCGGGGTGCAGACTTCAGCCGGCTTCAGGGTTGACACAAGGTCATCCCTCATAGCCTCTGCTTTTACAGGGCGAACCAAGTCAAATAAACACCACCAGACCGCAACCACCTACAATGTGTTCTTAAAGATACAAAGGAGACCTCACCGCTTGGTGAGCAGAGGAGGGGAAAAGCAGTGAAGGCTGCTGGTCAGAGCTGCAGGCTGGTATATAGGGCAGGGAGAGTTATATGAGAATGCCAACATAATGGGTGGGCTGAAAGCAAAACAAATATCCCGTTGGAAACCCTCACAAATATGCAACACCAGCAATAAACCAATAAATAACAAAGTCAGGGGCCAACTGTTGCTCCTGGAAATGGAACTGTACCACTGGAAAGACGTTTTGCAAGACAAAAACAACACTGGTCTGCAGTTACAGATGCTAGTTCTTCTCTTTTTTCACCCAAGCTGATGGATATTCATTTTTTACTCTCATGAAACAAAGTCGAGGTATTTTCAAACCTCTCCAACTCCCCTCCGTCCTGATGTTTTCACACAGGCTGGAAAATTTTGGTGGCAGACACCCGCAGCGCGCGCTAATTGATGCATTGATCAGCCTTTGGACGTTCACATTCCTGACATACCTCCGGAAGTCATCCATTCAGTGTTTCACACATTTTTGGTCCTCCTCGCTGTCTGAGGCTTGACCTGGAAGGGCACACCTGTCCTGCCTGCCGCTGCTTTTACCTCTGCAGCAGTTCGTATGAGTGTGCTGACACGAAATGTGCACAACACATGCTTTGCTTTGTTATTTCATCTTATATTCCTGCGTCAAAGCTGAGAGTTAGAATGGGTTTTTATCAGAGTTGTATGAATGTGTTGACACAAAATGAGCTGTGATTTCTGAATAGTGAATGATTTGAGAGACTGAGCTGCCTTAAAGTTAATCTGAGCTTCCAAAAGTTCATAAATCAGCAAAAACTTCACATGAATCCTTTTTATACAAGTTGTAAAAAGGTAAAAAAGCACAATCCGGGAAAACAGCACCGAATCTGCAACCTTTACCTTTTCTATATAGGTAGCTTGAACTCAAAAAATAATATTCAGGGTTTGTGACTCTACCTTGATGCTCCCGCCGACCTCCTCGCTGTTGGACAAAGTTGCGTTTAAGGTCTCTGTGTGCTGCGGTGTGGCCTCCTTTGGCCTCTTTCTCTCCTTCTTGGCGTCCACCCCATCCAGAAGAACACACTGAGTCCAAAACACTACAGCCACCACGGCCAGAGGCCCAGCAGCACACCACATCTTCACACTGAATCAATCCCTGCAGCAGCAGCAGCAGCAGCAACCTGAATCTTCTGCAGAGGCTGAGAGACTGAGGGATGCCCACGAGGCTCAGGAAGGAGACCAGAGGAATTGCAGCTTCAGGGACTCCCTGTCCAAGAGACTGTCAGACTGACTGCTGCCGCCGTCGCTCCCCTCCTTGATGAGCTCTCAGGCAGCGCAACGTTGCAGGGGCACTGTTAACTCTAGCCAGAAAGCTAGAGGAGGCTTACTCAACTATGAAATGTGTCAAGCAGAATGGTGCAAGGGAATGACAGATCGGCGCAGATCTGACAGCAAATAAACCCATTAGTGAGATTTTTCACGCTTTCTGCTCTGTTGGGGGGTGAGGTGTAGAGGAGGGGATGAGGAGGGGTTGGGTAGGGGGGTACAGGGGGCAGAAGAAGACAGGCAGAGAGGAGGGGCGCGTCCAAAGCTGAGGGTGGGCCAGAGATGGATGGCAGTTTTCTCTTTTTGCACCCGCTGTCCCGCTGCTTCGCACGCTGAGCGCCGGTCTCCGGGGAAGTTGATGCAAGATCCACAGAAGTTCACAAGAAGATGCAGTTCAACACAATTTCCCAACAAGTCATTAAGTCCAACGCCACGTGCAGCCCTCACACGGGACACTGAGAGTGATTTGTTGAGTTGATACAGCTCCTGCTTGCCTCTCTGTCCCTCCGCTCTCAGCTGCTCTCTGCTCAGACTGAGCTCACAGGAGGGCTCACACTGGAGTTTTATCATCACCCTTTTCTCCCTCCCGCTTCCCCCTCTCCACCTCTCCTTGTTTCTCTCCTCCCTTGGCTCTATTGGCAACCTTACTCGCTAACTCTGCTCTGTTTTATCTCATAGATGAAATGCTCAAGCTCTCTGGCAGACAAATAATGTGCTATGAGTGTGTAAAGTCGTGTATCTGTCGGAGAGTTTTGAAAATTTTGGCTCAATATTATCAGACTCTTAAAAGTTTAGATTTTATTCCTGGACTTTTTGTGGGGATTTATCGCTTTGGTCAACCCTTTGTCTAAACACTGTAAAAGAAAAACACCCGAGCTGTTCTCCTGTGTGTCAGTTAATGTCTCACTTTCCTGAATGGCATATTATGGTAGCGTAAATTGAAGGTGTCAGTAAATAACACATAGCTCCTAGAACAAATTGTCTCTCTGGGTATTTATGTTTTAAGGTCACTGTTGTAAAAGGAGTTCAGCCGTCTCACTCTCTTATTAGGAATAATAACATGTCATCTCATGAGTGCCCTAAAAGAACTCCACAACTAACATTTCAGCCCCCTGTCTTGGTCGGATTCGATAAAACATGTTACACAGTGCCACCCAGAGGCGGGAGCATGCAGTGCAAATAACTCACCTGTCTGTACCTTTCCAATATGGCGCCACACTAGTGCCACCAAGGTTCCTGGTTCCTCTGATATGACAGATGAAAAACGTAGCAGGAAGTTGTGTCAGCCAAAATACATCAAGTAAACCAGAGGGAGGCAGAGCTGAGCCGGAAATGGACACGTTTTCCCTTCAAAATAAAGGTGAGAAAATGAAATTTCTGTTAAAATAACTGAAAAAGTTATGGATTAAACCAGGCATACTTTTTTAAATTTGCTGTAAGTTTGTAAGGACAACATTTTAGACGATTAAAATTTTTGACAGTATCAAACTTAAAGTATCACTTACAATTCTTTGTGTAGCTTTTTGTTTCAATTTATACTCCTAGCTATTTTGGAAAATTGTGTAATTTTTTAAGTTTGCAAACATTTACTACTTACTTATCCATTTCATGAGTAATTTAAAAAAGTTAGCCATTACTTCTACTCTTGTTTCTCAAGTGCTAGCATGGTGCAGTGTTAGCTAGGCTACTCTAAATCAACTTTACACATTATATTAAGATTTCAATTTGTAAAATTTAAAACAAGCTGCTACCTGTGTCAAGCTTTAAACCTATAGTTGTTTCTTTTAAGGTAAATTAAACCAAATGTTTGAAACTTAGCTTAGCTAGCTGCACGTTTCTCACTATTTAGTTTGGTGTGACTATGCTAACCAATACTAGTCAGTAAGCTAAAATTCTACAAATGAAATTTGACATTACTATTAATAGATATAAAGAAAATGGGGACTTACCATGCAGGAATTCGGTAGAATTACTTGTTCCGCTGTCAAATCATTCATGGAAATTAAAAAAATCGAGAGATGTGAACAAGACGCATGGAAGGTGCATCCAATGCTAGCGGTTTGAAAAGAAAAGTCATCCCACGATGAGTATAAATGTATGAAACAGCCTTATTTCGCCTGTATTAATAGGCCATATCTTTACACGCACCTATTTACAGTTTCATTGATATGTTGAGATTTTTTATATTCGTATAGCCTACTTCTTCCAAATTTATTGGTAGATATTCAATTATCTAAAAACTTTAAATTGTTTAATAAGAGTTCCTAATGCTGCTCAGGTGAGCTATGTGGTTACACTTATGTGGAAAAGTGTTGTCTCAATCCTAGATGACCCATTTGAAGTTTCCCATAAGAAAAAATACTTTGCTTTATTTTGAAAGTCTCACCCGGATGCTGTACGTGTAAGCTCCACAGGCTTTTCATTACAGTATTGAGCCAGTAACCAGTTGGACAGACATCCTGAGTGAATTAGGGTTTACTGGAACACCGTCAGGAACTTAACAGCCTGTGTTTTTAAGTCTGAGCCGTCCCACGTCTCACAGTGGGAGTGTTGTGGAGAAGCCACGTGTACAGGAACTGTAATCTGACAGCTACCCTGACTGGAGCTAAAGCAGGTCTGTCTGAATAGCAGGTCCAGCTAACAGGAGCTAGCAGCTAGCCCACTCTGGTTACAGAAGTGGTTCGAACTTCCTTGTAGTGACAACGCATCTGGCAGGTAGGTGGATTTCTGCGAGTTTTATCCTGTTTTACAGCTTATATTTCACAAAAACACTTACCTTAATCTGAAATGCTGAAATAACTTCAACCTTGCTTTCCCTCTCAGCTAGCATGTCAACGGCGATATCATCTAATGCGTTTGAAGTGATGTTTAAACTTCAGGCACGAGCTGACCGTTGAGACGCATTCAGTTACCCTCTAAACTCGTAATTCAGCACTTTAAATAGCTTTAAAGTGGATAATGCGAACATGAATAGCTTCATATGACGACGTTAGAGTTTGACAGCTCAACCATGCCGTTATAAAATTATGTAACACATCATAATTAGTTAACTCAACATTGAATTAAGTTGTTTAAATAACCATTGGCTTAGTTTTGTTTAACTAGCTGAAATTAAAAACACTTTCAGTATTCATGTACCCTGCATATTGTTTCTTAACTGCCTTATTTTGATATTTACGTCTTGTTTTCTTTATTAGATATGTTTTTTATTTTAAATTGACTCATTTTACTCGATCCTGTAGAGAAGTAGGTTATCATGAGGTCAGCATGAACGGGAATTTCCAGTGGGCGTGTGTCAATCATGGCAAATCCGATAAAACTAGAACGTATCATTCAAGCTAAGCGTTAAACTGTGGAGTCTTTCTTTTTCTACAGTTACTTAGCCTTGCAAACCAGAGCTCAGGATTTGGGACTTTTTTTTAACATGACAGGGAAGGTTTGGACAGAAAAACTGATTATCAGCAGTGGCTTTTCATCAGACAGCTTTGCAGTCAGGAATGTTGATCATCTGGACAAGGGTTTCAATTTCATGAATGGCTGAAGGAGTCATAATTAACAGGAACATGGTAAGAACTCAGCTAGGGTGTGCCACATCTAGAAGACAAAAACTAAAAATCTAAATCTGAAAACATCAAAAGATAAGATTAAAATATATAGCATTTAAATGCAGAAATGTCTGGATTTTAAAGGAAAAATGCATCACAAACTGCCCCATCCCCAGGTTAAACAGTGAGTGCAGTGGTGAGCAATATTTACAGAAGCTGTGATGATGGGAACAAGACCAGGTGCAAAACTGCAAACATAATAAAGCATACTACTGATAAAGAAAAGAAGCAAAACAAAAGCTCCTCTAACCAAAGTCTTCTTTTTCACATTTTTTACAGGCAATCATGGCTGTTTGTCACAGGAACTTCCTCTCCGTGACCCTGCTTTGCTGTATCCTACTCCACGCCATGGATGTCCACGCACGTCCAGCCAACATGTCCTCTTCTAAAGACAAAGCTCCAACCTCAAAGGATGAGAACGAGATCCTCCCCCCAGACCACCTGAACGGGGTGAAGATGGAGATGGACGGCCACCTCAACAAGGATTTCCACCAGGAGGTTTTCCTGGGTAAAGAGATGGAGGAGTTTGATGAAGACTCAGAGCCGCGGAGGAACAGGAAGAAGCTTATTGAGATTTTCACAAAGTAAGATTTTTTTTATTTTCTCATTCTAAATCTATGTCAGGACACACAGCATTCCTGAACTTCATCATTTTGTCATAGAAGCTGCTGATCAGGTTTCAGAAACCACCAACTGGTACACCAAGTTCTGGTGCAGGATTTTAATTGTAAAGCACTTGAACACTACACTAGAAGAGAGGTGTAAGTCTTTGAAAATCCTCTGCATACTTTGATTACTATGTTTATCACTTTTATGAGAAGATTATGGTGTGTTCGGTTGTGTTATCGCTTGGGTGTGCCTCAGCAAGACGCTATTACACAACACAGTAAAATACATGAAACAACGGTTATGAGACTCGTAACTGTCAGATTGTGTCAGGACAAAATCATATTGGAAGAAAATAAAGACAAGTGAAAAAACAAGCTTTTTTCCTGCATAGGATTTTGTTTACCATTTAAAGCAAAGTGTTTGTCAAAGGTCATTGTGCTTTGATTTTGTAAACAAAGATTCACAATCCAGACAGACACAGCAAAGCAAAGCAGTCAAAATGTCAGTCTTACTCTGGAGCGATTTTATCTAATTGCTGTTTTTGCAATTGATCTTTTTCAGAGTTGATTTCAACAAAGACAGGAGCGTAAGCGCTAAAGAGATGCAGCGCTGGATTATGGAGAAAACAGAGGAGCACTTCCAGGAGGCCATGGTGGAAAACAAGAACAGCTTCCGAGCTGTCGACCCAGACAAAGACGGTGAGAGGAAACACTCAAAACTTCATTGTTTGACATCCTGCAGGAGTGTTTTGCAACTTTTCAATATTTCATAATTTGTCTGTAGGTCATGTGACATGGGATGAATACAGAATCAAGTTCCTGGCCAGCAAAGGTTTCAACGAAAAGGAAATCGCTGAGAAGATAAAAAATAACGAAGACCTGAAACTGGATGAGGAAAGTAAGTACAGAGTAATTATTGGAGCAAATGCTTGAGCAGAATCACACAGAGTCTTGTGTTGATAAGTGAGTTGATTGTCTTTATGTTTGCAGCACAAGAAGTTTTAGAAAGCCTGAAGGACCGCTGGTTTCAGGCCGACAACCCTCCAGCGGATCAGCTGCTGAACGAGGAGGAGTTCCTGTCTTTCCTTCACCCTGAGCACAGCAGAGGCATGCTCAAATACATGGTCAAGGAGATTGTACGAGACTTAGGTACGTCTATCTTCCCTCTTTTGTCTTCAAAAATAACATTGAACCACCTGTTTGTAAAGGTAGCGCGCCGTAAACACAACAGACATGTCACATCCTTATACGGTGAATGGGCTTGTTGGCACTGAGACGGTTATTTACACATCCAGCGGATAGAAAGCAAATAAAGTCATGTGATGAACTGAGGCCAATGTTGGTTCTCCGCTTATCACTGTTTGCGTTTCCAACAATCCAAGAATCTGTTTCCTCAGCTGCCAAATGCTCCACCTTGTCCACAAAGCAAAGTGTGTGGTCAGTATGGGTGGGTGATATAGCCTCAAAATTATATCACAATATTTTAAGGAAATTTGTGATAACGATTTTTATGACAATATAAAACAAAAAAACAAACAACGTATTGTTAGTGGTTGCTGCTTCTGATAAACAGCATTTTTATTGCACACACAGTATAGAAGCCACTTTTCCAATCATTCACTACAACGCACAAGCTTGAAATGTAAACATAGTAAGTAGGTCAGATCAAGAGGAAATCTGACGTTTTGTTGTAGAGACAGACTAGTATGTATCTTTATAGGCCGATACCGATATTTGAAGCTGGTATTTATTTGCAGTCAAAGTGTAAATATTGGTGTCAAAATTTTGAACAATACAAACTCCAACACTTAACTTAATTCAAATACCTTTAAGCTTGTGTTTATTAAAGAGCCCCCAGGCTCAGCAGCATGTCTTATCAAGTTAAATGAAACTTTTAAAAATAAATAGCCTAAGTTTTCTACAGTAAATAAAGTTTTCCAAAATTTCAATGTAACTGCAACAACTGTAATAACTACACTGCTGATTGGCTGTTTCCCAAACCATGGCTCTGCTTGTAACCAATCAGATGGTACTGTGGGTGGGACAGTATTGGGGACTGAAAGAGAGTGGAGCGGCTGCATCAGGGCCGCAACAACACAGTTTTAAATTTGTTTCTTATCAGCCGTCTGATTAAAAAAAAGAGGCAGATGCCAATATGCTTCAAAATGGCAAAAATCGGCCCCGTAGATAATCGGTCCATCCCTATCTTGGAGGAGGAGGAAAAGTTAATCTTGCAGGCAAAAACTTCAGAATTCTATACGACACAACACATTCTTTCTATTCTATCTAGGAGAAGGCATGGACTGAAGCTGCTGAAGTTTTGGGAGGGCCACATGAGCTTAACATGCTAATTAATTACCATAAAAGTGCGTTGTCATGGGTGGGATTCCTGCAGGAACATGTGGTCTTCCTGTGATCTTGTGATCTCAGGTATTCAGCTGCCATGGGCGCCGCCCTGCGTGGTGCTCCAGAGACGCATCCAGTATGAATTGGCATATGCCCACAATTTGCTGAACTGTGTGTGAATTAGGGGTAAAGCTGATATAGGGTTCAGATGTTCGTCTCGACCACACGTCCGTCGTAGAAGCAAAAAACTCCACTGATAATAACGTATCTTTCACGTCCTCCTCCCGTGTCTTCATAGCCTGGTTGTATTCGGTGTGTTTCAGCTTTTGGTGGTGGAACATGTCTGTAGTGTTGCCACCCTTCTCGGTAATAGTTCTCCTGCACATTTTGCATTTAATGTGTTTTTCTGCGTGTCTGATCTTAGGCCAGCCAAACCACCTCCACATCACTGAGGTAGCTCCTCTTTTAGGCTCTAAATCCTCATGTGAGAACAAAGTTGATGCTGCTGTGCTACTTTCACTCTTGGCCATTATTGTTTTGTACACAGCAGGGAGCTGGTATATACTGGTTATACTGGTATTATCGTAGAGGGTATGATATGGCACACCCCTAGTGGTCAGTTTTCAGTTTTTTCATCAAACTAAATGATAATGGACAGAAAGTTACTGGGATATTCAAACATTGGCATCCTCCCTCTGTAAACAGCACAGCAGTAACTATCAGTGCAGGTTGGCTTTTTGCCCACGGGCCGCACAGTACAAAGTGCAGTCTGCGGGCTTATCTGTGGGCAACATTTAAAACAGGTTGTTAAATAAGTTCAATACAATGTCTGACAATATCAGAACTCCAACATGCTAAAGAAGAATTTCCAGGCTTTAAAATAGCCACAAACAAAATAAAAAGCTTACAGTTACGTAGGAAACAAGTTGTCCGAAACATCACTTCACAGTCTCATTAAAATAAAATGTAGTTCTTTCCGTATGTCATGTACAAATGGCAAAAGAGACACCACTAATTGACTTGTTATCCCTTTTAAACTCCGACCTCATGGACATTTTTCTTGACATTTTAAAACAAAATTTTTGACATATTTGTTGTTCTTTTCTGGTGTGGATCAAAACCATGATTCTAATTAGGACTTGAATTTTTTGTTCAGATTCAGATTCAGACAAATAATTATTTACTGATATAAAAGCATCAGTAAAAGAACTACACAAGAGTTAAAAGTTGAGATCATAAAAACTAATGATGATGATGTCACTGGGCAAGGTTAAAAGTCAGTCTGACTGAATAAATACAAGTTCCAATAAATAAATAAGACAAAAGATAAGGGATAAGCACCGCCAAGATAAAAGATCGTAAAGAAACATTTAATGATGGTAATTTTATGAATAATTTGTTAAGTAATGTCCCTGAAATATATAGGCTAATTACCTGTTTTTTTGTCTTTGTTTGCAGACCAGGATGGTGATAAGAAGCTGACGCTGTCTGAGTTCATCTCACTTCCTGTCGGCACCGTGGAGAACCAGCAGGCTCAGGACATCGACGACGACTGGGTGAAAGAGAGGAAGAAGGAGTTTGAGGAAGTCATTGATTCAAACCGTGACGGCATCGTTACCATGGATGAACTGGAGGTAAGTAAGGTTCAAGATTCAAGGTTATTATTCGCCATTTGTACAAGAGTGATTCTATGATTAGGGAAACATTTCAGGTTTTCAGAGGCACTGGTGTGACCAACTTTCTCAGTTGGTCACACCAGCACAAGATTTGGTCACACCAAACTTACTTATTTGGGGCGAGGGAGTAACTCTAGCTATGATTTTGCTAAATATTTTATTGTATATATGAAGTTTGCAACAAGCACTAGTTGACAAAACAGGTTATTTGTTTTATGTAACTTTAAGGAAGACAACGAAACATGCAGGGTTATTTTGGTTAACAAAACATTTTTGTTGAAATGAAAAATTAAAACGAGGCTTTTCATAAAACAATAACTAAAATTCTTCAGTGAATTTACTAAAATAACCTAAAATGATGGATAAAATGTCTTTAGTCTTTGTCAGTCTGTGTCAGACATAAGCTCACTTTACCGACCGAGAGTGCTGGCAGGCTGCCAACACAACAACCCTTCGATCCTTTCCATGATCTCTGTCGTCTTTTCTCGTGATGACGCCGCTCTTTCTCTCTGAACTACCACAACTCATCCTCAGTTGGAGCGTGAGCTGCCTGAACTTTTCTGACTTGCAGCGTCTCCCAATGCCTCAGTCTTCTCACATCTTCTCCTCATATCCATGCTGAGCTCTCATCATCCAAAGAGCACACCGCTCTCACCCACAGTAGTTTATGAGAAGGATTTTGATTGACAAGCTCTGCCAAAAAAATGTGGGGTTATAAATCTTCCCCTTTTTGTGTATTCATTTGATTAGTCATGGCTCTACAGTTTTGTAATGTCCTAGAATTCAGATTCTTTATTTAGGGACCTTAAGCAGATACAAGATAAAATTTGCGACTAATTTGATTAATTAATTACAAATCCTGTAATTAATTTGATTAATTTTTTTAATCGCCTGACAGAACCAGTTTTCAGTCATGTCTGACTATTAAAATCAATTAAAACTGCACTTTAAACTTTTTTTCCTCTCGTACAGGAGTACATGGACCCCATGAACGAGCACAACGCCTTGAACGAGGCCAAGCAGATGATCGCTGTCGCAGATGAAAACCAGAATCACAGCTTGGAGCTCGACGAGATCCTCAAATACAGCGAATACTTCACGGGCAGCAAGCTCATGGATTACGCCAGAAATGTTCACGAGGAGTTCTGAAGAAATAATCTCCCGCCCCCTGCATCCTACATGTGCCCCAGGGACAAGCCTGAGAGGGGAAAACCAAGTGGATAGGATGATCTAGTGTGCAATCGTGTGTTTAAAGCCTAGCCTCAACGGCCTCTTTCACTGCTGACTAAAGTTTAACTCCTCTCCTTTAGCCCCAGATTGTCTGCCTGTTCAACTCCAACATCACCTGCCTTGTGTGTGCCTCTGGATGTTTTTGGACTTTTAAATGTCAGCACTACAGCACCCCCTAAATTTTTCTTGTGTTATCTCGTGAAATGTGTGTATATGAGGAATATAATCGAGCGAAACTGTTTCTGTTGCAGTGGTGAAAGAGACTGCACACGCTAGGTGAGGTGTTTGTTCTGCAGAATGATTTTTAGCTGGTGTGTTTGTATAGTGTAAATATTGTCTCAGACCAATTCCTCCGACAGAAAGAAAAATAGTGCTGCTGAAAGGATGAACCCTCTAGTTTTGAACAGATTAACTGCTTTAAATACCACTTAGTTCCTCCAGATTCACGGGGGGATTTCTGTCATTTGTGACTTTGGATTTCAGCAAAAGTTAAATCCGTCCTTTTACTTTAAACAAACTTTGTAAAAAAAAAAAACTTAAATAGAAATAACTTTTAAAAAATCTGTTTACAATTTACTCTAATCTCTATGTAGCAGACTTTCATAACTTGGAGTACAAAACGCTTAAAGTGTAGACAGATTAATATATGATTTGTTTGTATTTTATTGAAGGAAAAGCATCGGTGTCTCTGAAATCACTAAATCTCAGCCCTTGTTGCTCTTGACTTAAAGCTCATCTTATTCACGCTCTTGTAAAATCTTGTAAAAGTGGAGAAGAATTTATTTATTTGATGAAGGTAACTTGGATCATATGAATCTTGCATCATCACCATCACAGGTTTGTGCTTATTTACATCTTTTATTCAGCTCTGCTGAAAATAAGGAAGCTAACTTTGTTGAGCTGTCTCGGTTCACATATGACGAATTTCTCACTTGTCACATTTTCCAGACAAATTTTGAATGCGCTGGTTTCATTTGTCCTATCTCAACTGTATCTTGTTAAAAAATGCATGAACCAACAGTTTTTTTTGTTGAGAGTTTCAATGACCTGTGGTGTGTTTTTGGATCCTGCTGCAGGCTTCTCTGTCCTTGCCCTGTTTGGATTGTAATATAAGATTTATGATGACAGAATGTTACACAGCTTTATATGATGTATTGCAAGAAATACTGATAAACAATAAATATTTCTTATAAATAGCAGCTGTGTTTGAGGACTTGGCTGATCAATCATCTACTCAGCAAATATTACACATGTATATTTAAAAGACCAAACAATTGATATTTTGGAGGAATAAAGCCCAAACTGTCTTAAAACTTTAAATCCGTATGATGTAAACTGTCTATTTCCGAGTTTTATAGCAAATTCATCGACAATATGTTTTTTCTGCTGTAAAAGAAAAAGGTCTCATTCAGCTTGGTGCGTACAGTGTTGTGTGTAGTCTGCAAACCATAACACAGGGGTCCGCAGTATTATTTAAAAATGATTGTCAAAGTGTGCTACATCACTGGAAAACATATCAACAAACTGGGATCTCTTGCACCAATAAAGTCACCTATTTTTCCAATACTACAGCCCAATTTAGTTTTGTGCCAAGATCAATTCTGATATAATTGTGACATGTCATTGCAAGAACAACACAGTACTTAATTTCACAGTACTAAAATATGCCAATCTATTTTACGGTAATGAGGGGGTCATTGGAAAAACGTCTCACCTGAAAGGGGTCCTTGGTTTAAAAAAGTTTGAGAACCACTGGTTTGAACCATATTAAAATTAAACCCATGATCATAATCACATTAATACTGTTTAAAACCCATAGGAACGCCCACTCCTCTTTTAATATTGCTCTTTTAATTAGAGTAACTCCTTAACCGGAAGTACCGGAAGTCATACACACACACACCAAGCCAACAACAACAACAAAAAATACTCCCTTCAGAGCACAAATAAACCTATTTAAAGCCTGGTTCAAATAACGTCTCCTATCTGAGTCACTAATTTCACTATCAGCACACATTACACAGGGGTAAATATTTTTCTAACTCGGCAGTTTAGAGGATATTAAGATCGCGAGTCCACCCAATCAGAAACAAAGCCCAGCTCACGTGACTGACGAGTGCCCAATGACTGTACTCGAAGCCCCTGCCACTTCCAATATGACCGCGAAAGTTCGTCGAAAGTACGTTTTAGAAACAAACGGGTGACGGCGGGAAGACTGCGTCCAATAATTATGGAGTCTTTGATCCTAAAAGAAGAAAATAGCAGCAATATGTTACGGTACTTCATAGGAATCTACGTGTAACGACCTATGGTAACGACCTAACGACGTTCGGATCCCAGGCCATCATTAGTGCGAGGTGTTCTCCTTACCGTAACTCCTCTACCAAATGGGCAAGGGTAAGTTTGGCATTCACGGTTTGTGACTCTTTAAGGCCACAATAACACGCACACACACAAAAAGTACTGTGTCTAACAACTGACTTGCTTTTTCAGGACATCTCTTGAGTTGGGAAAGGTTTTATGCAACATTAACACAGCTCTGAATTCTGTTTTGAGAAGATTTTATTGCATTTACAAGGATTACGGTTCATTTTGTGTCCTTTGTAATGTCGCACTTCACAATACAGCAGGATTGTAAAAACAACCATTTCACCAAACCAATGATTTTAAAAGCAGGTACATACTGAACATCAATTGATATCTTTATAAATCATCTTTGTTTCGGTTTAATTATCCACCAATCAAAGCACATTACTGTGAGTTACAACCTAAAAGGCTCTGATTTTAAACGACAGATTCTGTGTGTGTGCACGCTTTACTCCACAAACATCACCTCACAAGACAAGAGCTTTTTTTGTTGTTTTCAAAATCAATGTGTCTCTAGTACAAATTAAAGAGTACATGTTTTTAGCTTAGCTCGAGTTAATGAACCTGTCCAGAATGCTACTCCATGTCAGACACATGCAGCCTAAAGACCAAATCTGTGAAATATAAAAAAAACAGGCTAATCTCCTGAAATTACAACACCCTAATCTTCAACATACTGAACATATAAATATAATCCAAGAAAATTAAAAAAAGAATCAACATGGGAAACATCTGGAGAACACAGTGACACGTCATTATACAGTACAGTACATAGCTTACCTTCTCCATGTTTTCATAGCACGGATAAAACACACACACACACACACACACGTTACATTCAAACACAACATAATCTCAATGACCACAACATCCTAAAAGTTTCAAATAAAAGACAGTAGTACTACAAAGAAGTAAGGCGGTTGTGAAAATGTAAATGCAACTTTTAAACAATTATTTGATAGTAGTAATAATAATTAATGTGAGAAGTATAACGAAGAGCAGCAAGTTCCAGTTCACACAGTTTCGTTTTAAGTTTGAAGAAATCAACCTAACATTGCAGCTTTAAGTCTGAGAACTTAAATTACAGGACTACGCACAAAAACATCTGCAGTTCCTTCATATCCCATCAGATGTAGCTGAAACCATGTTTAAATTAAGCTGTAAGTCAGACTTTTTTTTAGTTTTAAACATGGTAGAAGTATGATTTAAAGAGATAAAGCACAGGACCGAAAAAAAAGAGGTGTGTCGATGTTAAAGTATCTCCTGTCTGCGCTGTTTGCCACTTTTAACATGCTGTAATCCAACTTAATTCAGAACAGATTAAAAGAAAACACTGCGCATGATAAAAACATAAATACATTCAGTGTAAGCGGAGGAAAAAGACCCCTCCTGTAAAGAAAGTCTGATCACAGTCAGTCGCGTTGAGCGTGTGCTCCTCTCTAGTGTCGGTCTCCTTTTGGTCGTCAGTTTGTCACAGGTAGGGGTACTGGTTGAGTTTCCGTGGGTAAGAAGCACTGGAGTGGTGGTAAGGCTGCCCCCCCAGCTGCTGCTGCTGCTGTTGGTGGTGGTTTCCGTACTGTCCTGGAGCTGACCCCCCCAGAGCCAGACCGCCGTTCTTCTGCAGCAGCGCCAGTGAGGAGTAAGCTCCTCCCGCTCGGCCGTGACGGGACGATCCGCTCTGCATCTGATCCACGGCTTGGGACACGGAGGCCAGGGCGGCTGAGGCTGGGTAGGCGTAAAGGTTTGGGGTGGAGCTGAAGAGAGGGTTCTCGTGAAGCCGGTAGGAGGAGTGGGAGGAGACGGGAGGAGGGTATGTGGGCTGACGTCTCAGGGAGCTGCTGCTTCCTGTTTGGTCGTGTGATGACGACATCACAGACTGTTGTACCTGGAACGGCAGAATATGTTTGACTTCACAGGGTCTGACCTGGGAATGGAACGGTTCACAAATTCAAATTCTTCATTTCACTCATAGTTTATAAACTGGACTGAAAAAAAGTTCCCACTTTTCTCCAGCAGAGGGCGAAATGTTTCTCTCTGACTCACGTGATGTGCATTTTATGGGAAACATTTTCTTTCCTAACCATTTAAATAACATGAGCTTAACAGAGCCCAGTGATCGTGCAAGTTACGGGACAGTTTTGCAAATCTTGCATATCCCAAACACACTTTGAGTTGAAACAGACACTGAAGCTTTACCTGGCTCAGGTTTAGAGGCTGGGACCTGCTGGATGCCGCTCGTTGATGCCGATCAGCCGTGGAGTCTCCTGAGCGGCTCGACTGCTGAGTTGAGGCCTTCTTGGACTTTCCAGAGCCACTTGTGGTTTGATCTACCCATGAAAAGTCACAGAATACGCATTAAGCTTCATAGTGAGTTTGAAAACATGATGATTTAGTTATTCTAATGAGACATCATCAGTGACTCAGTGTGGACTGAGTCTGACTCTGCCTGGAGGACCTGGAGCTGCCGGGGCTTTGTGCGTTGTGGTCTCCCCTGGCTGGCTCTTCACAGAGGGCATGATGATGGCCAGAGACTTGGTGGGCTGCGAGGTGGTCTTGGGGCTCAGGGGGCTGCTGGTGGAGGAGTCGGAGTCGTGGGAGTCGTGTACCGTAACGCAACTGATCACATTTGGCCTCTGGCTTGTTCCAGAGCTGTGGGAGAGCGTGTAAACAAACCTTTAAAACAAACTCAACATTTAACAGGAAGTGGTGAAATTTGGTAGAATCATTGTACCAGGCAGCAGGGAACTTCCTGTCGTCCTCGTCCTCTGAGTCGCTGTGGATGGTGATGATGCTCACAGCAGGACTGGGCGTGTCAGAGATGACGATGGGCTGGGATTGGTCGCCAGCGTAAGAGGAAGTGTTGTGGACGACAGTGGAGGCTGAGTGGACTGAGGACACAGGTCTGCAGGAGAAAAGAGATTTTATATCAAAAAATATACCATAAAACCAACAAAACTTGATATTTTTTATAATAATCAAGATCTTGAACAATCCTCAATCCTTGAAGTATACAACACACATTGGGGCACCAGTTTGGCTGAGGTCACATGGGTCCCAGCACAGGTTCACTACAAAAAACTGGAATTTAAACAAGTGTTTGTGTCTTATTTTGGGTACAAACTGTGGTACTACACTTGATATGAGCAACTTTCACACAACAGGTCTAGAAAAATATTTTTTAAAGATATTATAAAAAGGAGATGCCAAAATTGCACGTAGTTAGCAAAAAAGAAATCTACCAATAGGGTCAGGAAAATTTACTTGAGAAGTTTCTTCAATAAGAACAACTTAATACAAGTAACTAAACAAGTACATTTTTTACTCTTAAGAGCAGTTTTGGGGACATTTTGTCTTGTAATATCTTGAAACACTTCGATTTCAGTTTTTGCAGTGTACGCTTTGCAGCCTATCCTTTGCTCTCTGAATCTCCTCTCTGAATAAAGCTATACCAGCCAAAAAGTATAAAACTTGGTTATATAAATGAAAATATATACACAACTTAAAGATGCTGTGAGGAGGATCTGTTTTAATTGGACTGCAGCGCCACCTTCTGGCCCGGAGTCTCATACACACTGTCGTAAAGATATGACTTTTAACCAGGTGTGTTCATTTTGAAACAAATGTTCTTTGTTCAACTTTTTACCGGATACAACGCGACGAGGTCAATGACTTATCAGTACAGTTATGTAGTGCTCTTGTTTAAAACGTGACAACAAGCTAACACTGTTAGTTTGTACTGTACGTCAGTAGCAGTTGAATGTGGCGCTACTAGCAGCCTGGTACTAAGGGATGGGTACCTTTTACATTTAAAAAAATACAGTACCTTTGCCAGGGTACCTGGTATTGGTACTCAACGGAACCAATTTTGGGAATTTTTTTGTGTGTTAATGTAGTAATACATATTAATTTGTTTAATTATAAAATCTCAAAGTTTTCAATTCAACATATTTATTCTTCAGTTTATAACCTTGCAATGCTGTGTTCATGTTCAGTATGGAAAATCACCTTCTCTTCCTCTCCCTCAAAGTCACAAGGATGTGTTTAGGTACCTAAACATGGTGCCGTTTAATTTTATGTGAATCGTGGACTTTGAAAAAAAAATGGACGTCATTTTGCCCAGCACAAAAACTGCTCCCCCTGGTGGCTGGCTGCAGTATAGGTCAAAAATCTTTCTCCCCAGTCATTCCAGATGGACTGTGGTCAAACTTCAAAAAATTAATACACCTCGTAGAAATGTTTCTCACGTCCGATTGTTGTGGTGATATGAAGATATTATTTGGCTGCCTTGTATTCAGGTTCTCTTTTTTCTGAAAAGTTTAGTTGTCATTAGTTATAAGAGGTTAAAAACGAGGTTTTACGTCATGTTTAACGATGATTGACAGTGGCTGTTCTCGTGTATTTTTTCGGGGATTGTAAAATATGTCAGGAAGTAGAGTCAAGAAGACATTAGACTCTCAAAAGAAAAAAACATATTTTTATTTTTGTCACCCCGTCCACTTGCAGTCTCTACTGCGCAGACTCTGGCTGCACTACTGAGACAATGGCTGCACCTGTGACGGGGGAATTTTGGCTTCAAAACCTAGTTCAGTGGTAAAAAGCGGAGCCACGCTGTCCACTCTATGGTCGGTACCAGTAAAAGTACCTAATTCAGTACCCATCCCTACCAGTGCTACAACGTATCCGCAGGCTAACGTGACAACAAGCTAACTGTCAGTTGATACCATACCCTTTAATTCTAAGGCAACTTTATTTAATTATAATCTTTTAGCGACAGTGTGTGTGACTGGGTACCTGACTCTGCTCTCTGCATGTCGAGCCTTCGACCTCTTGCTCTGTTGAGATCTCGTGTGAGCCGCTCCTGAGTTGTGACTCTGCGAGGCGGCATGACGACCGACTCCAGACTCCTGCTGACCGGCTGCATCGTACTGGTTTCCATGGCGACCCCTGTTGAAAGGCGCAAACGGTAGAGGATGACCCGAAGCTGTGCTTCCAAACGGAGGAGGAAGAAGCTCGGTCACGCTGCAGTGAACTCACCTCCAGCCTGAGGCCTGCTGGCTGTCAGAGATGGGAGCACCCATGGGTGAGTCGGACACCACGGCCTGCCCCGGGTTATGGATGGCCATGCCGGGCATCTGCTGCCACGTGGAGGGGATGAGGATCTGCTGTGTGCCTGCAGGCCAGCCCTGCTGTATGCAAACACACACACACAGGTGGAAAAACACAATTTAGAGCCTTGGCTAAAACCTTTCACTTCCTGAGAGGACAGCATGTCGCTCTTTGACCACAGAGGAAGTTATTTTCTGTTAACAGCTACAAATTTCTCATCTCTATCCTGTGCACAGAAAACCAACAGATGTCACATTTAACACCAGATCCAGAGACATGTCCACCATCTGCACCTCGCCTCAGAGCGGCTTTTGTTTCTGCTCAGACAGAAATGTGCAGAGTGAAGCAGTAAATACCAAACTAAGACTGAGAAAACAAACTATTCAGAGAGGATGCCAAACATACACGTGATGGTGTTCCAAAGAAAGAGCACAGCCCTTATGGAAGAGACAGACAAGACAAAATCCATCAAACTGCAGCTGAAATGTGCTGCAAAAGATCTGATATCTCAGCCTTCATCCACGTTTTTTGGCTGCCATTCGTCCACGTCTGACTGCTCTCAGATTTCCCTCCGCTGCAGCGAGCCAGAGACACAATGGATCCTACCCAAGAACAGAATGTGGCGCATTTCATTTCCAGAGTTATTTCTGTGCAGAGAGAGCGGCTTTGAGAAAAGTGCTGAGAGAAGCAGTAAACACCAAACTAAGCTTGGAAAGGGACAGAAAAACATTCATTCAGGTGGTGACGCCAGCCAATGTGTCATCCGGTCCTAAGCTGTGAGAGGAAAAGAGCCCAAAAGGAAAGAGAAGGAAGAAACAAAGGTGCAAACACTGATTTTAATGCAAGAATGAAGCCTATGAAGGCGATTTGATTTGATTCCCGATACTGGGTTAACAACGCAACTGTCTCACATTTTTTTAACATAATGAGGCCCCGTTTACAGAGTAACATTTCATCTAAAAACATTAAAACAAAGAGAAAAAAAAATCAGTGTTTACACGGACGGACTGCAAACGCTGTAGTAAGCATGTCAGACCTGTGGGTGGCGCTATAACTGTCTTGTCCAGAAGCAGCTTTTGGTAGATCTACCCTGAAGTAGAGTTGAGCAGATCATCTGGTGTATTGGTGAATGCTAAGAGCAGAAGTGAAGCAACAGATGCACATTTTGTTGGAGGGCTGTTTTCAAAATTTGCGATTTAGGTCGCTTAAAACACTGTTATCGTGTAAACATACATATTTTTAAATGTATAAAAACTACAACATACATTTTTTCCTATTTTTAATAAATTAAAGAGAAATCCCCTTTTAATTCTCTGAGGTAAAACATAGCTAGAGAAATTATATCATATATCAGACGAAAAAATTACTAATAAACATTTTTAAACAAATCTCACATCAAAATAACTAAAGAATAATACAAATAAACAAAATCTCTTCAAATTAACAATCTCA
Source organism: Halichoeres trimaculatus (assembly GCF_033239565.1). Lineage (NCBI taxonomy): Eukaryota > Metazoa > Chordata > Actinopteri > Labriformes > Labridae > Halichoeres > Halichoeres trimaculatus. The sequence goes on along the minus strand of NW_027437189.1, from coordinate 4,963,065 downwards.
GGTTTGCTTGTATTTCTAGTTTAGGATTTACATGTTTATTTGTAAGGAAAAACAGCCCTCTGCTGTTTAGATAGGGCATCACGATTTTCTTTTTTTCTCAACCAATTTGATTTTCACACATTTGTATCGATTGCTAACTGTGATGTGATGCATCTTTACATCCCTAGTCTTTGTGTATCTTCAGAGTTTAAAGCTTTAAGGCGACAAGGCGAAAGGCAAAAGCATAAAACCAGACGTGAAAATCAGCTGCTGCATCCTTTTGACATTTCTGTGCACTCACAGGAAGAAGAGAAAAATTTGATGATGATGACGATGATCATGGAAACACTCTGATCCAGTAACCTGCATAGACTTTCGCTACTACAGCCAAGTGGATCTAAAGGAGGTGCCCCTGTTACTGAGGCGTACAGGCTGCTCACCAGCAGGGTGTCCAGGGAGGCCTGAGTGGAGGCGTGAGAGTGGAGGGGAGGAGGGGTTGAGGGGTGTTAAGGCATTAAGATAAATAGAGGACACATGTGGAACCTGTAAGAAAGAGGGTGGTTAAGAGATGACACCAGAAGGAGAATAAGGAGAGCAAATATGGAGACAGATTCTGAGGGATTAAATCAAATAAACACACAAATGATAAAAATGCATCACCAAACGCATGCAAATCAACTAAATTAAATGAGCAAATTTACAGGAATTAACTGATGATTAGTCATAAAAGCCAGCTTGATTCTGGACATGAATTCACCAAAGCCTCACAGTTAACAGATCTCCTCTTTTCCCGTTTTCACTCCTTTTTACCTGCAATAAGTCCATTGTTTTTCCATTATGAATTTCATCTCTCACCATCTGTAAATTAACTCTATTTTAACACGCATATTCTTAATATTGTGCATGAGTTATGGTTTTACCCTGACATGAAGAGGCTTGCTAAAATTTAAATGTAATGTTATTTTATAACAGGTGTGTTATTGTAAATTGCTGTGGATGTGTGAATGAATGATGAATTGACTGAGCAGCACTGCACTTATGTTCATGACAAATTTCCCTCCAAGGAAAATAAAGTTTATCTTTACTTATCTTATAAATACATGGACATGTGAACTTCTTTACTATAACATGAATTAATGAAGGTTAAAAATCAAACGTTTTGGTTTGGTTTTGAAAAAAGTGTCAGAGTGAGCGCTCTGCGTTCTTCTCTACTTCTTTCTCTTTTTTTTTTTTTGTTTGGATAAAAGCGTCAGAGTGAGCGCTCTTCCCGCTGTTAGCTTATCTTTGACGTTTTTACGTTCTCAAGCTAGCAACGTAGCTAGCTTGAGAAAAACGAAGCGCAGACGCCTAATAGAGCTGAAATCACGCTGTTGTTCAAACTGTTGCTCAAAAAATTACATAGAAAGCAAAAAAAAATAATTAAACATTGAAAGATAAATAATTTATACATCACATTATTATGCTGTTCATTAATTTAGAAGCTGTATTTTACTGTTTAAGCAGGTGGAGTAAGGGGTTGTTTAGCTAGCTTAGCTCTTCATGAAAGGTCACAACCCTTTCACAGAGCCTGGGGATGAATGTTTGAGGTTATGAGATGATAAATGAGGCAGGAAAGGATCAAAACAAAGCTCTGCCACACAAACATTTGTCTTTACCTGTCACTCTATCTTAACATTTTTAAAGTCATTAAACCACAAAAAGAACAATCATTAACAATCATTGACATGGAAAAAAAAAATCAGAAGAGTTAGGAAAGGGTCCTACCTGAGTCAGCATGCTGGGCTGGATGTGAAGAGACTGGGACGATTGGTTCTGAGGAACTAAGGGGACTGAGTTTTCCATGCGGACTGGATAACCAGACGGTTTACTGGACGTTTGAAGACCTGAAAGAAGAAAGAAGGAGATTTAAAAATGCACTTTTTAAAATCATACACTTAATTATGTTAATAAATCTGCCCTCCTCACCCTGGATGGTCGGCGGGCAGACAATGAGTGTCTGCTGAAAAGGCTCAGTCTGGGTGCAGAGCTGGGTGGGTCTGGTCTGCAGAGGGACGCCCTGCTGGGTCAGACCCGGGATGTTTATGGTGGCCTGCTGGTAGAGGCCGGGCTGGTAGTTCAGGAGAGGGACGTTGCTGCTGAGGGACAGGGACTGACCTCCCGTGGATGTCATCTGAGACAGAAAGACGGACAGAGCTCAGGAAGAAAGTCATGGAGGACAAGCTCTACATGTGCAACATGTAAAAGTGATGAAGAATCACTCCTTAAACCGCGCCTCTCTCTGAAAACTTAAGACCTATCCCCCTTTCCCCCTTTCTATTTCTTTCTATACCAGTTAGAGCTGAACAAGTAATTGAATTAAAACCCTCATTGCATTGTAACTGGATTCAGTTTTTAAATCGCAAAGACTGCAGTTAAAAAAAGTTTTAAAGTGAATTTATTTCAGTGTTGAGCTCTAACTTTGTTTTTATTTATATTCCAGCACTTTACTATGTGTTTTGTTACAAATGACCAATCAGTAAGACTTTTAAACATTTGCTATGTATGGTCAAACAATGCTTCTTTTTCATTTTATTTAAAAAGTGCACTCCAGATGTTGACATATTTCAGTGGTTGAGCCAAAGATTTGGTCTGATTCACATATTTTGTGATTAATTTTGTGTGAGATTCAGAGAAGAGAGGATTCATATTTATTTTTCAGATTATTGTTCATACCAGGCCTGTTGTTCTGTAGTGCTTTGTTCCTTTCTCTGATTTTATTGAAGGCAATTAATGATAAAATTTATGGCTGTCACTTAAATGCATTAATTAGTTCAATTAATCACACTGCAGATTAATAGGTTATAAAAATTAACGTGATTAACTCATTAGCTGCCAGCCATTTTCTGAACATGTGGAATGATCTTTTAAGACCCAAATAATCTTGTTTTCTCTGACTATGTAAACACCAAAACTCCCTAAGAAGAGTGGACTCTCTTCTTTTATGTCTCTCTTCCTGTTTTTGATCCTAAAAACAGAAAAAACAATTTTTTTGGATAGCGTTCATCTAAGTTTGGGTGCTCCATCCTTTGATACACGACACATCCTCAGTTGGAGCGTGAGCTGGCAAAACTTTTCTGACGTGCAGCGTCACACTATGCCTCTGTCATCTCACATCTTCTCCTCATATCCATGCTGAGCTCTCATCCAAAGAGCGCACCACTCTCACCCACAGTAGTTTACGAGCAGGATTTTCAATGACAAGCTCCATCAGACCCCCCCCCCCCCCCCCCCCCCCCCCCCCGCAGAAAAACATAATTTACTTCTATAGACGCAGTAAACGGTTGCACAACATCAATAGCAGCCAACACGGACGTTTTAATATTGGTCAGTTGAGAAAAATGTGGATTTTCAAATCTTTTCCTTCTTTGTGTATACATTTGATTTGTCATGCTCTATAATTTCGTAATATCCTAGAATTCAGATTCTTTATTTGGGGATCTTAAGCAGATATGAGATTAAAATGTGATTAATTAGATTAATTAATTACAAATTCTACAATTAATAAGATTAATTTTTTTAATCGCCTGACAGCACTAATAATATTATGACACACTACAAGGTTTGAAGTTAAATCACTCAGTAATAGTTGTAAAAGTAAAATAAAGATACATTATTTGTATCAATTCATGCATCAGTTCTTCTACTTTCATCATAACATGTAGGCCTGGCCAACAGGAAAGTAGGGATTGGTACCGAATTAGGTACTTTTATAGGTACCCAGTACCAAGTGTCAAAAGTACCAAGTACCAATTCATGTAATCATATGGTACCATGTTTAGGTACCTAAATGCATCCTTGTGACTGCAAGGGAGTGGAAGAGTAGGTAATTTTCCAGGCCGGACATGAACACAACATTGCAATGTTGTATACTGAAGATCAAATATGTTAAAACTGGAATAAAAATACAATTTATTATCATACAAATTTTTTTTTTTTCCACATAAACACAAAAAAAGTACCGAAAATTGGTACCGTTAAGTACCGTTACAGATTGCCAGGTATCAAGTATTGGTACCATATCATTTCAAATGTGAAAGGTGCCCATCCCTACTGGAAAGGACTGTTTATATGTTGACAGTATCCTTTGTTGTGTTGGTCAAACTATAGAACAGCTTATTGCTTGTGTTTATTGAATAATGTAGAAGATAAACATCCCCTTCAAAAATTGCAATTACAATATTGTTCCAAAAAATCCCAACTAGATTTTTTTCCAAAATCGTTCATCCTAATAACAGTCATAAACAGAAATCAGGAGTGTATGTTATGATGTTAAATTCAAAAATGACATTGTGTGCATGTTGACCTACAGCTCCCACCTGGTTGTGCTGGTTGAGCTGGCTGCTGAACGTGACCGTGAGGTTGGTGGCTGCACTCGGCGTGTTGTTACTCGCGAACATGTTTTTCCCGTTCTCGAAGGCGCTGCATCTGCGTTTACAGATGTCCATATTCTGGAAGCAGGACTTCACGCTGCGACAAAATGAAGAGGAAATAATCAAACCAGAGCCCAAACCAACTCCTACCATCACTCCTCTGCAGGTGTGGTCTTACTGTGAGCTGTGAGGGAAGTGCAGCAGGTGCGTCATGGTGACAAACGGGTGGTTCAGCGTCTTCATCGGCGTGATGCGTTTGTCTGCGTCCAGCGTCAGCATCTTCTTCAGCAGGTCGATGAACTCACGCCTGTCGGCCTTCTCTGCCAGGATGTCGGTGCCCTCCAGGTTTGTCATGTTCACCTGCAGCGAGGTGAGGAGTCAGTTTGTATCACAACTTCTCCCAGAGAAAGAAGTAAAAGAGCAAGAAACAACCTGAAACCTCCTCCTCCTCCTCCTCCTCCTCCTCCTCCTCACCTGCATCATATCATCCAGACAGTTGAAGATGTACTTCCTCGCCTCCTTTGACTTGATGCCCATCTCTGCCTCATGCTCTGCAGGCGTCTGAGAAAAACAACAGCAGCAGAGCAGCAGTGAGTTTGCTGTGCTCATGTTTGTCACAGTCTGTCTCTTACAGTCAGTTTCTCTCAGAGGAGTGACTCACTTTGAGTCTCCAGAGGGGGTAACTCGAGTCAGGGCCCCTGTTGAAGAAGCGGCTGGTCTTTGTTCCTGCACTCAGCAGATACTCTGCCGGGAGGCCCTGAGTCTGGGAAATGTAACGAATCTGAGAGAGACGACAGAGAAATGTAAACAACATGAAGCAGAGTTGAAGTTAAAAAAAAAAAAAGCCCCAACTTTTCATTTTTTATTGAAATTCAAGCAGCTCAAGTCCAATAAAAAGCTTTCCTATAGGTGTACCAGGTTTTTCTGCTTCCTTCCAACCATCTCTGTGTATAACAGTAGAGCTGAACACACTGTGGTACCAGACCCTCATGGGTAGAGGTGTGAAAGAATATCAATAAGGCACTTTGACCTGTGATAAAATTTCAATATTTCAACTCTTATTACAAATATTTTTGTTAAAATAAAAATTCATATTTTAGCTTGGTTGGAAGTACACTATGTCTTCTGCACCTCCACTGAGGTAGATGGCGCCAAAGAGCTATTACGCTGTATGTTGCCTATAAACTGTATGATAATATAACCTCAAAGTATTTAAAATACTTTATTCTTAAACTTGTTTGATTTTCTTGCAATTAGCAAATTTGCTATGTCATGAGGTGTTAATCTCTCCTCGTTACCCCACGTTTACTACACGAAGCTTGACACATGATTGAGCTGAAATTCGGCCCGATCCAAAAATTGGTCTCAAGAGTGTCAAATTGGCTCAAATCTGCAGAGCCTGTCATGCAGTTTATCCCCCAAATTACATTTTTGGATACACACCCACCAGCCACTTTATTAGGTACACCTTGCTAGTACCGGGTTGGATCCCTTTTGCTTTAAGAGCTGCTTTAATTTAACATGGTATAGTTCAACAAGGTCCTGGAAACATTCCTCAAAGAGTTTGGTCCATATTGACATGATAGCATCACACAGTTGCTGCAGATTTGTCGGCTGAACATCCATGATGAGAATCTCCCGTTCCACCACATCCCAAAGGTGCTCTATTGGATTGAGATCTGGGGACTGTGGAGAACATTTGAGTACAGGGAACTCATTGTCATGTTGAAGAAAGCAGTCTGAGATGATTCCAGCTTTATGACATGGAGCGTTATCCTGCTGGAAGTAGCCATCAGAAGATGGGTACACTGTGCTCATAAAGGGATGGACATGGTCAGCAACAATACTCAGGTAGGCTGTGGACTTTAAACCATGCTCAGTTGGTACTAAGGGGCCCAAAGTGAGCCAAGAAAATCTCCCCCACACCATTACACCAGCAGCAGCAGCCTGAACCGTTGATACAAGGCAGGATGGATCCATGCTTTCATGTTGTTGAGGCCAAATTCTGACCCTACCATCTGAATGTGGAGCAGAAATCCAGACTCATCAGACCAGGCAACGTTTTTCCAATCTTCTATTGTCCAGTTTTGGTGTTGCTGTGTGAATTGTAGCCTCAGTTTCCTGTTCTTAGCTGACAGGAGGGTCACCCGGTGTGGTCTTCTGCTGCTGTAGCCCATCTGCCTCAAGGTTGGACGTGTTGTGTGTTCAGAGATGCTCTTCTGCAGACCTCGGTTGTAACCAGTGGTTATTTGAGTTACTGTTGTCTTTCTGTCAGCTCCAACCAGTCTGTCCATTCTCCTCTGACCTCCGGCATCAACAAGGCATTTTGTCCCACAGAACTGCTGCTCACTGGATATTTTCTCTTTTTGGGACCATTCTCTGTAAACCCTAGAGATGGTTGTGGGTTAAAATCCCAGTAGATCAGCAGTTACTGAAATACTCAGACCAACAACCATGCAACGTTCAAAGTCCCTTAAATCACCTTTCTTCCCCATTCTGATGCTCGCTTTGACCATGTCTACATGCCTGTATGCATTGAGTTGCTGCCATGTGATTGGCTGAATAGAAATCTGTGTTTACGAGTAGTTGGACAGGTGTGCCTAACAAAGTGGAATTGGAAAGTAAAAATCTGCAGCTGACCTGATCGTACTCAGAAGCTCCAGGATACAGAGGCCATCCCAGGAAGAGCTCAGCGATCACACAGCCCAGAGACCACATGTCGATGGCTTCACAGAAAGGAAGGCCCAGGATGATTTCTGGAGCTCTAAAAGAACATAAAATGTGAGACTTGACAAAAACGAGCCTTTAATAAACAGTTAAGGTGAACACACTCACCTGTAGTAGCGTGACTGCAGGTAGGTCGAACACACAGCTTTGGACACGTGGCTAGCAGAGCCAAAGTCGATCACTTTCACCCTGTACGGCTGCCTCAGAGGATCCACCAGCATTATGTTCTCGGGTTTCAGGTCAGCGTGGATCAGACCGAGGCTCTTCAGCTTCATCAGCGCCGTGGCGACCTGCTGGAGTATGGGTCGGATGCACTTGAGCATCAGAGGGCTGAACTTGCTGTGCTTCAGGAAGTCGTAGAGATTCTGCTCCAGCATCTCGAACACAAGGCACGTGTGGTTCTTGTGCTGGAAACACTCGTAGGAGCGCACAAAGTTGAACTCGTCGGCATTCTCGGTGCTCAGCCGGCTGAGGATGCTCACCTGAGGAGGAAGAAGAGGGAGGACGGTAACATGAAGCAGCAGCTGCTTGGCGTTTTTTTGCTTCGACACTCACCTCAATCTGACCCTGTCGAGCGTAAGACGGGTGATTCTTCAGGATTTTGATTGCCACTATCTCGTTTGTGCCTCTCTTCCAACATTTTGCGACCTGACCAAAAGTCCCCCGTCCCAGGAACTCCAGCACCTCATAGCTGTTGGACATGGAGCACAGGATCTCGTGCTGGACCAGCTGATAGTCGCCCTCGCTGTGGGAGTTGCTGCTCTTGGTGGTTGAAGTTGAGTGTGCTATGGACTGAGCTGTGGTGGTTCCTCCTCCACCAGCTGTGCGGTTGGAGACGACGGGAGCAGACAGCTCCTCCAGGATCTGGACGCTGTCGCTGCTGTCCACTTCCTCGCTCTTCCTCTTCAGGCTGTACTGTTTGTGGTAAAGGTTGCACGGCTGAGATGAGGACTCGGCATCCTTCACGCGCCTGCTGGAGGAGGAGGATGAAGACGAGGAGGAGGGGGGTCCGCGGAGGCTGCCTGTGCTGTCTGCTGCTCGTACCACCGTCTGCTCCCTGGAGCTGGCTGCAGGCGGGGGCGCCTGGTTGGAGTTGTACACCGGGTTGAAGTTGGAGTCGGAAGTGGAGGGTGCAGCTGCCTGGGAGGGACTGTGCTGGTAGTAACCGTTGTCTCCCAGCTGGTTGGAGTTGTCCCAGGCAGGGTTCTCCACTTTCAGCCTCTTTGAGCGAGAGTAGGCACTGGAGGAGACGGAGGGAGAGGAGAAGGCCTGGAGCTGAGACGACATGTCTGCGGGCAGAAATGAAAGAAAACATCAAGACCTCTTTAAATATAGAACTCAAAATGCCATGTCTGTGAATAGCATGATGCTACTCTGCCTTCTGGTATTCCCTCTGTTGCTGGGTTAGCACAGCTAGCTTGTCCATCTTATTGGAGATAGATCTTACGTTCCCAATAACGATGGATGGAAGGACAGGTCCATGTCATCACTTCTTAGCTCACACGTCCTCACCTCCTTCTCCTCACCTTGTAGGTAAACATCCGGCCTTGCACCAGTTAGCATTGACACGCTACAGGCTGCTAACAGCTGATTTCACTTGTAAACAATGCAGCTATGGTTACATGTAGGATCTCCAGACAAACACAGGAGAAAAAATAGTAAAAATATCACTGAAGACAAAACCAGTTTGGTGTCCACAACCAACAAATGAGCCATACAAAGTAATGATCCACTCCAAATGTGAAGATGACGAAAAAGAGACGAAAAAATTACAAGAAACTGACAAAGAAGAGAGAGCTGCTGTACTAGGCATCCTCAAAGGGGCGGTGCTTGCAACAACAATACTTAAGGTTAATGTTATATTTAGTAGGGCCTGATTGATATGGATTTTTTGAGGCTGAAGCTGATTCTGATATATGGCAGAATAAAAGTCAACAACCGATTAATCGGTTATTGACTTTGAAAATATATACTGAATAAAATGACTTGGTTTTTGGTCCCTTATTTCTTACCAGAACAAAGATATAAATCACAGGCAGAGCATTTTACTGCTTCACAATACTTTGTCCTTTATATTTGTTTAAGTTTACAACAGAGAGAAATTTTGAAGTACAAAAGCGTTAAAAAAAAATAAGGATTAAACCAAACAACTCATAGCAATACTTTGAGTTGTTTGGAACGCATTAAGAGTTTTCAACATTGAGTAACAAAAGAGTAATTGTGATTTTTTTTTTTTTAATGAAAGTTCACATTTTGTTTAACATCTAAGTGCATCAATACGATTTCCAGTGTACATTAGCATCAAGCTAGTGCTAGGTCATTGTTATTTCACAACTTTGTAATAAAGCTACCTGTTAGCAAGCTCTGCTCAGCCCACTCCTGTAATGTTGCCTGGCTGTCGCTCACTCCTGTTGGTGGGGGCTGGTGTCCATGTAATAGACATGTGGCACAAGGACATGAGTCTGCGTAACCCGACACTTAACAGCATTTACTGTTTTGTGAGAAATTAAAAATTTATTGTTGTTTAATCAGCAAAACTCCAGCTGATGATGATTGTTTTGAAAGGGCTAAAATTGACCAATTAAATCAGTTGGGGGCTAACAGTAAATGCAATTTCAATTGCTATGTAAATATCTGGGTTTCTAAGTGATGATTCTCCATCTTTTAAGCCTCAAGTTCAGCAACTTGCACAGAAGTTGCAGTAAGTCTTCTATTTTAGAAATAAAGAAAAAGAAAAGACTTGTTGGCTTTGATTGATTTTGTTGATGTTTCATCTCAGAGCCTTTATTCTCTAGATCAGTGTTTGGGAGGTAGTCAAAGAAAAGCAAAGTGGTGAACTCAAAGCTGTACAGGGAAAGCTATCTTTCATTTAGATTTACTTTTACCAGGATGAAATGACACCGACTCCAGTGTGCTTGGATGCTTCAAAACAAGCAGGTGGAGGATCTTGTTTTCCTGTGTGAAAATGTGGTGAAACAACCAACTTTTGTGGGAAAAAAAAAAAAAAACCAAGGAGCAAGCCCTCAAAGCTAGCAACCACGTTGCTGAACTTGTTGCTGAATCAAGAAAGGTTGCACACTGTAACAGAGTCATTATTACCACCTGCCTGCAGAGCTATTGCTAAGGGGGTGCTCAGCTCTGACGTGGTAAAAGAAGTCAAGGTATCAGCTTTGTGTTCATCTAAACAGGCCCAGGATTTGCAGTGCACAAGTGTAAGAGACTATATTGTTTTTTAGGCTAAAGACTGTTGTTTTTTAATACTTTTGGTTGGTGGTGTGCCATAGGACTTTTTCAATGTTAAAAATGTGCTGTGGCTCAAAAAAGGTTGGAAAACACTGCTCTAGATACTGTCCACTGTGGAGCTCTGGAGTTCATCACATGCTTTTTTATTTGTTAAGATGTCTGTGGTGTATTTTTGATACACTACTTAAGATCTTTTTTTTTCTTTATTCTTTTTTGTGCTAAATACAAAATATTTAAGCTAATAACTTAACTGTTTCAATATGATTTCATGGTTAAAACTGCTCAACAACACAAACCATATGATTTTTAAAAGAGGAAGCTGGAAATGCTGAACACACCGAGAAAATACCGTTTTTTTCTGCAACTTGAATTTTTGCCTAAAGCATGAAATATTTTTTTGTTATGAAATTGATTTTCTTTTAATGTATCTTTAATTAAGCACAGTTCAACATTATATCAGTGAGTACAAAGAGACGTGCATTTACACCTGCAGCCTTTTCTTCCTCATTGTGCCCTCACTCCCAGGTATCCTCATCTTTATCACACCTCAGGGTCAAGATTTGGGCTCCTGAGCCTCAAACCTGTAGCCTGACATTCTCCACCTTCCATTGATGACAGTACCTGTATCTGATGACTGAACACACCGGCGCTGATCTGACATCTAAGGCCTCTTCATCATCTCTCCTCTCCGGGCTGTGAGTGCTGCTGCAGCCGATCAGCTGAGCGTGTTGGCCGCCTGCTGCAGCTGCTGATGCTCTGGAGCTCTGGAGCTCTGGAGCTGATGCTTTGCAGCTCTGGAGCTGATGCTCTGGAGCTCGGCTGCAGGATGGATGAGGGCTCAGGGCTCAGCTAACAGCTTTCTTGCAAGCTGCGAGCGACCGGGTCATACCGGACTCCAACACGTCACATCTCGAGTCAAGCGGAGACGTGGAGCAGCGAGTCCGTGGAGGTGTCAGACAGCGGCATAGTGAGCGCTGTGGTCCAGACGGAGCTCCATCATCGTCTTCTTCTTCATCATCATCATCGTCATCATCGCAGTCTGACTGCTCGGCGTACTTCCTGTTCTCGCGACGCAACGGAGTGACGCATCGAACGCAACGGAGCGGAACGTCGAACTGTAGACCCAGACATCCCTTTAATTCATTTAATATTTTATTTAATAATCAATTATTATTGTTAATATAATTTTTTACATATGTTAATAATGTGTTTTTGCGAATTTTAATAATATTTTTTAGAAATCTCAGATTGAATATCAATAATAGAGATTTTTTAAAAAGTTAAAAAAAAAAAACAATTAAATTAAACAACCTTTAATGAGTTTGTATTTAATAATTTTTTAATATATTTTTTTAATGTATCTGTTTTTTGTTACTTTGTTTTCCTTTACTTTTTAACTTTTAACACGTTTTTTTAGTATACCATTTATATTTTTTATACAATATCTGCGCCATCAAATAAAAGGCTTAAAACAATCACATCGAATAACTTACCATAGCCTGTAATATACACATTTTTCAGAGACACATTTTTTATCTGCAGTATGTCAGAATTGTAAGACTTATTTTGATATTCTGATTATATCCCAAGAAATCAGACACTTTGAAAGAAATTCAGGTAATCTTGCCACTGGCCTAAGGCCAATAATATTTTTCACTCCCTTTTAATCGATTTTTGCTGTTCTAATGTGTAAAAATATCACCAATTTATACACTAAACCGGGACATCAGCTGATATGTAATTTAATTGTTGCCTTATCTGTTGCTTAATGACAAGAGTAATCATTCAGATTGTAAAATCTCTTAATAATAATCAAATAAAATGTTTAAAAAAATATATAAATTCAATAGAATAAAAAAGTAAATATAAAAAAATCATAAATAAAATTAAATTATAAATAAATTAAACTAAACCATAAATAAAATAAGTTGTAAATAAAATTGAACAAAATTATAGATATATTAAATTAAACCAAACATAAAATTAATGTATAAATGAAATTAAATTAAATTAATGTATGAATAAAATTGAATTATAAATAAATTAAATTATTCAAAAAATATCTGTTTTACCAAATAACAGAGGCTAAATTGTTGGACTTATTTAAAAGCTTAGTATCATGCATCTGCTGGATGCTGTTCATTTATTTAACAAAGATGTAAAACTTAATCGCATCCATTTAATATCAATGTTAAACTGTTTTATTCACATTAATTAGCATGATCTCAAACATATTTTACACACTTAACTGCATGTGCTGAGGATGTAAACATGACTTTAATAACTAACGTGTTATAGTTGTAGGTTTTCATTCTATAGTTGTAAAAACAGGTGGTTAAACCATCTTTGGCAATGCAAACAGACTGGAATTAGTCTCATATTTCCCCACCAGAGGGCCCTGTTGTTCCAACTAAACAGAGTTGTGGCTGATTACTACAAAGATGATTCAGTTCACATTTTTCAACACAGACAATGTTTATTCTCCATCCATGTTTTATCAGCATCCTCTTCATTCTGATATATTAGCATTTGATGCTTCTACAGCTTGTAAACAGTAACAGAAGCATTTCATAGTGGTACTGCAGGGGGACATTACACAACACACAGAATAACAAAGACTACAGACCAGCATAGTCAACATTTGACAAAAAAACATGAAGAAAAGTAACACTGCGACTTCAGGATGTTGGATTGTTGATGATGATATGACGCGTAGCTGAGTTCAAGTTTAATATGAAATAATATGGGAGTAAATGCATGCAATACAAACAGGGCAGTTATGCAGTTTGGATGAATTTCCTTCAATAATCAAACATAATGATACAAATGCAGCAAAAAAATTACGCTTAAAATAAAAAAGAAATGATCGTAACAAGTGCTTTATCAAAAGTTTCATCTAACATTGTACAAAAGTTTAATTTTATGTACATTTAGGAGGAAAAGACCAGCAATTCCACATTTCAAAATAAAAGCTTGATCTAAGAACAGCACATGACTAAGTTTTAAAAACATTTCCTCTATTTCTTCACTTTGTTCTACTTTGACGAGTTTATTTTCTGCAGAACAAACACAGGGATGGGTTCGTATAAAAGTGAAATATAATGTGTGGTTCAAACTCAAAGCTCGGGCTAAGTTATGATGTTTTGTTTTTAAGGTTTCAAGTTTCTGATTCCGCCCTCTTCCTGGTCGACTACCTGAAGGAGTGTCTGAAGTGCACACTCCTCCTCTTCAGCTTCTCCGGGTTGTGTGAAGCCATGTGGGAAAACTCTCGGAAGATGTCGAGGTATGTGGCGTCTCCTGGTGGAATAAAAAACAACAACAGAGGGAAACAAGGATGAAAATGAGGCACAAACTAGTGTGACATCCTATTTTAGAGAGTCAAAACATGTCTTGTGAATGAGCGCAGTGATGGAAACAGAAAGCAGAGGATCTGTGTGAATGAAAGGGCAAAAACAGGCAGAGGCACCGTGAAGCTCGACCTCTTTCAGCTCTGCAAATTCTGAGCCTTTACTTTTCTGGTGTCCATGGCAGCAGCTGAATCTAGCAGAACAACAAAAGCAGTTGAACTCTTTTGTGTCCTCTGAGAGCTCCCAGGCTTGGCTAATTAAAAAAAGAGGAATGAGCATTCCTGCTTTTCCCTGTTTCTGAGTGTGTGTGAGTGTGAGAGAAAGAAGCAAAGAGGTCAGAGAATCAAAGTTTATCTGCTTCTCACATTCAGCTAAACTTATCTTATCTCATATAAACCCAACATAAGCAAGATGATAATTAAGAACAGCACTTAATATTTATTTTGCTAGTAGCCGTAGAGCACAGCTAGCACATTCCCTAATGTGCTAATAAGTCCAACAATTTAGCTTCTGTTATTTGGTAAAACAGATTTTTTTTTTTAATTATTTAATTTATTTATAATTAAATTCTATTCATACATTAATTAAATTTAATTTTATTTATACATTAATTTTTATCTTTGGTTTAATTTAATTTATTTATAATTTTGTTTAATTTGATTTTATTTTCTATTTATTTTATTTCCTATTATTATTTTATATCATTATTACATTTACAATTATTATTTTTTATTTGTATTATTTTTTTTAATTTTTTATTATTTTTATTGTTTTTTTATTTTTTTATTTTTTTTCTTATTTTCTTGTTAATTAAACCATCCATAAACTCTCAAGCTAGAACAGCTTAATCATCTGTAAACTCTATAAAAAGCTAATGAAACTAAATAGAGCTCATTTCAGTGAGTAATTTTTTTTTTAATATTTTATGGTTTTAGCTGCTAAAAATGAGAATTTACCTCCACTTGCCAAATAATTGTGATGATTGAAACATGCTTTTGAAAGCTTATCAAAAACTTTGACACTTTAAAGGTTACATGTCAATTTTTAGGTTTTTTCTTTCAACTATTACCCAACACTTCTTCATAATTCATGGCTAAGGTAAGTTTTATTTGCCCAATACATATTCAAACTTTTTGTCTAGTGTGCATTCTTTATGTCTCCTTACTATTTGGGATAAGAGCTACTAAGTACAGAAACTAAACTTAGTCTTTGTACAGGAAGTTATCGGTTATTAGTGTTATGAATTTGCTATTAGTTATTTGTGTTATTTGTGTAATTGTACATTAGTACTTTCTTCTTTTCTTTAATGAAATGGGTGTAATGTTGTAATATCTCCAATAGATGATGTGGGCAGTGTCATTAAATGTGGCTAGAAGATGAAGTATCATTGGTCTGAAAGGCAGAAATGTAATGTTACTATATGTGTATGCAGAGTCTCTTTTAATAATTTGACTTTTAAAAAAGAGTACCATGACTGAATAAAAACAAACAAAAATTAAAACATTTAGGCCTCAAAAGAGACAGCACAGAGTGACATGGGATCCTGACCCTGGCCTTTCTGACTGTGAGACAACAAACTGTCCCATTAAGTCCCAAAACCAAATCAAAATGTGTTTCATTGGCAAACTAAAAGCGTTGCAGCCATTTTTTTTTCTTTTTGAGCTGAAGCTAAATAAACAAATCTCACTGAGGGACTTAATGGTGCTGTGGTACAATCTTAAAGACAAGATATCAGGCTGCAGGTGATCTGCTGGCAACAGCAGGTGCTGGACTTTTTTTTTTTTCTTTTACACTTCTGGAATCTCTTAAGGTGTTAGTTTGACTTTGGGAAAGTAATTTGAATTTTATAATTAAAAAAAATGTCAAAAACAAATAAATAAATGAATAATTCAAAAATTGTATTATTATTATTATTATTATTATTATTATAAAATGAATTAAATAATTCAAAATAATCTGTGAGGATCTATTTTGTCCTGTGTTTGTGTGTATGACTGTTCTTTGTCTGAAACTTTGAAAAATGTGCTGCTGCATAGCTTGGCCATGAAACCATTTTAAAAGAAAAAGATCTTGAAAAGTAAATTTTGCTGGTTAAAAAAAATAGTAACACAAGTCACAACTCTGATAAGACATCCAATCAAAATTAAGAATTTTGAGCTGGCCAATCAGAATTTAAGGGGGGCATAGTCAACCAAGCAGACTGCACCAGGCCTTGTCAGACAAACAGGGGACCTAACCCTTTAAGTGATCTTCTGTTTTGTCTTGGCTGCTGTCTGAACCAACTCAACAAACTTTAACAGATTCATCTCATATGTGACAAAAACTATCATCTAATCCAGTTAAAAATCTAACAAGCAGGAATTTTGGTCAGTCATCCATTTCTGGGATCGAGGATTGACCTCAGTGCTACTAAATTTCTGGCTTTGAAAATACTGACAAGAACAACTCCTGTCTACCTGGGGTCCCTAGTCCAGGTCTAGACTCTTTCTGGCCCAGTGCGGCTCCGAATCACTAGCCAGACTCTTCTCCTCTGTTGTTTCCAAATGATGGAATGAATTACCTAACTCTATACGA
Source organism: Halichoeres trimaculatus (assembly GCF_033239565.1). Classification (NCBI taxonomy): domain Eukaryota; kingdom Metazoa; phylum Chordata; class Actinopteri; order Labriformes; family Labridae; genus Halichoeres; species Halichoeres trimaculatus. The sequence continues at coordinate 4,946,786 of NW_027437189.1, read as the reverse complement.
TTCACAGAGTCTCTTTCTACTTTAAGAGATGTCTGAAGACTCATCTGTTCAGGGAACACTTAGATCCTTAATCTGAGCCTTCTCCTCTTTGTCCTCAGGGGTAGAATGAGTCAGTAGGTCTCAGACCAAGCTTTTAGTGGATTTTTCAGCACTAATTACGGGATGTCGTTGAAGGTTGAAGTATATTGTTGCAGCAATTGATTGTGGTTTGTTGGCTACATTATTCTACATTATTAAAAAGAAAATCCTGCACTTAATGGCATCACCTGGAGCCAAATAACTTGTTGTGTAATGTTTGCAAATTCATTAATCTTCAGGATTTTAGGGTGTAATCGCATAAAATTGCAGTTATCATATAATGTTTTACAATAAATTGAAATGTAAACTGGAAAATGCTAATCAGACAGTTGGAGCATTTTCAAAGACGTTATTCTCTTTCTTTCACACAAAGTTTTATAAAATCATGCAGCTTAACTCAGAGGTTTGTTAATGCAGTTAGACACAGAGACGGGTTGTAAAAAAGAGAGAGGGAAGGAATGAAATCAAGTAAAGAAGCAGAGAGAGAGGTTAGTTTCAGTCACATGTTCCATTTATTTTCAGTAGCATTTTAAAGACACAGGGAGGAGTTATAAACAGAAAGGATACGGAGTGTTAATAAGCACAGGCGTCATCAGAGACTCAGCGTCTCACACAATATCCAAAGAAACCAAACAGGTAACAGTCAGAGACGGAAAATACCAGAAAGATAAAAATCGCATGTTAGAAGCAGGCAGTTAAAGTGTTAATAGTTTATTTACACAACAGTCAAATTAATGACCCACACACACACACACACACACACACACACACACTGTACAACGTGTAATCCCTCAATGGCGTGATGCGAATCAGTGTTTCATTTCTCAAAAACCTGCTTCCTGTTCGGAGACGGTGCGATCACACCGAGTACTGCACAAAGTAAGAGAAGGCTGTGTTTTCAAAGTGCTGTGAATGCATCACCGAGGGGACAGGAAGAGACAGGAGAGCTGACCCTTCAAAATAAAAGTATCTCAAAACGCTCTGCAGACTAAAGTTAGGGACCGTGTGAAAATTAACTCAAAACTTTGGTTTGTATTCAACCCCTGGGGAAAGTATTTCCCATCATGCCTCGGGGACTAACAGTCTACACTTTCTGGATCACTGCGGCTCTCTGAGAGCAGCTGAAGGGTCAAACAGAGTGTGCTCGTGAGGCCGAACGTAATCCAGAGCATTAAGGGATCAATAAACACCGTTTTCAGCCGCATCCTTCATTGTCATCGAGCTTTTTGCATCAACATCGTCCAGCTAATGGAAGACTGTCCGTCTGTTTGCATCGTTAATGTCTTTTCATGCACTGGAGTCATGATTTGGCAGTAGATAAAATCGACATCACTTAAACTAAATGTCAAATACTCACATCCACCGGGAAGTAAACAGAGGCAAAACAGCCGACCATGCATTAGAGACATCATCGTGAAACGTTGACCATAAACAAACGTACAAACTGTACAAACAGCAACAGCTCAATGTGTTTTATCAAAAACGGTTAAACATGATTGTCATTATGAGTTCTGTCCGTCGTCCCCATAACGAGAATAAAATACTGTTCCTGTGTGTGAGAGTGCTCAAAATAAAGTCTAACAAAATATCTCCAGCTTAAAAAAATACACCATCTGCGTCACTGTCGAACTCAATACAAAAAATACTCTGTGCTGACGGCGGCGTCGCACTATTGCTCTGGACGTTTCCTCACAAATAAAAAACAAAATCAGCTCATTTGTTTAAAAAAAAAAAAAAAAAAAAAGGAATGTAAGTTTGATAAAAACTGGAATGATGTCACTGTCTGAGGGAAAAGTGCAAACTTTTGCTTTTGATTGCTCAGTCAAAGAGAAATGATTCGTCCTCTGTCACAGATTCACAGCCTCTCGTTGTCTGATTATCTAAGAAACACAATCTGCTCAGATTAAACGAACCCTGCATAGTTAATCCATGATGTCACTTCCTGGAATGTGCTAAAATAATTTACAGTTTTGAAGACATGCAAGTTCATGCACAAAGAGTCATTTCTGGTCATCTTTGTTGCAGTGTAGGTTTGTTTTATGAGTCTGGACAGCTAACAGCTTCAAATACTACAATACCCATGATCCTTTACTGCTGTTGTAACTCTACCCTGGTGGAGAATTCCCTGTCGCTCTAACAAAACTTGGCACAATACTTCACCAAATTCAATCATGACAAACAATTAAATATAAGATTTATATCGTCATATGAACACTTCACTTCTTTTATTTATTTTAAAATCTGACACAGCTACCTTTCTTTTTCATTTCAAAATGAAGTTTGTTTTTGTAGTTCTTTCGGCCTTGCGTTTACACGGAAACTGCGTTTCAGCCGACCTAAAACACAAACTTTTGAAAACGGCCTCCAGAGTGGAATTTTTCGGAAACGCTGCCGACACCGTTGCCGTGAAAACAGTAAGCCGGTGTTTTTAGTAGAAATGATGATGTCACACTCTGATTTGCACACACGCATACAACAGGACAACAGTACCGTTGTCACGATTGTCACAGAGTACCGTGTTTTGCTGCTGAATCTGTGACTGACTTTAACAAAATGAACATCTGTTGCTCCACTTTTGCTCTTAGTATTCCCCAATACACCAGATGATCGGCTCAACTCTACCTCGGTGGAGATCTCCGAAAAGCGGTTTTTGGACAAGACAGTTATAGCTCCACCTACAGGCCTGGCATGCTTACTACAGCGTTTTCAGTTCCTCACCGTTTTCGTGTAAACGCAGATTTTTTTTCACTGCGTTTTAGCGTTTTCAGATGAAACGTTGTGTAAATGGGGCCTTAATGCGCAAGCTGTGTCTTGTAGATTTTACATCATGACGTGTCACTTCCATGCACACTGGATCAAGTTCCCAATACACTCCCTGTGAATCACCCTGCACTGGTTTCGATCTAAAATAAAACATGTTCCCAGCTCCTTTTTCTCTGAGGAATTTCATGTTTTTCCACCAAAATCTGCATTTTGGTGTCTGAGGCTTTTACCTTTCTTTTTTTGTGTCGGTGGGCGGAGGTAAGGCGGACGCAGGTAACACAGTTGATGAACTCCTGACGTCACACGTACGTTTATATTGACTGACAGCGGACACAGGCAATAGCGATTGTCCTCTTTCAGCTTTTGGATAAAAAATCATGCTTTCAGAAAGGAGGGCAAGAGCCAATCAAATGCGAGACATCAAAAGTGATTAAAATGCTGTGAGGTCCCACACAAAGCGGGACACCTGGAGATATTTGTGGATTTTTACCTCATCTGCGATTTATTCATTTTTTGGTTTATTTATTTCTTTTGACTCTTCTTTAAGGAAAAGTGCAAATAAACAAAACTAAATTCACTGATTTCTCAAGAAGCTAGGAATCGATTACCGACCGCCGCAAGGTGCTTCCATTGTCAAAATGCGCAAGCAGCTGTAACTGTCTACAGACCACAAAGAGGTTTATAACTTAGATTTTAATAATACTTTTTGATTATACTTTTTTTTTCAGGTGTTGATGCTGTTTCAACTTTTCCCGAATAATAATTCAACCAGATCATTTTCACACTGAGCTGTTATGTTAGAAAAATGAATGTGGCACTGTTTTCTAAAATAAAGGATGCTTTATATAACTTTCCAAAGTAAAAGCATCAAATAAATGAAGCTTACTGGCTCAAACCAGCTGTTTTACAAAGCTGTACCCAGAATCCCTTGCTGATGTCGTTATCATAGGTCTCTCATTAGCTTTAGCACAGTGCTGCTGGGTTATCTCTACAAACTCATCCCTGGCAGTGATTTCCTCACTCTGCAGGAGGCTGAGCGAGTGTGGGGCTGATTTTTGGCGGCTGTTAGACGTGACATCGTTAAAGAGCGAGCTCCTGTGAGATCCTGAGCGACGGGCTGGAGTCTTAAGGCTGTGATCTGATAAAAGGACGCAGAGAAGACGTGGATCTGGTGGGGGAAAGTGAGTTGTGTTTCTAACGGCGCCCCCTGCAGGGTAACTTCTCAGTACTCTGCGATAGTGAGACAGATAAACTCCTGAATGCAGCGTTTGTACTGCTGCTCAGTCGGGCTGCTGGTTGGGTATTGACCTGGCTGTCCGAACGGTCCCTCCGACTCCCGCATCTCCTCGTTCATCCGCGCCAAACGGAGCCTGAAGAGAACAAGGAGGAGGACGTTAAAAACATGAATCAAAGCTGGGAGATAAAAACGTCTTAATGAGGATAAAAACTGAACGCACAGCGTGACGATGTCTGCGTTAGCTTGTTGGACAGCTATACTCAAAGGATCCTGTCCGTCCTCGTCCTCGTCGTTCTGCGTCGCTCCTCTCTTCAGGAACAAACACACCTGCCTGGATTTAAAAAGAAACATCTACATGTAAGTCAAATAAAACACCGGTTTATTATTCAGCAGCTTAAAAACCAGAGAGAAAACTCTGACCCCAGACTGTCACAGCTGAAATATTCATCTGAATCTGCAGCTTCACTCTGACGGAGCTCGTCCTCCTGACAGTGAAACGCCATGAGCCGTGCTCACACGTGTCACAGATCCAGCCTGGAGTTCAGAGCCGCTCTCTGACTCATGACTCACCCCGTGTGTCCCAGATATGTGGCATGATGCAGCGGGCCCCTCCCTCTCGCGTCTCTTTGGTTGACGTCAGCGGCGTTCTGCAGCAGGAACTCGCAGGCGATGAGGGAACCCTGAAACCACAGAGAGGACTCAGGAATGACTGAAAGTTGGTGCTTATCATCAGAAAACATTAGAAAAGAGTTTCTCGTACTGACAGCCCCCTGATAAACCAGTTACCTTAAACTGATTTAACTCATTCACATGAAATCTTTGGAAATCTTTGTCTTAAAATTTAAATTCAAAGCAGGTAATTGACACAAATCCGCACTTTGACATCCATCTCACAAAATGTCTCACTCTGAGACTTATTGGTCTCTGACTTCCAGTAATGCTGGTATGAGACTAAACTACAGTTAAACAGAGTGAATCATGTGAAAGCCCAATTTCTGCCAGATTAAAAATAAAAAAAAGTCAGAAGGATAAGATTGGAAAACAGATTTATGAGATAAAAAGTTAGAAATTAAGAAACAGCTTGTTTAAATTTGTTGATAACATGTTCAAAGTATGAGTAATAAAAAATGGAAATTATGAGATAAGATGTCGAAATTAAGATTTAAGTTTGAAAATATGTGATATGATGTCAAAATTATGAGATAAGATTTCGAAATTATGAGTTAAGATGTCAAAATAAAAAGATAAGAAGTCCAAAATGAGAAAAAAAATACAATTATAAGAAAAGATGTCAAAATTAAGATTGCAGTTTGAATTATGTGATATGACGTCAAAATTATGAGATAAGATTTAAAAATTATGAGATAAGATGTCAAAATTAAGATAAAAAGACTGAAAGTATGAGATAGAATGTCAAAATTGTGTAATAAAATTTCAAAATTAAGATTACAGTTTGAAATCAAGAGATATGATGTTGAAATTATGAGATAAAATTTCAAAATTAAGAGATACAATGTCAAAATAAACAGATAAGAAGTCCAAAATGAGATAAAGTGTGAAATAGTGAGATTATATGTTATAATAATGGTGAAAGTTTGAAATTATGAGATTTGATGTCAAAATTATGAGATAAAATGTCATGATATCAAGATTAAAAGTCCCAAAATTAAGTTGGAAAGTCAAAATCAAGATAAAGGAGTACAATGTTAGGGAAAAAGGTCAAGATTTCAAAATTAGGCTACAATCAGTAAAAAAAAAACTGAAATTGAGATAAGATGTCAAAATAAAAAGAATGGTTGTCGAAATTGAGATAAAAGTTTGAAATTATGAAATTCTGATTTCAAAAATATGAGATACAGTGTCAAAATTGAGATAACAGATTGAAATTTTGAGATAATATGTCAAAATGTATGATAAAGTCTCAAATTTGAGCTTAAAAGTCAAAATCAAGATAAAAGATGAAAATGTTGAATGTCCATGAAAATGAAAAAACGGTCAAGATTTCAAAATGAAGCCACAATAAGGAGAAAAAATGTAGAGTATGTGCTTAAAGTTAAAATTAAGGGATACAAAGTCCTAAATGTCAGTTCAAAAGTCAAAATCTTTAGTTGAAATTAAGTGATATGTTTTTAAAATTAAGACATGACAAGTCAGAATCATTGGTTAAAAAGAAAGAAAGAAAAAATAGATACAAATCTGAAATTTAGGGAAACAAAGGCAAAAAATATTAGTCAAAAGAGTTGCTTTTAAGAGTTATCAGATCATTTTTATCAGAAACTCAATCAGGGACAATAAAGGGTCAATATTCAGAGAACACAAACAGAACGTGTTTTAGTCAGGACCACACTAATGAAGTTATAACTTTATTTTGGTGGAACAGCTCTGTTCCTCTCTACATACTCATGTGGAACGCCAAAGCTTGAGGCGGGGAGAGCACACCTCCCCTCTTTTTTATGTGCATACATGAAGAGCCATGGCAGGCAGAGCAACAGCAAATACGACATGTATGTGACGCATGTTCCCAGAAACTGCTGGTTCCACAGACTCACCCCGATCACGGCCTGTATGAGCGGAGACTTTCCTTCATCCTCATCGTTCACTGAGTTGACGTCAGCGCCGTGGGCGAGAGCTTCAGCCATGACGGGGAGGTTTCGGGCTTTGGAGGCTTTGTAGAGAAGCACCCCGGGATGAAGGTCTCTGATGTCCTCGGGGTCTGACGTCTCTGGTTCTGCCTCCAGCTCGGCTTCTCCGCTCGAGTCCTCCGACACCTCGCACTCTGAGGGCGAGGAGGAGGAGGGCGTGAGAAACAGGAACGGAAAATAAATCACACCGTCCACCTTCCTGGAGTCAAACTCACCCTCTGTGACGCTGTTCACCACTGAGCCGAACACCAGGATGTCTGTGCTGCCGTCTGTGCTGCCCCCCAACCCGCTGTCGCTGCTCAGACCTGCCGGACCGGGAGACGCCAGGACAAGGACACGTTAGTTACTGCTGTCTCTGTCCGCCTCACTGACCCAAAACTTAAACCTTTAGACTTTAAAGCTTTTCTGGGAGCAGGTAAAGTAGTGAGTCTCTTACTTCGAGGTCCAGATCCAGTGTCGAAGTAGGAGAAGAGCGAGTCCAGCTCATCGGGACAGAAGAGGGAGTCTCGCCTGAACTTAGCAGCTGCTGCGAGGAAAGAAAAGTGGAGTTGACACGAGATAACGTCCATTTTTTACGTAGAAACAGAATAAAGTAGTATATTTGTTGCCTTCTGAGAATAAAATAATCCAACCTGCTGCTCCTCTGGGCAGAAAATCCACATATATGCAGATTATGTTGTGAGAAAACGCGACTGATTCAGAGAGTAAAAGTTGTAATCTAATCCTAAAGTTGGGCTCACTGAGCGAGGAGAACAGTCTGTCATTCCTGGCTCCATCTTTGCTCTTTTTTTTTTTCCCCCTTTGGGTTTCTCAAAAATGGAAAAGTGCTGCGGGCTGTGCATGAATTATTCAGACCTCAAACCGGGGCTGAAGAGGCTAAAAGTTTGGGGACTGACCTACATCTCAAAGTCCAAACCGTGTGAGTACCTGCAGAGAGCGTGGACGGCGACGTGCTTCCAGCGTCCTGTCGGTATCTCCGCCGTGTTTTAGGAACAGTCGTGGCGCTGTTGTGTCGCCGACATTTCTTCACGCTCCACCTCCGCTCTGACTTCCTCTCCCCGTTGATGAGGATCTCTGTGGAGCCGAGCTTCTTCAGGAACTTCTTCTCGACGTACTTCGCTTTTATCCAAGCCTCCTTCTCCTGCCTGTACGGGAACAAAAACAGCGTTAACACAGTAAATAAAACACAAAAATCACGTCTCGTTCCTACAGTCAGGGTGTCTTTATTGGACTCTTACCTGGAACTGGACGGTAGTGGTTTCTTCAGACCCTGTTCTTGGTACGAGCCTTCATAGATGTGGTTGATGACACTGTTTCCGAGCTCACACATCAACTGCGAAGCAAACACAGAAGACATACACCTGTAAAACCAAAGCTTCAGCCTCACAGAGCTTAAAGAGCTCAAACAGGGAACAGTAGCTCTGTCTCAAGCTTCATTTGACCAAGAAACAACATTTGTTGGAAAAAAAACTCTTAAAGCGCTGAAAACAACACTCGAGTCGTTTTTCTTGATGTGATGCAGAAAACTCTGAAAATGTTGAGCTCCTTAATGAGCTTTCTTCTTTGAGAATCTCTTGGTTTTTGGTGCCTAAATGCATCTTTGTGACTGTGAGGGAGTGGAAGAGAAGGAGATTTTCCATGCTGGACATGAACACAAAATTACAAGTTTATATATTGAGAAATAAAAAGAAGTTAAATTGAAAAACTTTGAGATTTTATTACTAAACAAGTTTATATAACCTCAAGAACACACACAAAAGTACTGAAAAATGGTACTGTTGAATGGCGGTACCAGTTGCCAGGAACCAGGCACTGGTACCGTATCATTTCAAATGTGAAAGGTTCCCATGCCTGAATCTGGAAACTGTAGGAACCTTTCCCATTTTGTAGCTTCCCCAGTGCAGGAACTATGAGGTACTCTAGCTCCAACAACCTTATTTAGAGGAACCTTTCCAGTTCCTGCTCCAAAAGCGATGATAATGATAATGATAAGAAGAAAAAGAAGAAGAAGAATATATAAATGAAGCACATCTAAAAATACTGGTTCACAAAGTGCCTCATTAATTGAGCAAAAAAATACTGTAAATCCCAAACAGAAAAGTCGAAGAAGTGTTGTTGCTTTAATGTTTTTAACAACCAGCATCATGATGGTGCAAATGCAGAGTCCCCAAAATATGGAGCTCTCCATAGAGAGAAAAGTTTCTCTTCAAAAAGATCCCAGAATTGCTTGGTCCAATTTTCGTAATGTGTACAAAAGTTTCTACTCAGTGTAATTTTTTTTGCATCAATTAAATCAAACAAATCTTTTGCATTTTTTTTTCTTTTTTTTTAAATTTCACTATGCCAGTATACCATCACTATTAGGGATGCATGATATATCAGTATCAATATTAGTTTCGGATGATGTTGGTCATTATTTTAACATATCGGTATTGGCTGATATTTACTCATAAGCTAATGACATTTTCAGAGCATTTTGAACGAACTTTCAAGACCAAAATAATCTTGTTTTCTCTGACCGTGTAAACATCAAAACCACCTAAAAAGAGTGGACTCTCTTCTTTTATGCCTCTCTTACTGTATTTGACCTAAAAAACAGACAAAACATACTTCTTGATCACGTTTATCCCGGGCGCTCCATCCTTTGAGGCCCTCCATGATCGTCTTTTCTCATGATCCCGCCGCTCTTTCTCTTTGAACTACCTCGACACATCAACTCAGATTGTTTGTTTGTTTTTTTTACCAATATTGATATCAGTAGATATTGGTTATTGGCCATTGCAACAATATTAATATCAGATATCGGTATCGGCCAAAACTTCCATACCGGTGCATCCGTAGTCATTATGTTAAATTGAGTTCAGTTATCTCTATGTCTTAGCATTAGCTTTTCTAAAAAATATTTATCCTTTGAAGCATTAACAGCTGCTAAAGGACTCAGCATTGCTAAGACAGACAACAACAAAAATAACATAAATAATAATTTATATGGCACTTTTGGAAAACTAGGTTATGAAATACTTTGTGAAGGCGGTATAGAGCTACATAGAGCAATATTGGGAGAAATGAATATATATATATATATATATATATATATATATATATATATATTTATATATATATATATATATATATATTTATATATATATATATATATATATACATATATATATATATATATATTTATATATATATATATACATATATATATATATATATATATATATATATATATATATATATATATATACATACATACATACATACATATATATATATATATATATATATATATATATATATATATATATATATATATACATATATATATATATATACATATATATATATATACATATATATATATATACATATATATATATATATATATATATATATATACATATATATATATATATATATATATATATATATATATATATATATATATATATATATATATATATATATATATATATATATATATGTATGTATGTATTTTGCGATATTTTCTTAAGTTTACTGCTTCACTGTGTTCAGCTGAATTCTCCCTGAAATGATAACAGACTCTCACCTTATTGCTTCTGTGAATGCTATCTATGCTAGCAAAGAGTCTTAATAATGTTGATATCTGTTAATTATTGATACTGACCTATAATATTTCCTGCAAGTGACTTTTTTACATCAGGTCAGACTTTTTAATAATGAGCTCCTGCACAGAGACTCCATCTTTTAAGTCTCTGTCCACGACCAAATAACATTACACGGGTATTTTTAAGATATGCAGTAGCTCACAAATTTGTCCTCCTACTGCATTTTACCTTTTTTTTAGGCTTGAATATTTTCCTGGTGATATGAATCAATAAAAAGTAATGTTGAGATAATAACACACATATAACGCACAGCCTTTGGGTAAGAATATTGCACAAACATGTTGTGATGATGATACTGAAACCATATGTTGTGTTGTCCTAAGGCAGCAGAATTAAAAGCTAGCCATAAACTCACAGATCATAAAAGACTGAAAACATATTTGCTTCTGTAGACATTTTCCAAACAGTTGAACTCAAGTAGGGAATAATTAATGACGGACTGTACCTTTAAAAGCTCTGGTTCCCATGAGTCCAGTGTGAGTGATCGGACTTTTGAACAGTGAACCCCGAGACTCCTGCAACGCAAACAGAAACAGTTTCAATCCTGAGAAAAAGGTTTTTACATCTTTAAAGGTGAAAGACAAAGTTTTGACTTTATTAAAACTTTAAGGTGACAGAGGTTTAAAAAAAAATAAGAGCAGATCACGTCTTTAAAAACTGTTTTCTAAATGATTCAAACACTGGAAGTTGTGTTTGGTGACCTAAAACCAGAGGAGGGGAATGAGAGCGCGAGCTAATGTCATGCTAATCAGCGAGTTCCTGAATGAAACGGTCTGGAGTCCCGGCAACTGTGATACTGTTTCTCCTCGGCTTTGAGCGGCCACGTATGATCTCATCCAGAGAGGACATGAATATTCAACAGGTGGACACACACACACACACACCAAACACGGGGGGGTGTATTGTGATTACATAAGCTGGCAGAATTGAAACTTTAAAAACACAAACAGAAAAACAGAGATGCGTTCAGGAGCCTCGGTTCAGTGATGTAACAGGACGTTACCCTGCAGCTCTGATCTGAACGATGAGCGGACGCGTTCGTCTTCATTCATCGACGTTACATCACATCCACTCCTCAATGAAACCCTTCAATGCTCGCTCAGTGTGTCCCCTTTCTCTTCTCACTTCACCTCCATCAATGAGCCTCTCAGTCAGAGCCAGGAGCAGCACACGGGGCTTTAATCCCCTCAGCGGTGTGCGGGGCCTTCAGCGGCTCAAAGCGAGGCTGGAGTCAAAGGAAACTGGCGGAAAGTAACGTCTGCGGTGCCAGAGCCGGACACAGCAGATCGTGGAAGTGTTGGAGGTTTATACAGATCATTTAAAGAGACTTTTTTTAAAACTTCACTTTATGTTTTGGCTTCATTTTCCAAAGCGATGACCAGCCTCTTTCTGTGTTTCAAATAAACCAACACTTCACTTCATTTGTCCATTTCTAACTTTATTTTTAATCTTATTTTTGGTCTAAAGTGTGAGGAAAACATCTGCAGAGGTTGCAAACTTTGGGATTTTGCTGCAGCTTCAATTTGATTCAGGCTCCTTGGTGAACTACAGACTGATATCTAAACCTCACTTTATTTAAAATAAATCTAGGGGGAGTATTTGACATTTAAAAAAGGTTTTAGGAGGAAAAACTAGTCAAAAAAACTTTCTTTCAGAGGACTTTCAAAATGTCCGAATTTGGGGAAAAGATCAGAAATAAGTCCAAATTTTGACTTTTTTTAACAAAATAATAATATTTAAGTTAAAATTCTGACTGAAAAAAGTCACAATAATCACTGATACTCAATGTGACTTTAAAGGGAGAGTCCGCAGAATTTTCCTAAAAAATAAAATGATAACTTTTACAGAAATACTCATACATAATCATCTCCTATAGGCCTTAATACATGTGTGTCAGTGTCTGTGTCTGCCCTGAACCCTCTCCTCTGCCTGGATGTTGGTCTTTCTGGATGGAGACTAAGCCTGGCTAGCTATGCCGAGCAGCTACGATAGTGGACGTTGCCCCTAAACGAGGGTGAAGCCTGGCTAGGCCTTCACTCGCTTTCACTTGCGAGTTAGCTTTCTGCTAACCAGGTATGTGTCAAACACTCGCGATTAGCTTGTGCTAACATACCAAGCAAGGTGCACGGCCCTCGAGTTTCTTCCATGAAAGACAAAAACTCGATGAACCCGGTTGTGAAGTGGTTGAATCGTCTGATTGGTCAGCCTCAGCTCTATCCAGCGTCCCTGTGTACCAAGTAGTTGCAGAGGATTGCTAACTCTGTCTTGAATGAAGACTCCCACCCTCTGCAGCGCTACAAAATCAGCTTTGTGCTGCTATTGCTGAACTGAACAAGCGGCATCCTTATTTTACACATGTATCTTTATTTAGGCACTTGTGTATTTATTCCTTTATTTCTTATATCTCTCTTAAATTTGGTTTTATCCTTAGCTCTTACAGAGCTACTGCTGCATCCCTGCTCCGGCAGGTTGCAGCAGAGACAAAAGCCTCCTGTTTTTGCTGGATGACAGAGCTGTGACAACAATTTACAAAATGCAGATCGAGCTGGACAGGAAGCTGTTCATGAAAACCACAAAAAGACAGCCAGTGGCTTTTTAAAATAAAACAAACCTTGCCAAAACCAGATCGTATGTAGCTTGACTTTGACGACAAATGGACACAATGAGCAGAGCCAGACCAGGAGTCAACAGGTTTGAGGTTTTACAGCCCAACATGACTGAAGAGAGGATCATTAATGGAGTGGTGGTGACTGGCGTGAGCTGACTGATGAGAAACCAGACTCAGAGACATTTCTGTGTCCTCTACCTGTGGATCCCCGAGCACTCAATGCACAGCAGGATGCCCAGGTTGATGGACGCCCAGCGAGGGTCGGCCTGGCCACAGTCGCAGCACTGCTCATTCCCTGGCAGACACTGGATCCTCTGCAGGATGGTCTCTCCCCGCACGGAGCGCTCCCGAGGCTCGCTGGCTGAGTCGATGCTGCTGGTGGACGGAGACGCTGTTCTGTCCAGGTGCTAGAGAACAAACCCAAAATACACAATCAAGATCATGAAATGCTCTACTTCAAGACTGTTTTTGATTCTTGTCTTATTGACTTCTTAAAATATCATGTTTTAGCAGCTTCTTATGAAACATACGAGTCTCTCACCTCTATGTAATACGTGTCTGGGCTCTCTCTGTAGGCCGAGGCGATGCTGGCCTGAACGGCCTGAATCCAGGCCTGTCTGAGTTTCTCAGAGTCAGCCTGAAGCATGCAGCTCCTGAAACACAGATAATCAAACATTTTACTTAAAACATGCTCAAACAGAATAATGAATTATGGCTGCAACAATGACTCGCTAAAATTAATAAAAATCAATAAAAATCGATTAGTAAAAGCGTCGACAACGTTTTTCCATAATCGATGCACTGTGCTGCATCATTACTGTATTAGTTTCTTTCCAGTTTGTCTTCTTCATTTTTGTCGGATTATTTAGCAGTTGGCAACTACCAGAAGTGCATTACCGCCACCTACTGGACTGGAGTGTAGATTACCTGGGATGTGGGGCTGTATGCATCACATGTAAACAGATCAGCGTGGCGGAGGAGAAGCCGAGCCGGCAGGTGAGGGAAACAAGTAAACACGCAAATAATGACAGAGCTGGAGAAGCTGTACGTCCAACAAACTCCAGAGTTTGGGAGTATTACATGCCGAGTAAAAGCACACAGCACTACATACACTCCTTTATACATTGTAAAATTCATGATATGTCTTTTAGGGCTCGTTTTGTCTTCCTCTGAAATCGTAACCATGTTTGAAAACCATGAGGTGTTCATTAAACCAACGTTAGCATTAGCGCTAGCTGCTACAGATAGTGGTAGGGCAGAGGGGGTGAACTGTTTGACCTGCAGGTGAAAAGACTGAGGACACATTTTTATTTATTTGCCTTTTTGGCCCACTAAGTTCTTAGTCTGACGACATAAAAATATATTTTCTGTTATTTTGCCCAAACTGTTGATTCTTTAAGCGACAAAACATTCATATCACTTTTTAAACTTTAAAAATGTAACATCTGGTCAGTTTAATTATGTTCAAATATGTTGTTTCTTTCTACATATATTTAAGCAAACAATAGTCATCAACTAAAATAACAATGCATGTTTAGCTTTGTGAATTTTACTATTGTGCATTTCATCCTTTTTTTTCTGATTAATTGATTAATCGATTAATCGTAACTATAATCGTCAGAGTAATTGATAACTGAAATAATCGTTAGTCGACAGTGTAATTGATGACTGACATCATCGTAAGTCAACAGAGTAATTGTTACTAAAATAATCGTTAGTCATCAGAGTAATCGATATCAAAAATAATCGTTAGTTGTTAGAGTAATCAATATCTAAAATAACTGTTAGTCATCAGAGTAATCGATATCAAAAATAATCGTTAGTTGTTAGAGTAATCAATATCTAAAATAATCATTAGTCGTCAGAGTAATCGATATCTAAAATAATTGTTAGTTGTCAGAGTTATCAATATTTGAAATAATCGTTAGACGTCAGAGTAATCGATATTTAAAATAATCATTTGTCGTCAGAGTAATAGATATCTAAAATAATCATTAGTTGTCAGAGTAATTGATTACTAAAATAATCGTTAGATGTCAGAGTAATTGATTACTAGAATAATTATAAGTTGTCAGAGTAATTGATTACTAAAATAATCATTAGTTGTCAGAGTAATTGATTACTAAAATAATTGTTAGTCGACAGAGTTATTGATTTCTGACAAAAAAGTTGTCAGAGTAATCGATTACTAAAAAAGTCATTAGTCTACAGAGTAATAGATTACTAAAATAATCGTATGTTGTCAGATTCATCAATATATGAAATAATCATTAGTCGTCAGAGTAATCAATCACATTAAATAATCATTAGTTGTCAGAGTAATTGTTTACTAGAATAATCATTAGTTGTCAGAGTAATTGATTACTTAAGAAATCGTTAGTCGTCAGAGTAATCGATTACTAAAGTGATCATTAGTTGCAGCCCTATGATGAATATCTGCATGTTTGATGCTTGGTTTAATAAAAGCATGCCACACAAAAACAGCTTAATCTGGAGGTATTAACATTTAACTAGAAGATGTTTGTTCAACAACAGAAGCATTGATCAAACTAGAGTTTAAATCAAGACTTAAAAAAGAAAAATGAGGAAATAACCCTAAAAATACTGAAACTCATGATGTGTGGGGTTGTAAAGTCTTACTTGAAGGGGGACACGACCTCGAAGCAGAACCTCCTCTCGATGTCCTCACACGGTTTAACAGAGCACAGCCGCAGGTCCTCCACCACCACCGTCAGAGAATCCTGCAAACACACAAACACACTCTCATTCCTCTGCTTATCCGGCAACACACACACACTACACACACACGACACGACAGCTGTTTCTGGTTGATAAGACGTCTCATCCTGGAAGCCTCCGAGAGGTGAAACATTAGATATTAACGACACAGCAATGCGTGACCCTGAGAGCAGAGTCGGACCCAGAACGAGCACTCATGGAGTCGGTTGGCGAAGATCCCCACAACATCAGAAAAGACGCCGCTTAAAGTGCACTTAACCTCTGAGAGCCCACTTCACCCCCCGGGACGCTGAGAGCTGCATGTATGGAGCGTGAACTTACCTTGAGCTTCTTCTGGTAGACCAGCTGACTGTTCTGTATGGAGAACCACCGTCTGCACAGAGACACGGAGAAACGGAGGAGGAGAGAAACAAAATGTGGGTTAGATAAAGTCTCCCATGATGCTTCAGGGTCAGTGCTGAGGAAAGAGGAGATCACAAAGGATAAAAGTATCGACTGGAAGAAGTTCAGATCCAGGAAACACGAAATCAAAACCACGTGAGACCAGAAGCATCTGTTAACTGTTAAAGTAACTTCTTTAAGTGATTTCTGTAAAATTTTAGTCTTTAAGTGTCTTTAAACAGACTGATGAACTCAAACCTCACCTGTCCTTCAGGTGTCTCTGTTCCCAGGTGATCAGTGATCAGTTTTCTGTAGAGTTACATGCTGCGTAAACATCAGCGAACTCTGATTCTGACCAAGGAACATGATCTCCACTAGGGGGCAATGTGGGGAAAATATGTCAGGGTGTTTTTATGACAGGATCAGGATCTGGATAAACAGTTTTAGGGTGAAATGCAAAAGTATTGTTTTTTCCCCCTGGTGGCTGGCTGCAGTATAGGTCAAAAAATCCATCTCCCCAGTCATTCCAGATGGGCTGTGGTCAAACTTCAAAAAATTAATACACCTGGTAGAAATGTTTCTCGCATCCAATTGTTGTGGTGATTTGAAGATATCATTTGGCTGTCTTGTATTCAAGTCCTCTTTTACTGAAAGTTGTGTTTTCATTAGTTATAAGAGGTAAAAATGAGGCTTTACGCAACTTTTAATGATGATTGACAGCTGAAGTTCTTGTATATTTTTTGCGGGTATTGTAAAATATGTCTGGAGGTAGACTCAATAAGTGATCGGACTCTCGAAAGAAAAAAAAAATCATTATTTTTGTCTCCCGGCTCCACTCAGATTCTCCCAGAATCCCTCATTGTCTCTACTGTACCGACTCTGGCTGCAAACTGCTACAATGGCTGCGCCTGTGGCGGGGGTATTTTGGCTTCAAAACCTAGTTCAGTGGGACGTTACTGGATGGACTTTGGTTTAGTTTTCCTGCACTTGACATAAATTGTATGAAACGTGATTCATTTTGGAGCCATAATTCATATATTGTGAGGTGAAAGCTGGGAGCCGTATGGAAATGGACCTCAGGCCTGTCTCTGCAGTTTGTTTATCAGACTGGATTAAGACTTCAAGAAGCAGTTGAAGTGAATTCTGAAGTGATATAAAATCTGTATCCTTATTTTCCAGAGGGGTATCTCTACATTAAATATTTAACTCCCACTTTATCTATACGTATATCCAACTCCAGTTTTTATATATATTTTATTGACCTGCATTATTAATGTACAGCCGCAGCTTTTAAAGTCTGACACTATGGACCGTGGAAGATGAAACTGAGACAGACTGACCCCCTTTTAGCTTGACCTCTTTTTCATTTCAGGATGTAAAGCCATGTTATGGAAGCAGGGAGCAGGAGGAGAGGAGGTTTTGTGAACTGCGTTGGTGTTTGAGAAGTATGCCAAAGATGCTATTAGCTGTTTCTGTTTCAGATCATTTCAGAAAACTCTTGCTGACAAGCTACGATACCAGAGAAGACTTCAGATTACGATGTTTTTGATACAGGTTCGGGACTTATTAGGGCTGGGACGATCTGCCTTTCTTTTAGATTTTTTTTTATTTTTTTAGTTTGCTTCTTTAAAGGGGCTGTGAGGAGTTTAAAAGTGATCTTGGAAAAGTCTCCCCTCTAGACATATGCAGAGATCTGTGATTTTCTCTGCGATTTCTGTGATTAATTTTGTAGTGATGGTTGATACAGAAGCCTAACTGTTGGACAGAAAAAAGACAGAAGAGCAGAAGAAAGATAAACAGGAGAGTGATAGAGCATGAGCTAAAGGTTAAGACAGGGGCTAATCTGTTTGTGCTAATGTTGATTCCAACCCACAGTCAGCAGTTATTCTGCAGTGGTCTGTTCAAACTTGAGAGTCTATCAATAAAATGAAGAGTGAGGTTACGTTAGCTCTGATTGGTAGATGACTGACAGGACATAACCAGGATTCACTAACGTTACACATTACAGACATGTCTTAGAGCACCGGGCTGCTAGCTGCGCTAAATATAAACAGTGACTAGACTACTTACAAACTGACAGTGTTTACTTGTTGTCAAGTTAGCCTACAGTCTGCTGTCAGCTGCTACAACGTTAGCTCAATAAACTGTAGCGCTACGTAACTGTACTGATAAGTCCCTCACCTTGACACATCGTATCTGGAAAAAGTTGTCTTGAACAGAGAAAATTTATTTTGATCTGATCTCCATTTAATTCCAAAACAAACACACACCTCACTAAAAGTAATTTATGACAGTGTGCGGAGACTCAGGGCCGCAGCTTATAAACAAAGACTAAAATGAAGGAAAAAAAAAACATTTGAACAAAAAAATCTAAGACTTATCAGATGTCTTTTTCTTCTATGTGCATTCCACTGCAAAAAAAAATGAAATTTTATCAAACTTTTTTTGTCTTATTTTAAGTAAAACTTGTCTTATTACACTTGATGTGAGCCACATTCAACTTATCAGTCCAGAAAATGTCTTGTTTCAAGTTACATAAAGACTAAAACGAGGTCTGAATTGCTTGAAGCAATTAAAAAAATCTGCCAATGGAACAAGAAAAATTTGCTTGAAACTAGAAAAACATCTCAATACGAATAACTTTTCTCTCGTCCATTGGCAGAATTTTTTTACTTGTTTCAAGCAATTCAGACCTCGTTTAGTCTTTAAATAACTTGAAACAAGACATTTTTCTGGACTAGTCAGATGAATGTGGCTCATGTTAAGTCTAAAAAGACATTTTCTACTGAAATTAAGACAAAAACACTTGATAAGATTTCAGTTTTTGCAGTGTTTTCAGAGATGAGAGAGATATTACTTGGAGAACTACTTATCGTTACATTTGCATAATAAACCCATGTATACCTCTTTTTAATGTCTTGTAGAATGAACACTAAAAGATGATGCTATTAAAACCTCAACATGAGGTAGAAACAAAGGTCACAAAGGAAAAAACAACGAATATCAACAAAATAAATAAAGAGGAACTTTTTTCTCTCCATCATCTCAAGATTCTTTAATCTGATTGGCTGAATGTGCTGTATCAGAGCCAGAAAAGGTGTTTTTGTGGTCTTATTTACCTGTTCCAGGTCTTGAAGGCGTTGCTGGCCCTCTTGAACAAGTAGCCCTCCATCACCACACCATTCGGAGCGTCTACGTTGAACTCCACCTTCGAGTCGTCATATGAAAAGTCCTGAAGAAGAGAGGAGAGACACCAGAGTCAACCCAGACCGTTCGAACAGTGGCGCTCACTCCTGCTCCTTCACAGAGAAGATACATGTGAGATGTTCCTGGAGGACTGGAGGCTGCGCTCAGCGCTCGGCGCCCGCTCCACTGTTCTGTACATCCAGCATCATCGTACAGCGTGTGCGTGTTTATAGTGCAATCATGTAGAAACAGTCACATGTTGTATGTAGAGGAGTTGCACGACATGTAACTGTGTGGGACACGGAGACATTTCATAATCAACAGATGTGAGTGTGACGCAAACTCTTACGTAACAGGAGAGTGTGATTCATGTGAAATTAGCCTCTGAGCTTCACAGGATTTACAATAAAACACCAAACACTTCAACATTTGGAGTCTGGAGGAGTTTGAGGAGCTCATGGAGGATCCTGGAAGTTCAGGGGTTTGAAACTGATTCAGTTTGTCTTAACAAAGTCGACTTTAGAGGAAATGTAATAATCAGCAGGGACAGAACATTCGATTATCCAGATTGGATTTAAACTTTGAATACAAGCCGCTCTGAGGAGAGACAAGCAGACCTTTTTTTTTATCCTGCACGCTTAAAACACAAAGATGCAACAGACACTGTATTGTTCTGAGTATCAGACAATGTGCTTCCCTTTGAAAAAGTGGGTCATCTCATATTCAGATCAATACGGTAATTGGGCAACATCTAAAAGAGAAGTAAACGGACTCTTTATTTAAACCCTGCACAAAAAGGTCAAAAATCTGTGTTTCATGGATTATTTCTTTGTTGTTATTACACTTCTTGGCAATAAATCTCATTTGTTGAAAATCTGCCAGCTCCTTAACTTTAACAACTGATTCACTTGTTTGTTTTGCTTTGTTTTGATAAAGAAATAATCCAACAAACACACATCTTCTTACTTTTTGTGCTGGAGTAACCAAACCACAGACCTTCTTTACTTCATTTACAGCTCAGAGCACAACGTTATCTACATCCTGCATGTTTGAAAAACACAACGACAAACGTCTCCCCAAGTCTCGGCCTGTTTAATTCAGGTGGTTGAATTTGAGAACAATAAGAGGAAACTTTAATCCATAGGCTGCAGATTTATCGAGAGAAACCTTATTAGACTATTTCTTTGTTGTGACAATGCTTCAGGTCAATAAGTCCTATATGTTGTGGAAAGCTGTTTTTTTCAACTTTAAATGGGACATAAATTTGTGGGTTGAGCCTAAGAAATATTTGCCAACGCCAAGAACGCCAAAGATCTTATTCTGCTGTTGACTCTGGTTTTAAGTTTATAAAAATAAAATCTTGTTTTTCCCTTTTTCGTCAGCCTCTAGTATAATGTTTACCTCACATCTATTTAAATTGCACCTCAAATGTTTGCACCATCTTCTTTTTCTTCATAACTCCAGAATTTCGTTTTTATCCTGAACAAGTTTTTTTTTCCTCAGCTGTTTATAGGTTTGTGTTTAAAATGACTCAGATTTTTAGCTTTTGTACTTTTCTTTTACAAGACTCTTTTTCTAATTGATAAACAGGCTTGAGAGAAGAAGGGCATCAGCTTACGGGGTTACTTTGTCACAATGTCAAATGTTATGTACGTATTTGTAACCTGCTATTGGATGCCTTGATTTTCCCTCAGAAACATATTTATGTACGTATGATGGGTTCCTTTCACATTTGAAATGATACGATACAGATGCAATCAGTCCCAGTACTCAATGGTACCATTTTTTTTTTGTGTTAATGTGGAAAAAATATCAATTTGTTTAAAAATAAAATGTAAAAAATTTTCAATTTAATAAATGTATTCTTTAATTTATAACCTTGCAATGCTGTGTTCATGTCCAGCATGGAAAATCACCTTCTCTCCCACTCCCTCACAGTCACAAGGATGTGTTTAGGTACCTATCTTTCTATCTATCTATCTAACTGTCCATCTATCAAGCACATCAATGAGGATGGGTACTTTTATAGGTACCACCAGAATTCTGTCTGTGGTACCGTGTACCAATTCACCTAAAATGAAATGGTACTGGTACCTAAATGCATCCTTGTGACTGTGAGGAAGTGGAAGAGTAGGCAAATTTCCACGCTGGCCATGAACACAGCACTGCAAGTTTATTTACTGAAAAACAAATGTGTTAAATTGAAAAACTTTGATTTTATTTAAATAAATTAATATTAATTACCACATAAGCACACAAAAGTACCATAAAATTGATACTGGTTAGCACTGATACCAATTGCCAGGTACTGGGCGTTGATACTGTACCAGTTCAAACGTGAAAGGAACCCATCCCTACACATGAGTGATTAAAAAAGAAAGCCAAAAACCAGAAACCTTGCAAAGAGCAAGATAATAAAAATGGATTTCTGAAATTACAAAATCAATATCTTGTAGTTTATTTGCTTGTTCAGTTTTATTATCATGGGAAACAGTCTTACTTATAATCTAACAGTTTATTCATTGGTTTAATTTGTTCATTGATGCATTGATATAGTTTATTAATGTGGAACATCATCTATATCCAGCTCTTTTCATTCACTCTCATTTATTCATCTTGTTTTTAAAGGCCCCATGTTTCTGCATTTCTCTTTAACATCTTTTACTATTTAATTAAACACTGGCTTTGTACTTGTAAATTATTTGTTATTTACTTACTAACAGTTTGCATTTTTAACGTCACTAACTTTGTATTTTTTCCTGTAGCAAAACATGTGTTTTCAGGATCAGTGTATCTCACCTCGTCTTGTTTTCTCTTAAAAGTAGATTTTTCTTCTTAGCTATAACTTGACTGTAGCAGCCATGCCAGCAAACCGTGAGACAATCTCAAATAGAGACACTTTCAGAGGCAATAAAATGCACAAACTTCACAGATTATCTGTAAAAATTCTACAAATTAAAAGAAGAAAAAGGTGAAGCAGAAACAGAAAAATGAAGGAAAGCATTCCACTGAGAGAGAAGTGTAAAATATGCATGAAGCTCTCTGTGTTCACTCTCATAACTTCACAATGAAACCATGCAGCAGTCATGAAAACATGTTATTTACAGATACACCTTCAGTGTCATGTCAAGCAGGTATTAAAAGGAGAAAAGGTGACTCCAACAAACTGTAAAATGTTAGAAACCACAGAAACAAGCTGCATTAGATGCTGAGAGACCAGGATTTGCAGAGTGACCCACCAAGCTGTGGTCCCAGCGGCACAGGATCTTCATTTTCAAACGCTTGGTTCGCTCCAGCAACATTAAAAATCCCAAAAATGAAACAAAAACGATGAGAAATCCACTTTTCAAATCCAGATCAGAGCAGACACATCCTCACTGCCTCTCAGCGCCACTTACGCGCTGCTGTGCGTAATTCCAGCACTGACATGTGTGCCACCTGCGCGCTGCCCTGAGAGCCTCCGGATTAGCACTAATTAGCATACAGCTGCCAATTCCCCACACAGGGCTCCTGTGGAGGACTACAGGACTACCCTGACTCAGTAACTGTAGCAGCTCCTGACCCTGAGTCTCAGTTTTACAGCTCCCTAAACACACGTCCCTCCTCCCTGGAGAAAGTGGGAGTTACAGCGCACTGCTGACCCCGGAGGAATCTGCTGGAAGGCTGCCCGACGTCCCTGAACAAATACTCCTCTGGGATTTATTCACCACGGCTGTAAAGCATCGATATCATCCACAACAAGCTGGAGCATCTTACCTTTTCCTGTCAGTCGTCTTGCACTGAGCTGGAGTTGCACAGGGTGGTGGTACTCTGTGTGCAATCTCTGAGGCAGCCCTCAACAAAGATCATCTATTTTTAATGAAGCAGCGTCACTCAGAGAGAAAACTGAACATGAGTGAATTATTGAAGGAGCAGAGAAACAGAGACTTCAATCCAAACGTCGCCGGGTTTGTGCAGAGCGCAGGTTGGAGTGACGCTGCTCACACACCTGCTGCAGCGTCAGGACGTACGGCAGGTCAGACGATGCTAAGCTCTGATGCTAAGCTCTGATGCTAACATCTGACACCAAATGTTTAACAGTTGGTGACTCTGATTGCTCAGTCTGCTGCTTAACTCATAACTCAGTGTAACAGATTTGTTTGTGAAGGAACAGATTTGTTACGTATTACGTACACACGTACGTACCTGATGGACATCTGCTGCTAAAGCTAATCCTCAACACACCGGGTCTCCTGCTACACAGTCACACACACCGACCAAGTCCAGTCTTTAAAACCATATCCCAACATAAAAACTGATCAATAAAGTTGAAACTAAGGATCAACTGTATTCTTTAGTTGTTTTACTTTGATACTAAGCAGAAACAGGGAGCAACAACAACCGCTCTGTCCGTCAGACAGGCTAATGCTAATGCTAACGCTAATGCTTAAATTAGCAAATGAGATTCAGTGTCCACAGGTCAACGTCTGCTCTGTTTCCTCACAGCCCAACAACAAAACTTTTCTTTCTGCTACATTTCTCACACATGCAAATGCAAAAATAAGAATTTTAGGACAAAAAGCTGTGGTATAAAGTTAGCTGTGACTTTGTGTGACCAAGCCTAACGAGAGAAGCTAATGTGTCAAAGCAGAAATGTGTCCAAAGCTATTTTAAAGGATGGGTAGTGACAAGATTTTATTGATACCAGTGCCCTTATCGATCCAATTCTTTATCAATTCATGTTGTGGATTTTCTTGGTGCAAAAAGTAGCTTTACAGGTTTTCTGTGTCAACAACATTTAATTGAGTGTATACTGTTAGTGAATAAAATGTAATTGGTCCCTGAGTCTGGATATTTATGGGCATAATTATACAAAAACAAGTAAAATTGCACACAATATGATGCTGATGGACTGTGTTGTAATTAAAGCAGGCCATCTAGTGTCTCAAAGTGGTTATAGCAATGGTTTAAGTTGTTTGGAACCTTTCCGTAGTCAAGAAGTCAGCCATGAGCCTTTCATTAGCCTGTTAGCTTTTGACATTTGAAATTCTCTGTATATATTACAAAGAGTTGATGTGATATGTGTCTGTGATGAAAGTTTAAATTCTATTGTGAAGCTGAAGTTATACCGATATATGCTAATGGCTGGCATATCAATGCGAATTCCCATATATGTTAGCATCAGGCTTGCGCTAGTTTGTTATTTTGGTAAATAAGGTGATTTGTACCATTTAGAAACATTTCTTATCGATTCTTAGCAGGAACTTTTTTGATTCCCATCCTTATACAGAAATAAGTAAAACTTGCACATCATGTGACAATGATGTACTGTTTAGTAAACATGTTATTGACTCAAGTAGGCCATCTAGTGTCTCGAAGTTGTAGTAGGATTATTTTAAGTTGTTCGGAACCTTGCCATAGTTTTTGAAGCTAGCTGTCTACACGTAACTTTTCTTCAGTTTGGAGTTTTCAGTATCATATACAAAGACTATGTGTTTCTACAAGTTGAATTCTAAGCCAAAGTTATACCGATGTATGCTAACTGCTAGCATATCAATGCAATTTCCTATATAATATACAATTAATATTATTATAAAAAATATCAATATATCAATATTATGATTATAAATATAATTTCTTATATGCAATTTTGTTGTACTTTGTTGCAATGACAAATAACATTCTATTCTATATGTTAGCATCTAGCTAGCGCTACTTTGTCTATACCAGTTTTTGGTAGATAAGGGGATTTATACCATGTTGAATGTATTGGATATGAATCCCCTGTTCTTCAGTGAAACTTGAAGCTGAAAACCCTGAATCAGAGTTTTCTTGGGAAACTGTTATCCAACGACTAAGCTAAGCTAGCTGCGGCAGACTAGTTGATGTAAGGTCCCGCAGCTCCGGTGTAACATAAAGAATCATTAAGGGAATCGTTAAGCGAAAAAGCTAACGATATCGATGGATTGAAACATTTTTATCCATTCCTTACAGGAACTAGTTTTCAATTCTCACCCAAAGAAACATTTCACCCTCTGCTGGAGAAAAGTGGAAACTTTTTTACAATCCAGCTCACAAAAAAAGCCTGAAATGAAAAATTAAAATTTGAAAAATAAAAATAAAAAATAATTTATTTATTTATTTTTTTACCAAAGAATCCTGATTTTAATATTGTTAGACAAAGAATCCCAATATTTAAATAGATCAATTTTTTTCCCAGCCCTACCAACTCCAGGCTGAGAGCTACAGCTGCATCAGAGCCAAAATAACACATTTTTCAATTATATTCTGCCGGATTAAAAAACGATGCTGGTATGCTGATATCAGTGCCAATAATAAACCATTTTACCAGCCCCAGATTTGAATGTGATATCACTACGTACGCATGATATATCAGTATCGATATCGGTATCCCCAGAAGTTGGCCTTTTTTTTACATATCAGTATCGGCAGATATTTACTCATTAGTTGCCAGCATTTTCAGAGTATCTTAAACGATCTTTCAAGACCCAAATAATCTTGTTTTCTCTGATTATGTAAACACCAAAACTACCTAAGAAGAGTGGACTCTCCCATTTTAT